>NC_053028.1:470589100-470889100 GCF_003073215.2 Triticum urartu
CAAGCTTGAGCTTCTTGTCCACCATGTTTTGAATACATGTTTGGAGTCCGGTTAGCTCTTTTGAATTACCCCAAGACAGGCCCTTCTCTTTCCAGGAGGTGAGCTGCGTGGGGATGCCAGATCGGAACTCGGGGGCCGCTGCCCATGCAGGGTCGCGCGGCTCGGTGATATAGAACCACCCCGACTGCCACCCCTTTATGGTTTCCACAAAGGAGCCCTCGAGCCATGTTATGTTGGGCATCTTGCCCACCATGGCGCCTCCGCACTCCGCCTAGCAGCCGCCCACCACCTTCGGCTTGACGTTGAAGGTCTTCAGCCATAAGCCAAAGTGGGGCTTGGTGCGGAGAAAGGCCTCGCACACGATGATAAACGCCGAGATGTTGAGGATGAAGTTCGGGGCCAGATCGTGGAAGTCTAGGACGTAATAACACATGAGCCCCCAGACGAAGGGATGGAGAGGGAATCCCAGTCCGTGGAGGAAATGGGTGAGAAATAGTACCCTCTCATGGGGCCTGGGGGTGGGGATGAGCTGCCCCTCATCAGGGAGCCAGTGCGCGATGTCATCGGGCAGGTATCCGGCTCTCCTCAGTTTCCTGATGTCTCCCTCCATGACGGAGGAGACCATCCACTTGCCTCCCGCTCCGGACATGGTTGGAGAGGGTTGAGGCGGAAGTGTGGGCTTGGGCGCTAGAGCTCGAGTGTGCAAAAACGGATGAGCAAAGGAGGAAGAAGGCGTGGATAGAAAGGTGAATCCTTATCCCTTTATATGGGCGGACGAAACTGAGCGTCCCCACTTGCCTGGTAAAACTCGCTTATCCCCCAAGCGCCGCAATTGATGGCGCGGTTGGGTTACCCACGCCCGTATTGATGAGAATCCCGTAATAAGGGGGACACAATCTCTGCTTTGACAAGACGTGTCGAAAAACTGCCTCGCGTTATGTGCGGAGCTGGTTAAAAGAAATGGTTCGAATAATCACCGGGCCATGACATAACGTCATGCTGCCAAAACAAGCCAGCAAATTAGATCCGCGAAAATATTATTCTCTCTATGATGGAATGTGGAATTTATTTTGCAGGGTCGGACACTATCCTCGTATTCAAGTTCTTCTGTGATGTATTCGGAGAAGGAACCCGCCTTGCAATGCCGAAGACAATACTGGTTCAGGGGCTACTGAGGGAGTCCTGGATTGGGGGGTCTCCGGACAGCCGGACTATATCCTTTGGCCGGACTGTTAGACTATGAAGATACAAGATTGAAGACTTCGTCTCGTGTCCGGATGGGACTCTACTTGGCGTGGAAGGCAAGCTATGCAATACGTATATGGATATCTCCTCCTTTGTAACCGACCTTGTGTAACCCTAACCCTCTCCGGTGTCTATATAAACCGAAGGGTTTTAGTCTGTAGGACAACAATCACAACATACAATCATACCATAGGCTAGCTTCTAGGGTTTAGCCTCTCTGATCTCGTGGTAGATCTACTCTTGTACTACCCATATCATCAATATTAATCAAGCAGGACGTAGGGTTTTACCTCCATCAAGAGGGCCCAAACCTGGGTAAAACATCGTGTCCCCTGCCTCCTGTTACCGTCCGGCCTAGACGCATAGTTCGGGACCCCCTACCCGAGATCCGCCGGTTTTGACACCGACACCAGCTATTCTAAACTTGCTAAGATTGCTGTAAAACAACAAAGGGCTTTAGAAAAGGTTCAAAACATGCTAGACAAAAGTGATGATATGTTGGGTGAAGAAATGGATCGCACTGAAACTTTGACTGAAAATCTTCAGAGACTTCAGTCCAAGCTTGACAAACTTCAAAGTCATCATAACACTCTCTTATTGGATCATGAGAAGCTTTCTTATGAATTTCTTCAAAGAAAGCAAGACCTTGAGAAGCTAAGAGTGAGTTATGAAGATCTTCAGAAGGAGCGCGATTCATTACTTGCTCAACAAATCAGCGCTTCTCAGGAAGAATTTGTTCCTCCATGCTTGAAGTGCATTGAACCTGAATCTGCTAATTCTTCACCTGAATGTTCAAATGCTGCTAATGTTTCAAATTCTTCACATGCCTCTGCTATCACTAATTCCTCATGTGAGGACATTGCTAGTATCACTGACGATGCAGGGCTGAAGGAATTGTACATGACAGGCATGTACAAAAGCCTCAAAGGGCATCAGACTCCTTGTGATGTTCTTAAAAAGCAGATCCTCAGCAGGAACCCTAGGAAAGAGGGTATTGCCTTTGAGAGGAAACTCAACGCTGATGGTACATATTGGAAGCCTGAGCAGTACCCCAAAACTACATGGGTTGCTACAAAGGGACCTCCAGTTGATCCATCTAACCTATTTGGATATGCATGTGAATCTCCTCATTCTGATGATGAGTCATTTGACTCCAACTACAAACTGTTCAAAAATCAGAATGGTGAAGTATTTGCTAGATATGTTGGCACTAACTGCAGGAACGGTCCCCTTATGAAGAAAATCTGGGTTCCCAAAAGATGCCTTGAAACTCTTCAGGTGAATGTCATCATGACACCACCTGTGAAGAATAGGAACCCCAGATCAAATTCTTCATATGGACCCAATTCTTCATATGGATCCAAGTCCTCATACGGACCAAACTCCTCACATGGATCATATTCCTCAAAAAGGATCAAAGTCCTCATATGAACATCATCGTACTAACCCGTCTGTTTCACAGGGAAGATCTAAGGATTATGGATATGTGCATTATTCTTCAAATTATTATGTCCATAAGTCCTCGAAGAATTTCTCTGCTTACTCTTATGCTTATTCTAACCCCTCTTATGTGAAACGAAATGGACTGGCTTCTATGCCATCCTTCTTGTATGGAGCTCGCAGAATGATGAACTCTTTGCCACCCCTTCAGATGTGGGTGGTGAAGAAAAAGAACTAATCTCTTCTGCAGGGTCAGGTCTCTAGACGTACGTAATCGTCTGAAGAATTTGCTGGAGACCTGAGTATGCCTGATAGGACGCAGGCTAATCATGAAGAAATAAACTTTCATTTCTCATGTCCTCATATTGCTTTATCTGTTCTTTTGCTTGATGAAATTGATCTGATGAATTGATGTCATATTCTTCACTAATGAAGTATATGAGTTTGTAAGCTGCACAAATTCATTTGCAGGATGATCAACCCAAAGACACTGAGTGGGTCCTCGATAGTGGATGTACAAACCACATGACTGGTGACAAGAATCTATTGATGGATGCTCCATTATCTCTGTCGCATCTGAAGCATATCATCTTTGCTGACAAAGGCAAAAGTCAGGTATTGGGTCTAGGTAAGGTTGCGATCATAAAGGATCGACACATGGACAAAGTCATGCTTGTTGAGTCCTTAGGATACAACCTTATGTCTGTCTCAATGCTTTGTGATCTTGATATGGTTGTTGTCTTTGGCAAGTACTGTTGTGCTGTGGTTATGGAAGCTGACAATTCCAAAATCTTCGAAGGCTTTAGGAGAGGAGACCTGTATATTGTTGATTTCTCTATAGGACCACAACCAGCAGTGTGCCTACTTGCAAAAGCTTCAGAAGGCTGGCTCTGGCATCGACGACTTGGTCATGCAGGCATGAGGGATTTGCACACGCTTGCGAAGAAGAAGCATGTCATCGACATCTGGAATGTCAAGTTCCTCAAGGATCACCTAATTCCTCAAGATTGCAAAGGCGTCAAAATTCCTATGCCCACAAATGGCCATCTGTGCACTGATGAAAATGGTATTGACTTTGATCATAAGGTATACCGCTCCATGATTGGTTCTTTATTGTACTTATGTGCATCTAGGCCAGATATAATGCTTAGTGTTTGCATGTGTGCCCGATTTCAAGCTACACCGAAGGAATCACACCATAAGGCTGTGAAGCATATTCTTCGATATCTAGCTCACACACCAACACTTGGATTATGGTACCCCAAGGGCTCGGCTTTTGATCTCATTGGATATTCTGACTCTGACTATGCTGGTGATCGTGTGGACCGCAAGTCAACATCTGGTACATGTCATTTCCTCGGACGATCTTTGGTCTGTTGGTCCTCGAAGAAACAGAACTGCGTATCACTATCTACTACTGAAGCTGAGTACATTGCCGCTGGTTCTTGCTGTGCTCAACTGCTATGGATGAAGCAAACTCTCAAGGACTACGACGTCAACATGAAGAATGTGCCTCTCTTCTGTGACAATGAGAGTGCCATCAAGATTGCTCACAACCCAGTTCAGCACTCGAAGACAAAGCACATTCAGATTCGTCATCATTTTCTTCATGATCATGTGTTGAAGGGTGACATTTCTATTGAGCATGTGAAGACTGAAGAACAGCTAGCCGATATCTTCACAAAGCCCTTGGATGAGAAGAGATTTAGCAAGTTGCGGTGTGAGCTAAATATCCTAGAATCTTCGAATGTTCTTTGAAAAGGACACTCATCCTAACACTTATGCAAAATTGATGACTTAGATGTGCAACACATGAAGAAATGTTTTTCTTCAATTCAATGAAGAACAACACTCTTAGTGTGAAGAAATTAACGAAGAATTTGATTCTCTAAACCCTACGATAATTGTACGCGGTGTCTGAAATCATCATTCTTATACGGTGGGTCATGCCACCACCAAAATTTGAAATTCCTCAATTATTCATATTCTTCAATTTTGCATTGTCTTCACTGCTTCCATCATTTTTCTTCATTGGCTATATATATATATATAAGTTTATGTCCTCTACAACATTCACTTATTGCTAATTCTTCAAGTTGGTTTTTCTGCTAAGTGAATGTGATCGGACCCTTCCCCCTCTATGCTATACTCAACCCAATCTATTCACAAATTCTTCATGAGCGTTCTATTTGAAACTCATTCAAAATCTTCACTGTGTCCTTGTCAGTTGAAGAAATTGCGAACGGAACTTTAAAACCTATCTTATCAAAATTTTCGGCTTTGCCGCTCAAACCGTTCCGCATCCCACGTTATACTTATCCACTCACCCACGATCGCACACGATCTCCACCTCTCAGTATGTGGGTGACACATGTCAAGCGAATGAGAAGGGTCAGGGGCACGTTCGTCCAATTTCTTCGGGCGAGCAGTTTTTCACCGTGGCTATAAATACCCCTCCGCCCCTTCCTCACTTCTTTTACTCCGCTCGACCTCTCTCTCCAGCTCGAGCTTCTCAAACCCTAGCGCCGCCGCTACTTCATCACCGCCGATGAGGAAGAGCTTCACTGCCTCGACCTCGTCGCCGACGTACTCGCGCCTACCGCGGAAATCTTCACTCCGCCGTCGCCGTAGCCGTCTTCCTCCGCCAAGTTAGGGCGTGGAAGATCTGCATAGACGAACTTCACATCTCCTCACTCCAGTTCGTCGTGTTCTTCATCCAGGGTAATTAAAAGTTACTTTTACTGCCCTCATTGATTCGAATGATTATCTTCAAAATTTACAAAGGTGTTTTTCTTCATAGCTTCATACACTAAACACCTCACAAGTCATCTGTTCTTGATTCGTTTCTCTAAGCATCATTTTTCTTCAAGATTCCTCAATTATGTGGATCTTCGATCTATACAACTATGGAACCTAAGACAAAGAACGCTTAGTGAAATTCTTCAAGACTCATCTGGTTAAATTCCTCAAACTTGTTCTTTTTGAAAAACCCTCTGAGAACGCATATGACCTCTCCAAATTCCTCGCAACTATACTCTGTTCACAGGTACACATGTCAGCTGCTGAATCACTAGGTTCTCATCAACTTAACTCATTTGCAGCATTCCTCGAAGAAAAGTTGCATACTTCTTCAGAGAATTCAATTGTCCGAATTCCTCAACTGAAGAAAATGGCTGACGGTAAGAAGCCATAGAAGGGAGGAAAGAGGCCTGAGGTCAATACAGTGTTTGAGATCCCTGATGAAATATATGCTGGGTACTGCACACCTACTGAGGAAACCAAGAATGAGCGCAAGGTGCACATTTAGAAAATAGAAAGGATATGGGCAAGAGAGTGGAGGGAGTACAGGTATGTCAATCCAAAGTACATGAAGAAATTCGCACTCAATCCTCCATGCCCAAGAGCTCCATTGGCACCTGGCCAAATCGCTGATTCCACCTGCCTCAAGTGTGGTGATGACTATCCTGATGAATGGGCCAAGCGCCAAGCCAAGTTGGCTAAGCAAGCCAAAGAAGCAGTGAGGAAATTCAATGAAGACTCTGCTGCTGCTGCCTCTGCTGAGGCCTTTGCTGTCAAGCCAGAGAAGGCTATGTTAAAGAAGCCTGCGCGCAAGCCAAGTGCTTCACCAACAATGCCCTCAAGGCCAAGTTCCTCAGCAATGCCCTCATGGCCAGAATCCTCAAAACCCTCACGGCCAATTCCTCATGCTGCTCCTGTTCCTCCAAAGTCCTCAGCTCCTCTTAAGCCCTCAGCTGTTCCGACTAAATCCTCAGCACCTGTGCATCTCGCCTCGTGCCAAAGGACTGCAGGCATTTCCATTGCCTCAGGTGTCTCAGCTAGTTCCTCAGCTGCACCAAGTTCCTCAGCTGGCCCCTCACTGCCGAAGACAAAGGCCACTGCTGGACGAGGTCCTCGCCCAAGTCCTCAAAAGAAACAAGTCGCTTATCAAGTGCCATCTGAAGAAGACGAAGCTGATGATGATGAACTTGCAGAAATCATCAGAGACAGGCAAGTCAGGGCTGCTAGAGCTAAAGGAACAGGGGTGCCACTGCTTTTGGATCCCGAGTTGATCCTCGACTACATTGATGTTTGGCACAAGGACCCCAACGCTCCCATGCCTGACTTCAAGCTGACTCCTGGCCAAAGTCACATGCTGACCCACTTCATTCAAGAAGAAAAGTGGAAATTTGAGAAGGCCAGGCAGATCAAGAAAGCGCAGTACAAGAAAGAGAGCTATCTGAAGAAAAACATTGTCTCTATGACAACTGAAGAACTTGTCACTATTTAGACTGAGATCAAGAAACTCAGTGATGACTTTGACGCATATCGCGCTGATTGGCTTGGAGCCAAGGTTCGTTTTGTGAAACTTGCGGATAACTTCACTTCCAATGTTGCAGCCCCAACGCAACAGGAAATTCCTCAGGCTGAAGCATCTGCTCAGCCTACTGAAGAAAATGCCAGCACCGCTGATGACAATCAGGCTGCTGAAGAAAACGTGAGTTCCAGGGCTGATGACTGCATTCCAGACGCTGAAGAAATTGCCAGGGCACCCACTAGTGCTGCGCCTGAAGAAAATGAAGAACTCAGGGCAACTGCATCAGTTGTGCCTGAAGAAAATCAACCTGATTCCTCAGCTACTCCTGCACCAACTTCAACTCCAATCCTTCCATTTACATCAGATGTGAAGAAGACCAAGGCTGCAGAGCGTGCTTTAGTGAAGAAAAGGAAAGCATCAGCTCCTTCAGATTCTTCAGCTCCGAAGAAGATGAAGCCTATGACAAGTTTATTTGCTAATCCGATTGATGCTGTTCCCGTATCAACCAGGCCATCAAAGGACCTTGTTCATTTTGATGAAGAATATGTGATCCCAAACGGATCAGATGAAGAAACTCCTTCTGCTGCTTCATCAGAGTAGATTGATGAAGAAATTGAAGTGGATGCGATCCCTTCAACACCTGTCATCTCCTCGCCCATGCCTCAGTTCACAGCTGAAGAGGCTGGCGTTGAAGAAATGGAAGATGAAGATGTGGACGTTGGCTGCTGCACACCCGTAATCAGTGATGAATTCTGGGAAAAGTAAGCATCCAAACTCTCCAATGTTCACCCCTCTACAACAAATTCCTCAGTCCCCCACACAAACTGTTCAAATGGTCTCTGAAGAAACTCATCCCACTGCATCTGTCCATGAGGAAATTCTAGCCACTAGCGCTGAAGAAACTACTGCTGCTGAACAACCAACGACGCAGACTGCCACTGAGGAGGAACCGGAAATTCCTCAGCCTGAAGAACCTGCGATTGAGATTCCTGAGGTTGTGATGCAACTCACTGACACTCCTCTGCCGAAGCCAAAGGATCCATTCTCACACAAGCAAAAGTTCAAGGCTGATGATTTCTTCGGCGAGCACGTATTCTTTGAAGATTACAACCCATATAACTCTGGTCGCATTAGGAAGAGGCGTTTCTGGACTGCTAGTCAAGCCAATTTCTAATCCTCAGTGCTGTTCAACAAGGAGAAAATCTTCTACCATGAGCATATTCCTCACGTGGATATGGAATCTCTGCCGTGCTTCGCACCAGTCCTCAATGTCCTTCACGACGCTGGACTGCTAAACTTTTGCTCTGACATCTCCGATTGGAATGAAGAACTGATTCTTCAATTCTATGCAACGCTGCACATCAGCGGAGATGCTGAAGATGTGAATTCATGGGTGCTGGACTGGATGTCTGAAAACACTCACTACACTGCACCAGCCTCTGAATTGCTTCGTGCTCTACCACTCAGTCCTCCCCTTGAAGACGCTCGCTGCATCTACAGTGAACCTGAGCTCACACATCATTACATGCAGGTGATGATGAAACCTTTGAAGCCAGGTCAAGCACCAAGAACCAAATTCCTCTTGAAGGAATTGCTGTACGTGCCCAGAACTGTCTATCGTATTCTTACGAGGACAATCAGTCCTATCAAAGGCCACGACTCATGTGATGAGGACATTGTTGGCATCTTGAAGAATCTGGTATTCAACATCGTTCATGGCATTCCTGTCAATTGTCATGATTTCTTCATGAGGACTATGGAAAATGTTGCACTGTCTCCGTTTGAGCTGAAGCCTTATGCACATTGGATTATGAAATTCCTCAGGACAAGGTCTTCACTCAACTACAAAGCTGATTTCCAGAATCACCTCAGCTACTTGCCCCCAATTGAAGTCCTCAAGCAGACATATTCCTCAGTTGATGGAAAGGGCAAGGCACCAGCTGTAATAGATGAAGGCATTCGTCCATTGGATGGTCAGTTTCGCAAAGCTACATCTTATCCCACCAATGATGACTGTCGGCGTTCTGGGAACCGGGGTCCCCAGACTTGCCTGCCTGCGGCCTGCGGCGTGGCTCAAAGGGGGGCCCAGCACGGCCCATCTTCATCAACACAGACCCAAGACCCTCACGAGGGGCCAAGCCTCGCGGGGCGGACGACACGGAACTTCCTCAGGCATGGCCTCATCAGGCTGGCTCGCGAGGAGGCAGAGAGATCAAGGCGGGGTACCTCACGAGGTGCCCGTGACGCAAGCCATGACGACCAAAGGAGCTAGGCGGGCGCCAACCGCACAGTGTCCTCCTTTCATCTTTGGTGCAAAGGGAGCAAGCGCAGGCGAGAGTATCAAGCAAAGGCACCCGTTTCGGTGCAACGAGACCAAGACCAGTCCAACGGCAGGGAGGAAGTCATTGTGGAGCCCAAGCCAGGGTCACCACCAGAGCCTTTGGCAGGTGAGGACCAACTTTAGTCAGGATAAGTGTACCAGATGTTCCCCTTCAAAATGGCCAATTGTTGGCGCCCTTCCCGCTCAATATTTGGGAAGAGGCCCAGGGCCTTTGCCTATAAATAGGACTAGCCACCCATAGGGTAGAGGGATCTAGAATCGGCCAACCCAGAAACAAGCTGGGATCGGATCGAGTAGCATCACACATAGAGAGAGAAGGGTGATTGAACTCCTCCCAGCAGTTCATCACCCCAGCCAAGAACAGACCCTCGCGAGGCTGTTCTTCCTTGTATTGCTCATCATCATCAGCCCAAGAGGCAATCCACCACACCACACACTGGAGTAGGGTATTACACCACAACGGTGGCCCGAACCAGTATAAACCCTGTGTCTCTTGTGCTGTTCTTTCTATAGCTTAGATCTTAGCGAGGCGGAGGGGTGCAGGTAGGTAGAAGGCGAAATCTCCGCGCGCACCCCAGTGTTCGAACCTCAAGGGTCTGCCGGAACCCGAAATCCGACATTTGGCGCGCCAGGTAGGGGTGCACCGGAGTTTTCCATTCCGCCACCGCCACAACCTGCCTCGTGATGAGTAGCGCGTCGCCCGCTCCGGCCGCCGGCGCCAGCACGGGGGCTAGGGGGCTCCAAGCCCTGGCCCCGGCCCTGCAATGGGTACGGTGGCCGGACAAGTTCAAGCCAATGATGCCGCCGCGCTACGGCGGCGCGACTGATCCGCTGGCCTTCTTGCTGGCGTACGAGCAGGCCATCCTCGAAGCTAGAGGTGACGATAGGGTCATGGCCAACTGGCTCCCCATGGCCCTCACCGGTGCTCCGCGCGGATGGCTGCTCCACCTGCCGGCAGCCTCCGTGGCCTCTTGGGAAGAGCTCCGCAGCCTCTTCCCCGCCCACCACGCTACACCAACACCCCCAGTCGTCGCGGCTCTCCTGGGCGGCTCGCAGGTGCCGCCTACAAGTCACCACGTCAAGCCGTTCATCCACCGGGTCAGCGCCGCTTCCATGCGGCAGGGGGCTCTCCCGGACCGGGCGGCGCCCAAGGCCGGCCTGACCTTCAGCTCGGAGGACCACCCCTCCAACTTGGCCTGCTCGGGTGCGCTCCCCATGCTGTGCACCCCCACCATCTGCCAGGTGGCCGTCACCAGAACTCTCATCGATGGCGATGCGGGCCTCAGCGTGCTCTCGGTTGAGGACTTCAACCTCCTCTGCATACCCCTGGAACGGCTGCAACCCAGCCGGCCTTTCTCAGGTGTTGGGGGCGGATCATCCAGCTCCTTGGGATAGATCCGGCTCCCAGTAACCTTCGGCACCTACAACAACTTCCGCACGGAGCTGGTCGACTTCGACATCGCCCCCATCGGCCTCCCCTACAACGCCATCCTCGGCTACCCAGCGCTGGCCCAGTTCATGGCCGCGACGCACCCGGTGTACAACCTCATGAAGATGCCCGGGAGCAGCGGTGTCCTCACCGTGCACGGGGACACCGGAGATGCGCTGCGAGTGCTCAAGCTCGCCTTCAAGACGGCGGCGTCGGCACAGCCCGCCGACTCGGAGACCCCCGAGCCCAAGGGAGCTGCACCCACCAAGAAGAAACAGTTGTTCACCCAAGACAAGGCAGAAACCAAGCAGATACCCGTCGATGAGGACGGGTCCACCAACGCCACTTTCACCATAGGCGCCAACCTCGAACCCGAGCAGGAGGAGGCCCTGGTCAGGTTCCTGCGCGCAAACAAGAAGGTATTCGCTTGGGAGCCTGACCAGTTGGCGGGGATCCCTAGGAGCGTAATCGAGCATCACCTCAACGTGTGCCCCAATGTGCGCCCTGTGAAGCAGAAGGCAAGGCGGTAGTCCACAGAAAAGCAGGCCTTCATCATCCAAGAGACCCGCAAACTAGAAGCCGCTGGGGTCATTCGCGAGGTCCGATACCCGGATTGGTTGGCCAACCCTGTCGTTGTGCCAAAGAAGGGAGGGAAGGAGCGCATGTGTGTCGACTTCACCAACCTCAACAAGGCATGCCCACAAGATCCATTCCCGCTCCCCCACATCGACCAGATCGTCGATTCCACCGCAGAATGCGACCTGCTATGCTTCTTGGATGCCTTTTCTGGGTATCACCAGATCAAGATGGCGGTAGAAGACGTCGAAAAGACAGCCTTCCTAACCCCGTGTGGGGTGTACTGCTACACATGCATGCCATTCGGGCTGCGTAACGCAGGGGCGACCTTTCAGCGGCTGATGCACATCACCTTGGCCCCCCAGCTCGGGAAGAATGTTGAGGCTTACATCGATGACATTGTGGTGAAGTCTCGGGAGGCCAGGACCCTGATACAAGACCTGGAGGAAACCTTCGCGAGCCTCAACATAGTGAACCTGCGGCTCAACCCAGAGAAGTGTGTGTTCGGAGTCCCCTCGGGCAAGCTCTTGGGTTTCCTCGTGTCCCACCAAGGCATCGAGGCTAACCCGGAAAAGGTCAAGGCTGTCGAGGACATGAGCCCGCCAAAGACCCTCAGAGAAATGCAGAAGCTCACTGGGCGCGTGACCGCGCTAGGGCGCTTCATCTCCAAGTTGGGGGAGTGAGCGTTGCCCTTCTTCCAGCTAATGAAGAAAAAGGGGCCCTTTGAATGGACTGAAGAGGCCGATAAGGTGTTCCAGGATCTCAAGAGATACCTGACCAGCCCTCCAGTCATGGTGGCTCTGTGCCCTCAAGAGCCCCTGGTGCTTTACCTCGCCGCCACTCCTTACTCCGCCAGCGCAGCCCTGGTGGCGGTTAGGGAGGAGCATCGAATCAAAACCACAGCAGCAGCACGGGACAAGGCAAAAAAGGAACAAGGAAGGCCCACAGAAACCGCCATCGCGGCTGAGGAGGATCGGCTGCCGCAGAGGAGTGCACCGGAGGCGGAAGAGGCCCCTCTCCCAGATGGCCAGCCTCAGGAGGCCTCATCGCCTCAGGAGGCGCCATGGTCTCCGGAGGGCGCCACCGGCACTGACGCACCCAACCTCGTTGAGCACCCAGTGTACTTCCTCAGCACGGTGTTGCGGGACGCGAGGGCACGGTACCCCATGCCTCAGAAGCTCCTCCTCGCGCTACTGGTGGCCTCGCGCAAGCTGCAGCACTATTTTCAGGGTCACCCCATCAAGGTCGTCTCGTCATACCCCCTGGAGAGAGTGCTCAGGAGCCCTAACTCAGCTGGAAGGTCACTGAGTGGAACATAGAACTGCAAGTGTTTCAGCTCGAATTCAGCACGACCAGAGTCATCAAGGGAGCAGCATTAGCGGATTTTGTGGCAGAATGGACGGAGGCACCAGGCCTCAAGGCCGACGAGGATCGGTCCCTCTCCCCGGGAAGCGAGGTGCCAGAAGGCTGGGTCATGTACTTCGATGGGGCGTTCTCCAGGCATGGCGCTGGGGCTAGGGCGGTGCTTATATCGCCCACTCAGGACAAGCTCTACTACGCTGTACAGCTCTGTTTCCAGCAAGGTGAAAAGGTCTCCAGCAACATAGCGGAGTATGAAGGTCTAATAGCGGGCTTGAAGGCCGCAGCTGCCCTGGGGGTGAAACGCCTCACCATCAAGGGCGATTCACAGCTCCTTGTCAATTTCTCTAACAAGGTGTATGAGCCGAAAGATGAGCACATGGAAGCCTACCTTGCGGAGGTCCGCAGGATGGAGAAGCAGTTCTGGGGGTTGGAGTTGCAGCATGTGCCCCGTGGCACCAATCAGGAGGCCGATGACATCGCCAAACGGGCGTCCAGGCGGTTACCTCAGGAGCCTGGCGTCTTTGAGGAGCGGCTCTTCAAGCCCTCAGCCCTGCCGTCATTGTCAAACACAGCTCAGCCTCAGGAGGAGCTCCCCCAGCCACCTGCCTCAGGAGCCCCGGTCTGTGGCCTGGCCTCAGGAGCACGCCTGCTCCTGACGATGGAACCTCAGGAGGGGTGCTGGATCACGGAGCTCCGGAGTTACTTAACACAAGGGACCCTACCGGAGAAGGAGGAGGAAGCGGAGCGTGTGGCACGGCAGGCCACGGCATACTTCATCAAGGATGGAGAGCTCTACCGGAAGCGACCAAACGATGTATCCCTGCGCTGCATCTCCAGGGAGCAAGGAAAGGAACTACTGGAAGATATACACGGCGGAGACTGTGGACATCATTCATCATCACGGACCCTCGTCGGCAAGGCGTTCCACAGTGGGTTTTATTGGCCCACTGCACTCAATGACGCCGTCGAACTGGTGAAAGCTTGTGAGGCCTGCTAGTTCCACGCCAAGCAGATCCATCAGCCGGCAGGAGGCCTGCAGACTATACCCCTTTCATGGCCGTTCGCAGTCTGGGGTTTGGACATCCTGGGCCCGTTTCCTCAGGTGCCAGGGGGCTACCGCTACCTCTACGTCGCCGTGGACAAGTTCACCAAGTGGGCTAAAGTAGAGGCCGTCCGCACCATCCCCGCGGGTTCCGTGGTCAAGTTCATCAGGGGCATCGTGAGCGGGTTTGGGGTGCCGAACCGCATCATCACAGACAACGGTTCGCAGTTCACTAGTAACCTCTTCAAAACATACTGTGCTAACCTTGGAACGCAGATATGCTACGCTTCGGTGGCGCACCCCCGAAGCAACGGCCAGGCCGAGCGAGCCAACGCAGAGGTCCTGAGGGGCCTCAAGACCAGGACGTTCAAGAAGAAGCTGGAGGCCTGTGGCATAGGTTGGTACGACGAGCTTCAGTCCGTGTTGTGGTCCATCCGCACAACCGCGACCAAGCCGACTGGAGAGACCCCGTTCTTCCTGGTCTACGGAGCCGAAGCGGTCCTCCCTCACGAGGTCAGACGTCGCTCCGCGCAGGTCCTGGCGTTCGACGAGGCGCAGCAGGACGCCATGCGGGGGATGGACCTCGTGCTGGGGGAGGAACGTCGCCGAGAAGCCGCGCTGCGAGCGGCGAGGTACCAACAAGCACTGTGACGATATCACTGCTGCAACATCCGCCCCAGAACTCTCGAGGTAGGAGACCTCATGCTCAGGTGGGTTCTCTCCAGGGAGGGACTGCACAAGCTCTCTCCCATGTGGGAGGGCCCGTTCAAGGTTGTTCATGTTTCCAGGCCCGGCTCCGCGCGCTTGGAGACTCAGGAGGGGGTGCCGGTCCAGAAAAAGGCCCAGAGCCTGTGAAGAAGGCGAATGCCTGTGAAGCTGTCGCGTTTTGGAAAAGGCCCAGAGCCTGTAAAGAAGGCGAATGCCTGTGAAGCTGTCGCGTTTTGGAAAAGGCCCAGAGCCTGTAAAGAAGGCGAATGCCTGTGAAGCTGTCGCGTTTTGGAAAAGGCCCAGAGCCTGTAAAGAAGGCGAATGCCTGTGAAGCTGTCGCGTTTTGGAAAGGGCCCGGAGCCTGTGAAGAGGGCAAATGCCCATGAAGCCTGCTTCCCCCAAGAAAGGCCCGGAGCCTGTGAAGAAGGCCAACGCCTATGAAGCTCGCCGCCCATGACACTCTCACGTAATAATGAGTTGGGGCTGTACACGCCCCGGAGTCTCAGGAGCGCCGGCCTCAGGCCCTGGGGCTCCCTCCCACGCCCAGTGGCAGCACTTAGCTCCGCGCTGGTGAGAAGACGTCGAAGACTAGATTAGGTGCCGGACGCGGCTTTTTCATTTGCTTTCCGCAGTTGGCTTGTTCATTCTTATTCGATGTTTTGTTGAAGCTGTTGCCATCTTTGGCTTGTGGTTCTTCGACTTTTCACTCTCCTGCCTCGATTTATCTTATGCAAGGCCTCGCGAGGGGGGCAGCTGAGCGCCCTCGCGAGTGTTCCTGTCCTAGCCGTTCAAAGGTTTCGCGACCTGGGTCCATTATAGGAGCACCCCTCCAGTCCGTGCCCCACGGGCACCGCGACACGAACACAGGGCCTGGGTCGGTCGCCCCCCACGGCTGGGGCCGGGAACTATCCACGTGCGGGCACGTAGCCGGAAGGCACGATAATGGAAGCAAAGCGATGATTAACAGCAATAACCCAAACACGCCCGCGCGGGGCTCCACGCTACTGTCTTTTTACGCAGGAAAAAGGAAAAGAAAGAACAAATCAGGTGCAGCTCGCCTCACACCGGCCTACAAGGAAGACTCGAGCTGCCTCCGGGGCTCAGGCAGACTCCCTCTCGTGCTTCATCGAGGCGCGACGGCGGGCACACACGCTACCACCTCCCAAGCAGGTATGACGGCATGGAGGCTGACCGAGGCCACCGCTAGAAGAGTCGCCGCCTGAAGAAGAACCGGTGAAGCTTGGGGAACCCTAAGCGCCGCCAATCACGCGAGCACTGTCCGCTCCATCATCGCCGGGGCTGGGTTCCCGACTGCGATCGTCGTCCTCAAGGCAGCACCCTGCGCGGCGACCATCTTCCCCAAACACCCTCACGTAGAGGGTGGCATCACCGTCAAACTTGAAGTGCAGGGTGCACCGACGGCTCAGGCCACGCGCGTGGGCAAACGTCTGCCAACCGCGGGTCAAGGCCAGGCTCCCGGCTGCGGAGACCTCCAGTGAAGCCCATGAGGCCCGGCTGCAGCAGCCGTCTGCCTGAAGCCAGAGGCCGCCTGGGGCGCCGGCCGGGAGCTCGCCGAGGAGGAAGCGAGGAAGTTGAAGCCGGGTGCTAGTCGGCTCCGCCGACCACACAACGAACTCCGGCAGCACCTCTGCGGCGCGAAAGCACGGCCTAGGGGAACGTGCAACCGAAGCGCGCCCCCCGGCCGCAGCAGTCCGCCCGTCACCGTGCTGGAAATCGTCTCCACGGTCGCGGGGAGCTGCCATGGTGGCCACAGGATGTTTGCGAGGGTGCCCTCGGCCGCGCTTGGGCGGGGGAGAGGTAGGCTCAACCTGGTGAGCCTTCCCCTTCTCTGCGGCCGAGAACCTCCTCGACCGGGCCATGAGGAAGAAGGAGAAGCAAGAAGGGATGGACCGGAAGGGCGCGCGCCGTTCCGTACTTATGGCCGGCGAAGGCCAACCGCCGACCTCCACGATCGCAGGTAATCATGACCCGCTTTGCATGTAGGGACTTGTCCAATCCGTGCAGTTGCCGAGGCGCCGTGGGGAAGTGGAGACGCCCACGTCCAATCAACTGCCACACGTCGCCCAAGGCTGTAGGTTGTTAGGGCCTGCGGCGCTTCGCTCTTGCCCTTTCGCCTCCCTGCACGACCAAGTCCGGGCGCGCCTTGGGCCCGGGGGCTACTGTCGATGTTCTGGGAACGGGGGTCCCTAGACTTGCCTGCCTGCGGCCTGCGGTGTGGCTCAAAGGGGGGCCCAGCACGGCCCATCTTCATCAACACAGACCCAAGACCCTCGCGAGCGGCCAAGCCTCGCGGGGCGGACGACACGGAACTTCCTCAGGCACGGCCTCATCAGGATGGCTCGCGAGGAGGCGGAGAGATCAAGGCGGGGTACCTCACGAGGTGCCCGTGACGCAAGCCATGACGACCAAAGGCGCCAGGCGGGTGCCAGCTGCACATTGTCCTCCTTTCCTCTTTGGTGCAAAGGGAGCAAGCGCAGGCGAGAGCATCAAGCAAAGGCACCCATTTCGGTGCAATGAGACCAAGACTAGTCCAACGGCAGGGAGGAAGTCATTGTGGAGCCCAAGCCAGGGTCACCACCAGAGCCTTTGGCAGGCGAGGACCAACTTTAGTCAGGATAAGTGTACCAGATGTTCCCCTTCAAAATGGCCAATTGTTGGCGCCCTTCCCGCTCAATATTTGGGAAGAGGCCTAGGGCCTTTGCCTATAAATAGGACTAGCCACCCACAGGGTAGAGTGATCTAGAATCGGCCAACCCAGAAACAAGCTGGGATCGGATCGAGTAGCATCACACACACACAGAGAGAAGGGTGATTGAACTCCTCCCAGCAGTTCATCGCCCCAGCCAAGAATAGACCCTCGCGAGGCTGTTCTTCCTTGTATTGCTCATCATCATCATCCCAAGAGGCAATCCACCACACCACACACTGGAGTAGGGTATTACACCACAACGGTGGCCTGAACCAGTATAAACCCTGTGTCTCTTGTGCTGTTCTTTCTATAGCTTAGATCTTAGCGAGGCGGAGGGGTGCAGGTAGGTAGAAGGCGAAATCTCCGCGCGCACCCCAGTGTTCGAACCTCAAGGGTCTGCCGGAACCCGAAATCCGACAATGACTCTCTGCCAATGCACCCAAGTCCCATCCTCAAGCCACCGCTCCGCGCGTGATGACTGACCGTGAACTTCTGCTTAGTCTTCACCAGAAGGTGGATCAAAATCACAATGGGTTAAGCGTCAGTTTGGTTCACTTCTTCACAACATGACTGCCACACACAATGCAGTGAAGAAAAACCATTACTACCTCCATCAAGTCTTCGGTCGCACCTGGGCAATCCTGTCACATCTGTATGGTGAAGAAGATCTGAAGAAAATGGGTCTCAATGAAGATTTTGACTGGTCTGCACCTCCACTGAAGAAATTCAAGAAGGTCAAGGTTCCTTGTCTAGTGGCCAGCTCATACTCTTCATCGTGCGACACTGATGAAAATGAAGACTTGGACGACACTGCGGCAGGCCCTACTACGACAAACGACCCCAACAACGCTGGCGCTCCTTCATCAACTTGATATTCTTCAGGGGCGTTAGTCCTCATATTCGATCCTTTTGGTCATTTGATGACAAAGGGGGACAATTTTGAGTTAGTCTTTAAGCGGGTCATTCTATATGGGCGTTTTTTTTGTTAAGTTACAACTCTCATTCTTCTGAGACTTTATTGGATCGAGTTGTAAACTTAAACCCGATGGTGCTCTGATACTTTTGATATGTTTTGCTGCATGCTTATTCCTCATATATGCTAATGCACGCATGCTGAATTACATCAGTCACCATATTTCATCATGCATTTCAAATTCTTCTCTCTTATATGTCAAATGTGTGTATTAATTACAAGATATAGGGGGAGATCTCCATGATTCAACTCTTCAAGTGTGTATTGCTTCAAAAGCTAATTCCTCACTATGCACATCTTCAGGGGGAGATCTTCTATATCTTGCAATCAAATTCCTCAATATCAGTAGTTACACTTCATATGTTTATCCCTGTTGAAAACTTAACCTATATTGTCATCAATCACCAAAAAGGGGGAGATTGTAAGTGCATCTAGAGCCCCTTAGTGATTTTGGTGTATTGAAGACACTAATGCGTTTGTGGGTGTACACAGGTCTATAAGTCTATGAGGAGTTTGATATTTACAGAGAAAGTCGACCCCTAAAAATGAAGTTCTTTGACTTAAGACTTTGTATCTCTAAAGACTTTCTGAATACTTTGAAAGTGAAGAAATTGGTGTGACCGTGAAGACTTGGTATTCATTCGAGGAACATGAAGCGTGAAGACTTTTGTTTTCGTAGTTTCATTTTCTCTTTCTTGAGTCATAGGAAACACCGTACTGTTAAAGGGGGTTAAGGAAATACTAAGGAAAAATTTCCATGTGATGCTCAACTCAAAATCCTACACCTACCAATCCCTTCGAGTGAAGCCATTGGAAATCTCATACAGTTCAGTCAATTTCTTCAGTGACAGAGACGAAGTTCTTCTGGTCTCTGAGGAATTTGTCCTGACTAAGGAGTTAGGAATTCGCCAGTGCGGATTGCCTACACAGTGAGGAACATGATAGCCCTAAGGATTTTGCAACTCAAAATTCCGACCGTTGCTGTGCTATGTGCCAGCTGTCCCAAAATATCTATCCACCTAACGGTCATATCATTGAAGGGCATTTATGTCTTATCATGTCAGGCTGCTCCCTAGGCTATAAATAGCTGCCCCCTACAACCACTAGCTGGTTGGCTGCTCCGAGAGAAACTGACACTTGTCATTTGAGAGCAACCCATCCTCCGAGGACTTTGAGCGAAAATCATCAAGTGAGGAAAAACCCAAACACCTACAAACCCCAAGTGATTGAGCATCACTGAAGAGATTGATCCTGCGTGGATCCAACGCTTGTTACCTTTGAAGACTGTGCTTCTTCCAGACGGTTAGGCTTCATGGTCTAGAGCATCCAAGAGGAATTGTGGATCGCCGAGTGACCAAGTTTGTGAAGGTTTGGAAGTCGCCTGAAGACTTACCACGAGTGATTGGGCGAGGTTTGTGTGACCTTAGTTCAAGGAGAATACGGTGAGGACTGGGTGTCCTAATCTGCGTGTTCAGGACTGGGTGTCCGGGACTGTGTGTCCTCGAGTTTAAATACTCAACCGCTCCAACCAGACGTACAACTGAGACAGCAGTTGGAACTGGTCTACCAAATCATTGTCTTCACCAAGCTTACTGGTTCCATTTCCTCAACTCTTCCATTTCCTGATAATTGAGTTGTGTACTGGTTCATATCTGTGTTTGAAGACTTTGACTGAAGACTTTCTCAATTTCCTTAGTTCAATTTCTTCAGTCTGTTTGTCTTCATCCTGTGTTATCCTGTGCTTACGCTTCCTGTACTCTGTGCCTGTCTTCAGTTCATCATGATGACTATGTTTGTATTCTGTTATGTTTACTGTTGAGCACGTATTCCGCTGCTAGTAGTTCTTCGCAAAGGAATTTCCTCACCGGAAAATTCCTCAGTGAATAATTTCATAAAAATCGCCTAATCACCCCCCCTCTAGTCGATATAACGCACTTTCAAAAACCCAAACCCAAACACCTATGAACCCCAAGTGATTGAGCATCACTGAAGAGATTGATCCTGCGTAGATCCGACGCTTGTTACCTTTGAGGACTGTGCTTCTTCCAGACGGTTAGGCGTCATGGTATAGAGCATCCAAGAGGAATTGTGGATCACCGAGTGACCAAGTTTGTGAAGGTTCGGAAGTCACCTGAAGACTTACCACGAGTGATT
Source organism: Triticum urartu (assembly GCF_003073215.2). Classification (NCBI taxonomy): domain Eukaryota; kingdom Viridiplantae; phylum Streptophyta; class Magnoliopsida; order Poales; family Poaceae; genus Triticum; species Triticum urartu. Next base: position 470,609,396 of record NC_053028.1, read on the forward strand.
GGACGAGGTCTGTGTGACCTTAGTATAAGGAGAATACGGTGAGGACTTGGTGTCCTGAGCTGCGTGTTCAGGACTGGGTGTCGGGGACTGTGTGTCATCGAGTTTAAATACTCTGTCGCTCCAACCAGACGTACAATTGAGACAGCAGTTGGAACTGGTCTACCAAATCATTGTCTTCAGCAAGCTTACTGGTTCTATTTCCTCAACTCTTTCATTTCCTCATAACTGTGTGGTGTGTTTGTTCATTTCTGTGTTTGAAGACTTTGACCGAAGACTTTATCAATTTCCTCAGTTCAATTTCGTCAGTCTGTTTGACTTCATCCTATGTTATCCTGTGCTTACGCTTCCTATACTCTGTGCCTGTCTTCATTTCATCATGATGACTATGCTTGTGTTCTGTTATGTTTACTTTTGATTATTTATTCCGCTACTAGTAGTTCTTCGCTAAGGAATTTCCTCACCGGCAAATTCCTCAGTGAAGAATTTCATAAAAATCACCTATTCACCCCCTCTAGTCGATATAACGCACTTTCAATTGGTATCAGAGCAAGGTACTCCCTTGTTCTGTGTGATTTTGGTTTAACCGCCTGGAGTTTTTGTTATGTCGACTGCAGGTATGATCAAGGTCTCTGCTGGGTGTCCTACCTTCGATGGGACGGACTACCCCTATTGGAAGAATAAGATACGAATGCATCTTGAAGCAATTGATAACGATCTCTAGTATGTTGTGGAAAATGGTGTTCCCTCTGTCACACCTTCTCTGAATGCTGCTGCTGTGAAGATATTCAAGCAACTCGATTCTCAAGCGAAGAATATCATATGTGGCCATCTGAGCAAATGACAGTATGGAAGAGTGAGTGCTTTTGAAACTGCTAAGCTTATCTGGGATAGACTATCCAAGGTGAATGAAGGAGTCTCAACACTGCGTGACTCTTGAGTTGATGTTCTTCGCAATCTCTTCAACCGCTTCAAAAGACTCGACAATGAAAATGTTCAACAAACCTTCGATCGCCTCACTGACATATCAAATGAGCTTCAAGCACTTGGTGCCACTGACATCACCGACCATGAGGTGGTGAAAAAATTGCTGAGATCGCTTGATTACTCATTTGACACTCTGGCATTGATGATACAAGAACGTGCTGATTACAAGCCACTTGATCCCGCTGATATTCTCGAGAGGCTAAATACTCATGAGTTCCAACTTGCTGAAAAAAGAGATCTCTATGGTTCGAGCTATGGCAGATCACGTGCACTAAAGGCCAAGGTAGTATGTGAGTCCGAAGATGAAGACTCTGGTAGCAGCCTTGGTGATCCTGAAGAACTAAGCCATGATCTAGCTCTGCTCGTGAATAAGTTCCAGAAGTTCTCAAGACGTGGTCGCCTTGGAAGACCCTCAAGGAGCAATGATTCCTCATCCAGTGACTACAAGAGGAGGCTCTGTCACAAGTTCAAGAATCCCGGACATTACATTCAAGATTGTCCTCAGTGGGAAAAGGAATCAAAGAAGAAGAAATACAAGGATTACAGTTCTGATGATGCGAAGAAAAAGAAGAAATCCACAAAATCTTCATCATCAAAATACTCAAAGTCTTCATATCACAAGAAGAGCATCTCCAAGAAGTCTAGGGCATTCATTGGCAAGGAAATGGACTTTGAGGCTGAATCTGAAGAAAATGAGGAGGAGGAGACATCTGAGGAGTCCGAATCCGGAGTGGCGAGCCTAGCTCTCGCTACTGCATTCGTCAGCAAGTCTATCTTCAACACTAAAGAAAATGACCTCACCAAAAAGGCTGATGAAGGCGATGATGACTACGCTCCCACCTATTGCTTCATGGCAAAGGGTGCCAAGGATGATCAACCGAAAGCCACTGAGTGGGTCCTCAATAGTGGATGTACAAATCACATGACTGGTGACAAGAATCTATTGATGGATGCTCCATTATGTCCATCGCATCTGAAGCATATCATCTTTGCCGACAAAGGCAAAAGTCAGGTATTGGGTCTAGGTAAGGTTGCGATCACAAAGGATCGACACATGGACAAAGTCATGCTTGTTGAGTCCTTAGGATACAACCTTATGTCTGTCTCAATGCTTTGTGATCTTGATATGGTTGTTGTCTTTGGCAAGTACCGTTGTGTTGTGGTTATGGAAGCTGACAATTCCAAAGTCTTCGAAGGCTTTAGGAGAGGAGACCTGTATATTGTTGATTTCTCTACAGGACCACAACCAGCCGTGTGCTACTTGCAAAAGCTTCAGAAGGCTGGCTCTGGCATCGACGACTTGGTCATGCAGGCATGAGGAATTTGCACACGCTTGCGAAGAAGAAGCATGTCATTGGCATCGAGAATGTCAAATTCCTCAAGGATCACCTATGCGGAGCCTGTGAAGCTGGGAAGATGACAAAGGCTAAGCATCCAGCGAAGACTATCATGACCACTACTCGTCCATTTGAATTGCTTCACATGGATCTCTTTCGGTCCTAACCATTATTCTGCTGTTTCAAATGATGCATCTCAATATGGCTTTGTTATTGTTGATGATTACTCTCGATACACATGGGTACACATTGTTACTTACAAACATGAAGTGCAGGAAGTCTTCAAACGATTTTCCTCGAGGGCTTCAACCAACTTTGGTGTGAAGATCAAGCACATCAGAAGTGACAATGGAACTGAGTTCAAGAATTCTGGTCTAGATGACTATCTTGATGAACTTGGTATTACTCATGAGTTATCTGCTCCTTACACTCCTCAGCAGAGGCCGTCGTGGAGCGCAAGAACAGGACTCTTGCTGAGATGGCTCGCACTATGCTTGATGAATACAAAACGCCTCGTCGTCTGGACTGAGGCAATTGATACTGCGTGCCACATCATCAACAGAGTATATCTTCACAAATTCTTCAAGAAGACTGCCTATGAACTCCTCACTGATAAGAAACCCAATGTAAGTTATTTCAAAGTCTTCGGTGCTAAATGTTGGATTAGAGATCCTCATCACAACTCAAAATTTGCACCGAAAGCACATGAAGGTTTTATGCTTGGTTACGGAAAGGACTCGCACACCTACAGAGTCTTCAACAACGTTCTTCACAAGGTTGTTGAAACTGTAGATGTGCGGTTCGATGAAACTAATGGCTCGCAAAGAGAGCACCTACCTACTGTGATAGATGAACCAACACCTGAGGAAACTATCAAGTTCAAGGCTACTGAGGATGTCATTCCTACTGAAGAATCTGCTGAAGAATTCATTCCAGAACATGAAGAACGTCGAGCTAATGCACCTGAAGAAAATACTGAAGAAAATGGTGCTGAAGAAAACGCTGATCAAATTCTTCAACGACAACCAGCTCATCCTCGCATTGCAAAAGAGTGCAAGTTGAAAAGATCATCAATGACATCAAAGCGCCAGGTCCTCTCACACGCTCAAAAGCTTCACATTTGTCTAACTTTTGTGGGCACTATGCTTTTGTCTCTATTACAGAGCCCACTAAGGTAGATGAAGCATTTCTGGAGCCTGAGTGGATTCAGGCCATGCAAGAAGAATTACATCAGTTCGAGCTCAACAATGTCTGGGAACTGGTCAAACGTCCAGATCCTCGCAAGCACAATATCATCGGCACAAAGTGGATCTACCGCAACAAGCAAGATGAAAATGGCCTTGTGGTGAGGAATAAGGCACGGCTTGTAGCTCAAGGCTACACACAGGTTGAAGGAATTGATTTCGATGAAACTTTTGCACCTGTTGCTAGACTTGAGGCTATTCGCATATTACTTGCTTATGCTAACCATCATAATATCACTTTATATCAAATGGATGTGAAAAGTGCATTCCTCAATGGTAAGCTTGAGGAAGAAGTATATGTTGCCAACCCCCAGGTTTTGAAGATCCAAAGAATCCTGACAAAGTCTTCAGACTCAACAAGGCCCTCTATGGCCTCAAGCAGGCCCCACGGGCTTGGTATGATACTGTAAGGAATTCTTCATGAAGAAAGGCTTCAAACCCGGTTCACTCGACCCTACTCTTTTCACTAAATCTTATGATGGTGAATTGTTTGTGTGCCAAATATATGTTGATGATATTATCTTTGGCTGTACTGACCAACGTTATAGTGATGAATTTGCCTATATGATGAGTGAAGAATATCAAATGTCTATGATGGGAGAGTTGAAATTCTTCTTAGGTCTTCAAATTCGTCAACAACGCAATGGCATATTCATATCTCAGGAGAAATACCTCAAGGATGTACTGAGGAAATTCGGCATGCAAGATTGCAAAGGCGTCAAAATTCCTATGCCCACAAATGGCCATCTGTGCACTGATGAAAATGGTATTGACTTCGATCATAAGGTATACCGCTCCATGATTGGTTCTTTATTGTACTTATGTGCATCTAGGCCAGATATAATGCTTAGTGTTTGCATGTGTGCCCGATTTCAAGCTACACCGAAGGAATCACACCATAAGGCTGTGAAGCATATTCTTCGATATCTAGCTCACACACCAACACTTGGATTATGGTACCCCAAGGGCTCGGCTTTTGATCTCATTGGATATTCTGACTCTGACTATGCTGGTGATCGTGTGACCGAGTCAACATCTGGTACATGTCATTTCCTCGGACGATCTTTGGTCTGTTGGTCCTCGAAGAAAGAGAACTGCGTATCACTATCTACTGCTGAAGCTGAGTACATTGCCGCTGGTTCTTGCTGTGCTCAATGCTATGGATGAAGCAAACTCTCAAGGACTACGGCGTCAACATGAAGAATGTGCTCTCTTCTGTGACAATGAGAGTGCCATCAAGATTGCTCACAACCAGTTCAGCACTCGAAGACAAAGCACATTCAGATTCGTCATCATTTTCTTCGTGATCATGTGTTGAAGGGCGACATTTCTATTGAGCATGTGAAGACTGAAGAACAGCTAGCCGATATCTTCACAAAGCCCTTGGATGAGAAGAGATTTAGCAAGTTGCGGTGTGAGCTAAATATCCTAGAATCTTCGAATGTTCTTTGAAAAGGACACTCATCCTAACACTTATGCAAAATTGATGACTTAGATGTGCAACACATGAAGAAACGTTTTTCTTCAATTCAATGAAGAACAACACTCTTAGTGTGAAGAAATTAACGAAGAATTTGATTCTCAGAACCCTACGATAATTGTACGCGGTGTCTGAAATCATCATTCTTATACGGTGGGTCACGCCACCACCAAAAGTTGAAATTCCTCAATTATTCATATTCTTCAACTTTGCATTGTCTTCACTGCTTCCGTCGTTTTTCTTCATTGGCTATATATATATATATAAGTTTATGTCCTCTACAGCATTCACTTATTGCTATTCTTCAAGTTGGTTTTTCTGCTAAGTGAATGTGATCGGACCCTTCCCCCTCTATGCTATACTCAACCCAATCTATTCACAAATTCTTCATGTGCGTTCTATTTGAAACTCGTTCAAAATCTTCACTGTGTCCTTGTCAGCTGAAGAAATTGCGAACGGAACTTTAAAACCTATCTTATCTAAATTTTCGGCTTTGCCGCTCAAACCGTTCCGCATCCCACGATACACTTATCCATTCACCCACGATCGCACACGATCTCCACCTCTCAGTACGTGGGTGACACATGTCAAGCGAATGAGAAGGGTCAGGGGCACGTTCGTCCAATTTCTTCGGGCGAACAGTTTTTCACCGTGGCTATAAATACCCCTCCTTCCCTTCCTCACTTCTTTTACTCCGCTCGACCTCTCTCCAGCTCGAGCTTCTCAAACCCTAGCGCCGCGCTACTTCATCGCCGCGTGAGGAAGAGCTTCACTGCCTCGACCTCGTCACGTACTCGCGCCCGCGGAAATCTTCACTCCGCCGCCGTAGCCGTCTTCCTCCGCCAAGTTAGGGCGTGGAAGATCTGCACGACGAACTTCACATCTCCTCACTCCAGTTCGTCGTGTTCTTCATCCAGGGTAATTAAAAGTTACTTTTACTGCCCTCATTGATTCGAATGATTATCTACAAAATCTTCAAAGGTGTTTTTCTTCATATCTTCACACACTAAACACCTCACAAGTCATCTGTTCTTGATTCGTTTCTCTAAGCATCATTTTTCTTCAAGATTCCTCAATTGTGTGGATCTTCGATCTATACAACTCTGGAACCTAAGACAAAGAACGCTTAGTGAAATTCTTCAAGACTCATCTGGTCAAATTCCTCAAACTTGTTCTTTTTGAAAAACCTCTGAGAACGCATATGACCTCTCCAAATTCCTCGCAACTATACTCTGTTCACAGGTACACATGTCAGCTCATGAATCACTAGGTTCTCATCAACTTAACTCATTTGCAGCGTTCCTCGAAGAAAAGTTGCATACTTCTTCAGAGAATTCAATTGTCCAAATTCCTCAACTGAAGAAAATGGCTGACGGTAAGAAGCCACAGAAGGGAGGAAAGAGGCCTGAGGTCAATACAGTGTTTGAATCCCTGATGAAATATATGCTGGGTACTGCACACCTACTGAGGAAACCAAGAATGAGCGCAAGGTGCGCATTCAGAAAATAGAAAGGAGATGGGCAAGAGAGTGGAGGGAGTACAGGTATGTAACTCCAAAGTACATGAAGAAATTCGCACTCAATCCTCCATGCCCAAGAGCTCCATTGGCACCTGGCCAAATCGCTGATCCCACCAGCCTCAAGCGCGGTGAGGACTATCCTGAATGGGCCAAGCGCCAAGCCAAGTTGGCTAAGCAAGCCAGAAGAAGCAGTGAGATGAAGACTCTGCTGCTGCTGCTGCCTCTGCTGAGGCCTTTGCTGTCAAGCCAAAGAAGGCTATGTCAAAGAAGCCTGCGCGCAAGCCAAGTGCTTCACCAACAATGCCCTCAAGGCCAAGTTCCTCAGCAATGCCCTCACGGCCAGAATCCTCAAAGCCCTCACGGCCAATTCCTCATGCTGCTCCTGTTCCTCCAAAGTCCTCAGCTCCTCCGCCAAAGCCCTCAGCTGTTCCGACTAAATCCTCAGCACCTGTGCATCTCGCCTCGTGCCCAAAGGACTGCAGGCATTTCCATTGCCTCAGGTGTCTCAGCTAGTTCCTCAGCTGCACCAAGTTCCTCAGCTGGCCCCTCACTGCCGAAGACAAAGGCCACTGCTGGACGAGGTCCTCGCCCAAGTCCTCAAAAGAAACAAGTCGCTTACCAAGTGCCATCTGAAGAAGACGAAGCTGATGATGATGAACTTGCAGAAATCATCAGAGACAGGCAAGTCAGGGCTGCTAGAGCTAAAGGAACAGGGGTGCCACTGCTTTTGGATCCCGAGTTGATCCTCGACTACATTGATGTTTGGCACAAGGACCCCAACGCTCCCATGCCTGACTTCAAGCTGACTCCTGGCCAAAGTCACATGCTGACCCACTTCATTCAAGAAGAAAAGTGGAAATTTGAGAAGGCCAGGCAGATCAAGAAAGCGCAGTACAAGAAAGAGAGCTATCTGAAGAAAAACATTGTCTCTATGACAACTGAAGAACTTGTCACTATTTAGACTGAGATCAAGAAACTCAGTGATGACTTTGACGCATATCGCGCTGATTGGCTTGGAGCCAAGGTTCGTTTTGTGAAACTTGCGGATAACTTCACTTCCAATGATGCAGCCCCAACGCAACAGGAAATTCCTCAGGCTGAAGCATCTGCTCAGCCTACTGAAGAAAATGCCAGCACCGCTGATGACAATCAGGCTGCTGAAGAAAACGTGAGTTCCAGGGCTGATGACTGCATTCCAGACGCTGAAGAAATTGCCAGGGCACCCACTAGTGCTGCGCCTGAAGAAAATGAAGAACTCAGGGCAACTGCATCAGTTGTGCCTGAAGAAAATCAACCTGATTCCTCAGCTACTCCTGCACCAACTTCAACTCCAATCCTTCCATTTACATCAGATGTGAAGAAGACCAAGGCTGCAGAGCGTGCTTTAGTGAAGAAAAGGAAAGCATCAGCTCCTTCAGATTCTTCAGCTCCGAAGAAGATGAAGCCTATGACAAGTTTATTTGCTAATCCGATTGATGCTGTTCCCGTCTCAACCAGGCCATCAAAGGACCTTGTTCATTTTGATGAAGAATATGTGATCCCAAACGGATCAGATGAAGAAACTCCTTCTGCTGCTTCATCAGAGTAGATTGATGAAGAAATTGAAGTGGATGCGATCCCTTCAACACCTGTCATCTCCTCGCCCATGCCTCAGTTCACAGCTGAAGAGGCTGGCGTTGAAGAAATGGAAGATGAAGATGTGGACGTTGGCTGCTCCACACCCGTAATCAGTGATGAATTCTGGGAAAAGTAAGCATCCAAACTCTCCAATGTTCACCCCTCTACAACAAATTCCTCAGTCCCCCACCTAAACTGTTCAAATGGTCTCTGAAGAAACTCATCCCGCTGCATCTGTCCATGAGGAAATTCCAGCCACTAGCGCTGAAGAAACTACTGCTGCTGAACAACCAATGACGCAGAAGTGCCGCTGAGGAGGAACCAGAAATTCCTCAGCCCGAAGAACCTGCGATTGAGATTCCTGAGGTCGTGATGCAACTCACTGACACTCCTCTGCCGAAGCCAAAGGATCCATTCTCACGCAAGCAAAAGTTCAAGGCTGATGATTTCTTCGGCGAGCACGTATTCTTCGAAGATTACAACCCATATAACTCTGCTCGCATTAGGAAGAGGCGTTTCTGGAGTGCTAGTCAAGCCAATTTCTATTCCTTAGTGCTGTTCAACAAGGAGAAAATCTTCTACCATGAGCATATTCCTCACGTGGATATGGAATCTCTGCCGTGCTTCGCACCAGTCCTCAGTGTCCTTCACGACGCTGGACTGCTAAACTTTTGCTCTGACATCTGCGATTGGAATGAAGAACTGATTCTTCAATTATATGCAACGCTGCACATCACCGGAGATGCTGAAGATGTGAATTCATGGGTGCTGGACTGGATGTCTCAAAACACTCACTACACTGCACCAGCCTCTGAATTGCTTCGTGCTCTACCACTCAGTCCTCCCCTTGAAGATGCTCGCTGCATCTACAGTGAACCTGAGCTCATGCACCATTACATGCAGGTGCTGATGAAACCATTGAAGCCAGGTCAAGCACCAAGAACCAAATTCCTCTTGAAGGAATTGCTGTACGTGCCCAGAACTGTCTATCGTATTCTTACGAGGACAATCAGTCCTATCAAAGGCCACGACTCATATGATGAGGAAATTGTTGGTGAGGGAGTCCTGGATTAGGGGGTGTTCGGGTAGCCGGACTATACCTTCAGCCGGACTCCAGGACTATGAAGATACAAGATTGAAGACTTTGTCCCGTGTCCGGATGGGACTTTCCTTGGCGTGGAAGGCAATCTTGGCGATGCGGATATTTAAGATCTCCTACCATTGTAACCGACTCTGTGTAACCCTAACCCTATCCGGTGTCTATATAAACCGGAGGGTTGTAGTCCGTAGGACATCAACTCCATATACAACAATCATACCATAGGCTAGCTTCTAGGGTTTAGCCTCCTTGATCTCGTGGTAGATCTACTCTTGTACTACCCATATCATCAATATTAATCAAGAAGGAGTAGGGTATTACCTCCATCGAGAGGGCCCGACCTTGGTAAAAACATCGTGTCCCTTGTCTCCTGTTACCATCCGGCCTTGACGCACAGTTCGGGACCCCCTACCCGAGATCCGCCGGTTTTGATACCGACATTGGTGCTTTCATTGAGAGTTCCTCTGTGTCGTCGCCCTCAGGCCTGATGGCTCCTTTGATCATCAACAACGATGCGGTCCAGGGTGAGACTTTTCTCCCCGGACAGATCTTCATCTTCGGCGGCTTCGCACTGCGGGCCAATTCGCCTAGCCACCTGGAGCAGATCGAAAGCTACACCCCTGGCCATCAAGTCAGGTTTGGAAGCTTAAACTACACGACTGACATCCGCGGAGACTTGATCTTCGACGGGTTCGAGCCACGGCCAAGCGCGCCGCACTATCTCAAGGGGAATGATCTAGCTCTGCCTCCAGACAGTGTCCTGGAGGCCGCACACGCACCAGTTCCGACCCCTAATTCGGAGCCTATTGCGCCAATCGAAGATGAGCGGTTGGACGTCACCTTGGGGGCTGCGATCTCAAAGGCGATCAAGCCGAGCGCCAGCCCCGCACTCTGCATGACCCGTGACTCTGAGGATCCGGACTCCTCCTCGGACTCCAAACCCCCCGCGCCCTTGCCAATCGAATCCGGTTGGGCGCCGATAATGGAGTTCACCGCCGCGGACATCTTTCAGCACTCGCCTTTTGGCAACATCCTGAATTCTCTCAAGTCTCTCTCTTTATCAGGAGAGCCCTGGCCGGATTACGGTCAGCGAGGATGGGATACGGATGATGAAGAAGTTCAAAGCCTACCCACCACCAACTTTGTAGCCACTGTCGACGATTTAACCGACATGCTTGACTTCGGCTCCAAAGACATCGACGGTATGGACGACGATGTAGGAGGTGAACAGGAACCAGCACCTGTAGGGCGCTGGAAGGCCACCTCGTCATATGACATATATATGGTGGATACTCCAAAAGATGGAGATGGCGATGGAACAGCGGGGGATGACACCTCCAAGAAATAGCCAAAGCGCCGACGTCAGCGGCGCCGCTCTAAATCCCGCCAAAGCAAAAACGGTGATTCTGGCACGGGAGATAATACTACCCCGGATAGCGCCGAAGAACACCCACCCCAGCAAGATTCGGCACAGGAAGATGGAGAAGCCAGCCCTCATGAGAGAGCGGCAAACCGAGAGGTCGAGGATAATAACTATATGCCTCCCTCTGAAGACGAGGCAAGCCTCGATGACGACGAATTCGTCGTACCATCAGACCCCGCCGAACAAGAGCGTTTCGAACGCAGGCTTTTAGCCACGGCAAGCAGCCTCAAGAAAAAGCAGCAACAGCTTAGAGCTGACCAAGATTTGCTAGCTGATAGATGGACTGAAGTCCTTGCGGCCGAAGAGTATGAACTCGAACGCCCCTCCAAGAGTTACCCAAAGCGCAGGCCGCTACCCCGATCAGAGGAGGAAGCACCTACATCACCAGCGCACGACATGGCAGACCGGCCACCTCGCGGCCGCGACAGAGAGGCTTCTCGGCCCTCCACCCAAGCCATGCCCCGACGCCGCTCAACTAAGGCACGGGAAAATGCGCCAGACCTGCGAGAAGTACTGGAGGATAAGGCAAGACGATCGATCTACGGATCGCGCAGGCGCCCTACGGCACGTGACGATGATCTTCACTCCGGATACAACAAATCCGGCCGGGCCGAACACAACAGACATAGCTCTTCCGAGCTGCGTCGTGATATAGCCCAGTACAGAGGCGCCGCACACCCGCTATGCTTCACGGATGAAGTAATGGATCATAAAATCCCAGAGGGTTTCAAACCCGTAAACATCGAATCATACGATGGCACAACAGATCTGGCGGTATGGATCGAGGATTATCTCCTTCACATCCACATGGCACGTGGCGATGATCTACACGCCATCAAATACCTCCCGCTCAAACTTAAAGGACCGGCCCGGCATTGGCTTAACAGCTTGCCAGCAGACTCAATCGGTTCTTGGGAGGACCTGGAAGCCGCATTCCTCGACAACTTCCAGGGCACTTACGTGCGACCACCGGATGCCGACGACTTAAGCCACATAATTCAGCAGCCAGAGGAATTGGCCAGGCAATTCTAGACACGGTTCCTAACAAAGAAAAACCAGATAGTCGACTGTCCGGACGCAGAGGCCCTAGCAGCCTTCAAGCATAACATCCGCGACGAGTGGCTTGCCCGGCACCTGGGACAGGAAAAGCCAAAATCTATGGAAGCCCTCACGACACTCATGACCCGCTTTTGCACGGGAGAAGACAGCTGGCTAGCTCGCAGTAACAACTTATCAAAGAACCCTAGTAATTCGGATACCAAGGACAAAAGTGGCAGGACACGTCGGAATAAGCAAAAACGCCGCGTCAGCAGCGACAGCAATGAAGACACGGCAGTCAATGCCGGATTCAGAGGCTATAAATCCGGTCAGCGGAAAAAGCCATTCAAAAAGAATACTCAGGGCCCGTCCAGTTTGGACCGAATACTCGACCGCTTGTGCCAGATACATGGCACCCCCGAAAGGCCAGCCAATCACACTAACAGGGATTGTTGGGTGTTCAAGCAGGCAGGCAAGTTAAGAGCTGAAAACAAAGACAAGGGGCTGCACAGCGACGATGAGGAGGAGCCCAGGCCGCCGAACAACAATGGACAGAAGGGCTTTCCACCACAAGTGCGGATGGTGAACATGATATACGCAACCCACATTCCCAAGAGGGAGCGGAAGCGTGTGCTACGGGACGTATACGCGATGGAGCCAGTCGCCCCAAAGTTCAACCCATGGTCCTCCTGCCCGATCACTTTTGATCGAAGGGACCATCCCACTAGCATCTGTCATGGTGGCTTCACCGCATTGGTTATCGACCCAATCATCGACGGATTTCATCTCACAAGAGTCCTCATGGACGGCGGCGGTAGCCTGAACCTGCTTTACCAGGATACAGTGCGGAAAATGGGCATAGATCCCTCAAGGATTAGGCCCACAAAAACGACCTTTAAAGGTGTTATACCAGGTGTAGAAGCCAACTGTACAGGCTCAGTAACACTTGACGTGGTCTTCGGATCCCCGGACAATTTCCAAAGCGAAGAGTTAATCTTCGATATAGTCCCGTTTTGCAGTGGCTATCACGCCCTGCTCGGACGAACCGCATTCGCAAAGTTCAACGCGGTGCCGCACTATGCATATCCCAAGCTCAAGATGCCAGGCCCTCGAGGAGTAATCACGGTCAACAGAAACATCGAACGCTCCCTCCGTACGGAGGAGCACACGGAGGCTCTCGCAGCGGAAGTACAAAGTAGCCTTCTTAGGCAATTCTCCAGTCCGGCCGTTAAAAAGCCAGACACTGCCAAGCCCGCCCGGAGTAACCCACAGCAGGACCGCCTGGCATGCTCTGAGCAAGCGTAGCAATGCGGCCCCAACCCCAGCTCTCGTGACATAGCAAAACCAGTGCCTCGCGTACATAACTACGCCCTTGAAATACCATGGGCACAGGGGAAGGGGCACAATAACGGCACGCCCAAAATACGGCTTAAAATGTACTAGGGGCTGCCGGATTCTTTTTTTAATTTAATTTTTTCTTACTTTCAGGACTCCATACTTCGGACGACCTGTTCGGCAATTCAACTGCCGCACAAACGATGCAAGATCCAAGGAGGCAGACAAGCCATGCCGCATTATGGAACTCCTAGGTGGTCTCTGTTATGAGCAGTATACCTGTTTTGAATACAATTCCGCGGCCTGCCCCTGGTCAGGACATGTTAAATAGTCCAATATCTTTTTGCTTATCGCACTATTTGTATCGTTCGGCTTTGATAAATAGCCCCTCTATAAACAATGCATAGCTTTTTGTCTATTTTTTGCATTATCCTCTTTTCACATATATGTTTATTAAATGACATGATTGCACCCGCACACCATGGTACGACAAACACGCCAGGGGCTTCAGTACCCCTCATTATGGTGTGAGAAGTCCGTACACTTTCACAAGTGCGGCACCCCGAACTTATAGCACTATATCCATCGGCTCCGAATCATGATTTGGGTCAATAGTTGGGTTTGCCCGGCTCCTATGTTTTGGTGCCTTACGTTCCGCTATATCGGCTAAGGTAGCACTAGGAGAACCACTGCGATTGTGCCCTGGTTCAGCTGGGTTAAGCACCTCAGTGGAGAAAGCTAAAACTGACTGTCATGATGAGGCGAGAGACCGGTCGCTGTTCGAGAGGTTTTTCGAGTCCCTAAAGACTTATGCCGCTTCGAGCGAGGAGCTGGCTTTGTCCGGCCAAGGCGTGGATAGCGCCCCGAAGTCGGTCTTCCGAACTAGGGGCTTCGCCGAAATTTAAAATTATAGAGTTCTATGGCTAAGTGAGAGTGTTCAAGCATTATAGTCTGATTGCCTGGTTCGTTGTGCTGAGCGCCTCCCTCGAAGGACCCAACTATGGGAAAAAGAGCACTCAGGTTTATCCCGAACACCCCAGCACTAGTGGCATGGGGGGCAGAAGCCGACAACTGGCCATCTCTCAATTTTTTTATAAACGGCCGCACAGAAAGTAATATTTTAAATTCAATAAGCATTGCTTAGCGCATATCAACAAGTTTTCAGCGCACAGGATAAACATGAGCGAGTTCATTCAAAAAACACATCCTTGGTACATTCATCCGCCACAAGGCGGGCACCTGCAAGAACATCCTTGTAGTAGTTCTCGGGCTTGCGATGCTCCTTCCCCGGCGGCGGCCCGTCCTTCACAAGCTTCTCACCGTCCAGCTTACCCCAGTGCACCTTTGCATGGGCAAGGGCCCGATGGGCACCTTCGATGCAGACGGAGCGCTTGATGACCTCGAGCCTTGGACAGGCCTCCACCAGCCGCCGCACCAGCCCGAAATAGCTCCCAGGCAGGGCCTTTCTGGGCCATAGCCGAACTATGAAGCCCTTCATGGCCTGTTCGGCCGCCTTGTGGAGCTCGACCAGCTGTTTCAGCTGGTCGCTCAAAGGCACAGGGTGTATGGCCTCAGAATACTGAGACCAGAACACCTTCTCCGTCGAGCTGCCCTCTTCAGCTCGGTAGAATGCGGCGGCGTCGGATACGCTGCGGGGAAGATCTGCGAATGCCCCTGGAGAGCTCCGGATTCAGGTAAGTAACAAGTAGTTTACTTTTATATTTCTGCTTTGCATAAAGAATGCCTTACCCGCTGCTATCTTCCTCATCTCCTCCAACTCTTGGAGGGCCTTTTGGGCTTCGGCCTTGGCAGACTTGGTAGTCTCAAGGGCCGTCGCGAGCTTGGATGCTTGCGCCTTTGACCCAAGCTCCAAACTCTCATGTTTTTTCATGAGAGCCTGAAGCTCTTGCTGCACCTCGCCGACCTGAGCCCCAAGTCTGTCTCGCTCGGTGCGCTCCGCGGCCGTTTTCTTTTCGGCCTCAGACAGCGCTTGCTTAAGGGTCGCCACCTCAGTCGTGGCCCCTACAATAAGCAGTACAATCCTGTTATTTTTTTGCACTCACGCCTTTTTATAGGCACTTTTTCTGTAAGGTATTTCTTACCTTCTTTCTCCTCGAGCCGCCGCTTGGCAAGGCCGAGCTCTTGCTCGGTCCGCTCGAGGTCCTGCTTCAGGACACCCACCTCCGCAGTCAGTGCGGCGGTGGATAGCAGCGAAGCCTGCATACGCATATTGACTCTTTTTTTGTTAGACTCCTGCGAAATTTAATAGATCCTCTATTCGGCTTTTCTTTCCGAACACCAAACAGAGCATCAGGGGCTACTGTCTATGCGGTAATATTTTTACATATTTTTACTTACCTCGAAGCCTGTTAGAAGGCTAGCGCAAGCTTTAGTCAGTCCGCTCTTGGCGGACTGAACCTTCTGGATCACCGTACTCATAATAGTACGGTGCCCCTCGTCGATGGAGGCGCCGTCAAGCACCTCCAGCAGATTGTCTGGCACCTCCGGTTGGACGGAGGCCGCCGGTTCAGAAGGCTTGCTCCTCTTGGAAGGAGTTCGCCTACCGCGGTCCGGAACTGTGGAAGATTCCGGCGCGGTGTCCGGCACAAAGCCAGACTTGGAGCCCTGGGGGGCCTTATCCCCTTCACTCCTGGAGTCCGGGAGGTTGCCTTGCGGCTCCTCCGGGACCACCTCTTCCTGCCTCGGAGCTTGTCGTGACGCCACTTCGGCGTCGTCTGCAGTGCGGGGGGAGACAGCGGGCGGAACTGAGTTCATGTCCGATGAGTCTAGGGAGCCGCCCGATGATTCATTGAATTTGGCCCGGGGCGGGCTGCATAATTACATTCGACATTAGGGAAAGCTGTGCGACAAAGGAACAACATGAGTTACTCTGATATCCAAACTTTCGATTTCGCCGGACGCTTGGCCCTGTTTGGCCACTCCTCTTCGCCCTCTTCGGCGTCGGGGGAGTAGTCCGGCGGAGGGGTCTTCCTTTTCCTAGACCCCTCAGCCTCCCCCGTTGGGGCGGCCTTCCTCTTCTCTCCTCCCTCCGCTGGGGGGGAGAGTTTTCTTCTTCCTCCTCCTCGTTTTCACGGGAAGAGGGCGTCTCGGAATCGTCGGATAACGAGTCCGACACCACCACGTTACGGGCACTCTTTCAAGTCCCCGTGGTCTTCTTCTTCTTGGCCTTATTTTCCGGCACCACATAAGGCGCCGGAACCAGCAGCTTCACTAGTAGAGCTGGGGCTGGGTCTTCGGGCAGCGGAGCTGGACAGTTAATCGGTCCGGATATCGCCCGCCAAGCCTGCCAAAGGTAAGGGAGTTTAGATCCCGCATAGAGTCAAACTATGAAAAAATCTTAACATCCTGTAAAAGGTGAAGATAGCTTACCTCGCTAGCGTGACGCTGCGAGCTGTATCCGCGGTCCTCGGAAGCGGATGCGGGAGCCTCGGCGCCCTTGAATAGCACCTTCCAGGCATCTTCGTACGTCGTGTCGAAGAGCCTGCTAAGGGTTTGGTGCTGCGCCGGGTCGAACTCCCACAGATTAAAATCCCGTTGTTGGCACGGGAGGATCCGGCGGACGAGCATAACCTGGATTACATTAACAAGCCGGATTGGCTTGTTCACCAGGGACTGGATGCATGTTTGCAATCCGGTCACCTCTTTTTCGTCACCCCACGACAGGCCCGTCTCTTTCCAGGACATTAGCCGCATGGGGGGTCCGGATCGGAACTCGGGGGCTGCGATCCATTTCGGATCGCGTGGCTCGGTGATGTAAAACCACCCGGATTGCCACCCCTTTAGGGTCTCCACAAAAGAGCCCTCGAACCATAGGACGTTGGCCATCTTGCCTGCCATGGCGCCTCCGCACTCCGCCTGGCTGCCGCGCACCACCTTGGGCTTGACGTTGAAGGTCTTGAGCCAGAGGCCGAAATGAGGGCGGACGCGGAGGAAAGCCTCGCACACGACGATAAACGCCGAGATGTTGAGGATGAAGTTCAGGGCCAGATCATGGAAATCCAGGCCGTAGTAGAACATGAGGCCCCAGACAAATGGGTGGAGTGGAAAACCCAGTCCGCGGAGGAAGTGAGGAAGAAATAATACCCTCTCATGGGGCCTTGGGGTGGGGAGAAGCTGCCCCTTTTCGGGAAGCCGGTGCGCGATGTCCTTAGACAGGTATCCGGCCTTCCTTAGCTTCTTGACTTGGCCCTCCGTGGCGGAGGAGACCATCCACTTGCCTCCCGCTCCGGACATTGCTGGAGAAGGTTGCGGTGGGAAGTGCGGGCTTGGGCGCTGGAGCTCGAGTGCGCAGGAGATGGATAGGCAAAGGAGGAAGAAGGCGTAGGTAAAAAGGTGGATCCTTATCCCCTTATATGGGCGGATGCGGTTGTGCGTCCCCACCAGCCTAGTAAAACTCGCTTGCCTCCCAAGCGCCGTGATAAATGGCGCGGTTGGGGTACCCACGTCCGTATTGATGAGAATCCCGTAAAAGGGGTACACGATCTCTGCTTTGACAAGACATGCCAAGGAAACCGCCTCGCAAAATGTGCTGAGGTGGAAAAGTAAAAACGATTCGAGTAAAGGATTTGGCCGTAGTGTGATGACGCACTGCGGAATACGTCAACAGATTTGATTTGTGTTAATATTATTCTCTCTATGGCAATATGTGGAAACTTATTTTGCAGAGCCGGACACTACTCTTGGTGTTTACCATCTTCTATGAAGGACTTGGAGGAGGAACCCGCCTTGCAATGCCAAAGACAATCTGCGCGCCGGACCCGTCGTCATTGAAGCCTGGTTCAGGGGCTACTGAGGGAGTCCTGGATTAGGGGGTGTTCGGGTAGCCGGACTATACCTTCAACCGGACTCCAGGACTATGAAGATACAAGATTGAAGACTTCATCCCGTGTCCGGATGGGACTTCCCTTGGCGTGGAAGGCAAGCTTGGCGATGCGGATATTCAAGATCTCCTACCATTGTAACCGACTCTGTGTAACCCTAACCCTATCCGGTGTCTATATAAACCGGAGGGTTGTAGTCCGTAGGACATCAACTCCATATACAACAATCATACCATAGGCTAGCTTTTAGGGTTTAGCCTCCTTGATCTCGTGGTAGATCTACTCTTGTACTACCCATATCATCAATATTAATCAAGCAGGAGTAGGGTATTACCTCCATCGAGAGGGCCCAAACCTGGGTAAAAACATCGTGTCCCTTGTCTCCTGTTACCATCCGGCCTTGACGCACAGTTCGGGACCCCCTACCCGAGATCCGCCGGTTTTGACACCGATATTTGGCATCATGAAGAATCTGGTATTCAACATCGTTCATGGCATTCCTGTCAATTATCACGATTTCTTCATGAGGACTATGGCAAATGTTGCACTGTCTCCATTTCAGCTGAAGCCTTATGCACCTTGGATTATGAAAATGGGTCTCAATGAAGATTTTGACTGGTCTGCACCTCCACTGAAGAAATTCAAGAAGGTCAAGGTTCCTTCTCTGGTGGCCATCTCATATTCTTCATCGCGCGACATTGATGAAAATGAAGACTTGGACGACACTGCGGCAGGCCCTACTATGACAAACGACCCCAACAACGCTGGCGCTCCTTCATCAACTTGATATTCTTCAGGGGCGTTAGTCCTCATATTCGATCCTTTTGGTCATTTGATGACAAAAGGGGACAATTTTGAGTTAGTCTTCAAGCGGGTCTTTCTATATGGGCGTTTTTTTGTTAAGTTACAACTCTCGTTCTTCAGAGACTTTATTGGATCGAGTTGTAAACTTAAACCCAATGGTGCACTGATACTTTTGATATGTTTTGCTACATGCTTATTCCTCATATATGCTAATGCACGCATGCTGAATTACATCAGTCACCATATTACATCATGCATTTCAAATTCTTCTCTGTTATATGTCAAATGCGTGTATGAATTACAAGATATAGGGGGAGATCTCCATGATTCAACTCTTCAAGTGTGCATTGCTTCAAAAGCAAATTCCTCACTATGCACATCTTTAGGGGGAGTTCTTCTATATCTTGCAATCAAATTCCTCAATATCAGTAGTTACACTTCATATGTTTATCCCTGTTGAAAACTTAACCTATATTGTCATCAATCACCAAAAAGGGGAGATTGTAAGTGCATCTAGTGCCCCTTAGTGATTTTGGTGTATTCAAGACTTATAGGTTAAGGGACTAATGCGTTTGTGAGTGTACACAGGTCTATAAGTCTATGAGGATTTTGATATTTACAGAGAAAGTCGACCCCTAAAAATGAAGTTCTTCGACTGAAGACTTTGTATCTCTGAAGACTTTCTAAAGACTTTGAAAGTGAAGAAATTGGTGTGACCGCGAAGACTTGGTATTCATTCGAGGAACATGAAGCGTGAAGACTTTTGTTTTCGTAGTTTCATTTTCTCTTTCTTGAGTCATAGGAAACACCGTACTATTAAAGGGGGTCGAGGAAATACTAAGGAAAAATTTCCATGTGATGCTCAACTCAAAATCCTACACCTACCAATCCCTTCGAGTGGAGCCATTGGAAATCTCATACAGTTCAGTCAATTTCTTCAGTGACAGAGACGAAGTTCTTCTGGTCTTTGAGGAATTTGTCCTAACTGAGGAGTTAGGAATTCGCCAGTGCAGATTGCCTACACAGTGAGGAACATGATAGCCCTGAGGATTTTGCTACTCAAAATTCCGACCGTTGCTGTGCTATGTGCCAGCTGTCCCAAAATATCTATCCACCTAACGGTCATATCATTGAAGGGCATTTATGTCTTATCATGTCGGGCTGCTCCCTAGGCTATAAATAGCCACCCCCTACAACCACTAGCTGGTTGGCTGCTCCGAGAGAAACTGACACTTGTCATTTGAGAGCAACCCATCCTCCGAGGACTTTGAGCGAAAATCATCAAGTGAGGAAAAACCCAAACACCTACAAACCGCAAGTGATTGAGCATCACTGAAGAGATTGATCCTATGTGGATCCAAAGCTTGTTACCTTTGAAGACTGTGCTTCTTCCAGACGGTTAGGCGTCATGGTCTAGAGCATCCAAGAGGAATTGTGGATCGCCGAGTCACCAAGTTTGTGAAGGTTTGGAAGTCGCCTGAAGACTTACCACGAGTGATTGGGCGAGGTCTGTGTGACCTTAGTTCAAGGAGAATACAGTGAGGACTAGGTGTCCTGAGCTGCGCGTTCAGGACTGGGTGTCCGGGACTGTGTGTCCTCGAGTTTAAATACTCAGCCGCTCCAACCAGACGTACAACTGAGACAGCAGTTGGAACTGGTCTACCAAATCATTGTCGTCACCAAGCTTAGTGGTTCCATTTCCTCAACTCTTCCATTTCCTCATAATTGAGTTGTGTACTTGTTCATATCTGTGTTTGAAAACTTTGACTGAATACTTTCTCAATTTCCTCAGTTCAATTTCTTCAGTCTGTTTGTCTTCATCCTGTGTTATCCTGTGCTTACGCTTCCTGTACTCTGTGCCTGTCTTCATTTCATCATGATGACTATGTTTGTATTCTTTTATGTTTACCGTTGAGCACTTATTCCGCTGCTAGTAGTTCTTCGCTAAGGAATTTCCTCACCGGCAAATTCCTTAGTGAAGAATTTCATAAAAATCGCATATTCACCCCCCTCTAGTCGATATAACGCACTTTCAAAAACCCAAACCCAAACACCTACGAACCCCAAGTGATTGAGCATCACTGAAGAGATTGATCCTGCATGGATCCGATGCTTGTTTCCTTTGAAGACTGTGCTTCTTCCAGACGGTTAGGCGTCATGGTATAGAGCATCCAAGAGGAATTGTTGATCACCGAGTGACCAAGTTTGTGAAGGTTCGGAAGTCACCTGAAGACTTACCACGAGTGATTGGATGAGGCCTGTGTGACCTTAGTTCAAGGAGAATACGATGAGGACTTGGTGTCCTGAGCTGCGTGTTCAGGACTGGGTGTCCGGGACTGTGTGTCATCGAGTTTAAATACTCAGCCGCTCCAACCAGACGTACAACTAAGACATCAGTTGGAACTGGTCTACCAAATCATTGTCTTCAACAAGCTTACTTGTTCTATTTCCTCAACTCCTTCATTTCCTCATAACTGTGTGGTGTGTTTGTTCATTTCTGTGTTTGAAGACTTTGACTGAAGACTTTCTCAATTTCCTCAGTTCAATTTCTTCAGTCTGTTTGTCTTCATCCTGTGTTATCCTGTGCTTACGCTTCCTGTACTCTGTGCCTGTCTTCATTTCATCATGATGACTATGCTTGTGTTCTGTTATGTTTACTTTTAAGTATTTATTCCACTGCTAGTAGTTCTTCGCTAAGGAATTTCCTCACCGGCAAATTCCTCAGTGAAGAATTTCATAAAAATCGCCTATTCACCCCCCTCTAGTCGATATAACGCACTTTCAATTGGTATCAAAGCAAGGTACTCCCTTGTTCTGTGTGATTTTGGTTTAACTGCCTGGAGTTTTAGTTATGTCGACCGTAGGTATGATCAAGGTCTCTGCTGGGTGTCCTACCTTCGATGGGACAGACTACCCCTATTGGAAGAATAAGATACGAATGCATCTTGAGGCAATTGATAACAATCTCTGGTATGTTGTGGAAAATGGTGTTCCCTCTGTCACACCTTCTCCGAATGTTGCTGATGTGAAGAGATTCAAGCAACTCGATTCTCAAGCGAAGAATATCATATGTGGCCATCTGAGCAAAGGACAGTATGGAAGAGTGAGTGCTTTGGAAACTGCTAAGCTTATCTGGGATAGACTGTCCAAGGTGAATGAAGGAGTCTCAACACTGCGTGACTCTCGAGTTGATGTTCTTCGCAATCTCTTCAACCACTTCAAAAGACTCGACAATGAAAATGTTCAACAAACCTTTGATCGCCTCACTGACATCTCAAATGAGCTTCAAGCACTTGGTGCCACTGACATCACCGACCATGAGGTGGTGAAAAAATTGCTGAGATCGCTTGATTACTCATTTGACACTCTGGCATTGATGATACAAGAACGTGCTGATTACAAGTCACTTGATCCCGCTGATATTCTCGAGAGGCTAAATACCCATGAGTTCCAACTTGCTGAAAGAAGAGATCTCTATGGTTCAAGCTATGGCAGATCACGTGCACTGAAGGCCAAGGCAGTATCTGAGTCCGAAGATGAAGACTCTGGTAGCAGCCTTGGTGATCCTGAAGAACTAAGCCATGATCTAGCTCTGCTCGTGAATAAGTTCCAAAAGTTCTCAAGACGTGGTCGCCTTGGAAGACCCTCAAGGAGCAATGATTCCTCATCCAGTGACTACAAGAGGAGGCTCTGTCACAAGTGCAAGAATCCCGGACATTACATTCAAGATTGTCCTCAGTGGGAAAAGGAATCAAAGAAGAAGAAATACAAGGATTACAGTTCTGATGATGCGAAGAAAAAGAAGAAATCCACAAAATCTTCATCATCAAAATACTCAAAGTCTTCATATCACAAGAAGAGCATCTCCAAGAAGGCTAGGGCATTCATTGGCAAGGAAATGGACTCCGAGGCTGAATCTGAAGAAAATGAGGAAGAGGGGACATCTAAGGAGTCCGAATCCGGAGTGGCGAGCCTAGCTCTCGCTACTGCATTCGTCAACAAGTCTATCTTCAACACTAAAGAAAATGACCTCACCAACAAGGCTGATGAAGGCGATGATGACTACGCTCCCACCTATTGCTTCATGGCAAAGGGTGCCAAGGATGATCAACCCAAAGCCATTGAGTGGGTCCTCGATAGTGGATGTACAAATCACATGACTGGTGACAAGAATCTATTGATGGATGCTCAATTATCTCCGTCGCATCTGAAGCATATCATCTTTGCCGACAAAGGCAAAAGTCAGGTATTGGGTCTAGGTAAGGTTGCGATCACAAAGGATCGACACATGGACAAAGTCATGCTTGTTGAGTCCTTAGGATACAACCTTATGTCTGTCTCAATGCTTTGTGATCTTGATATGGTTGTTGTCTTTGGCAAGTACCGTTGTGTTGTGGTTATGGAAGCTGACAATTCCAAAGTCTTCGAAGGCTTTAGGAGAGGAGACCTGTATATTGTTGATTTCTCTACAGGACCACAACCAGCCGTGTGCCTACTTGCAAAAGCTTCAGAAGGCTGGCTCTGGCATCGACGACTTGGTCATGCAGGCATGAGGAATTTGCACACGCTTACGAAGAAGAAGCATGTCATCGGCATCTAGAATGTCAAATTCCTCAAGGATCACCTATGCGGAGCCTATGAAGCTGGGAAGATGACAAAGGCCAAGCATCCAGCAAAGACTATCATGACCACTACTCGTCCATTTGAATTGCTTCACATGGATCTCTTTGGTCCTAACCATTATTCTGCTGTTTCAAATGACTCATCTCTATATGGCTTTGTTATTGTTGATGGTTACTCTCGATACACATGGGTACACATTGTTACTTACAAACATGAAGTGCAGGAAGTCTTCAAACGATTTTCCTCGAGGGCTTCAACCAACTTTGGTGTGAAGATCAAGCACATCAGAAGTGACAATGGAACTGAGTTCAAGAATTCTGGTCTAGATGACTATCTTGATGAACTTGGTATTATTCATGAGTTATCTACTCCTTACACTCCTCAGCAGAACGGCGTCGTGGAGTGCAAGAACAGGACTCTTGTTGAGATGGCTCACACTATGCTTGATGAATACAAAACGCCTCATCGGTTCTGGATTGAGGCAATTGATACTGCGTGCCACATCATCAACATAGTATATCTTCACAAATTCTTCAAGAAGACTGCCTATGAACTCCTCACTGATAAGAGACCCAATGTAAGTTATTTCAAAGTCTTCGGCGCTAAATGTTGGATTAGAGATCCTCATCACAACTCAAAATTTGCACCGAAAGCACATGAAGGTTTTATGCTTGGTTACGGAAAGGACTCGCACACCTACAGAGTCTTCAATAACGTTCTTCACAAGGTTGTTGAAACTGTAGATGTGCGGTTCGATGAAACTAATGGCTCGCAAAGAGAGCACCTACCTACTGTGATAGATGAACCAACACCTGAGGAAACTATCAAGTTCAAGGCTACTGAAGATGTCATTCCTACTGAAGAATCTGCTGAAGAATTCATTCCAGAACAAGAAGAACGTCGAGCTAATGCACCTGACGAAAATACTGAAGAAAATGGTGCTGAAGAAAACGCTGATCAAATTCTTCAACGGCAACCAGCTCATCCTCGCATTGCAAAAGACGTGCAAGTTGAGAAGATCATCAATGACATCAAAGCGCCAGGTCCTCTCACACGCTCAAAAGCCTCACATTTGTCTAACTTTTGTGGGCACTATGCTTTTGTCTCTATTACAGAGCACACTAAGGTAGATGAAGCATTTCTGGAGCTTGAGTGGATTCAGGCCATGCAAGAAGAATTACATCAGTTCGAGCTCAACAATGTCTGGGAACTGGTCAAACGTCCAGATCCTCGCAAGCACAATATCATCGACACAAAGTGGATCTACCGCAACAAGCAAGATGAAAATGGCCTTGTGGTGAGGAATAAGGCACGGCTCGTAGCTCAAGGCTACACACAGGTTGAAGGAATTTATTTCGATGAAACTTTTGCACCTGTTGCTAGGCTTGAGGCTATTCGCATATTACTTGCTCATGCTAACCATCATGATATCACTTTATATCAAATGGATGTGAAAATTGCATTCCTCAATGGTAAGCTTGAGGAAGAAGTATATGTTGCTCAACCCCCAGGTTTTGAAGATCAGAAGAATCCTGACAAAGTCTTCAGACTCAACAAGGCCCTCTATGGCCTCAAGCAGGCCCCACGGGCGTGGTATGATACTTTGAAGGAATTACTCATGTCGAAAGGCTTCATACCCAGTTCACTCGACCCTACTCTTTTCACTAAATATTATGATGGTGAATTGTTTGTGTGTCAAATATATGTTGATGATATTATCTTTGGCTGTACTGACCAACGTTATAGTGATGAATTTGCCTATATGATGAGTGAAGAATACCAAATGTCTATGATGGGAGAGTTGAAATTCTTCTTAGGTCTCAAATTCGTCAACAACGCAATGGCATATTCATATCTCAGGAGAAATACCTCAAGGATGTACTGAGGAAATTCGGCATGCAAGATTGCAAAGGCGTCAAAATTCCTATGCCCACAAATGGCCATCTGTGCACTAATGAAAATGGTATTGACTTCGATCATAAGGTATACCGCTCCATGATTGGTTCTTTATTGTACTTATGTGCATCTAGGCCAGATATAATGCTTAGTGTTTGCATGTGTGCCCGATTTCAAGCTACACCGAAGGAATCACACCATAAGGCTGTGAAGCATATTCTTCGATATCTAGCTCACACACCAACACTTGGATTTTGGTACCCCAAGGGCTCGGTTTTGATCTCATTGGATATTCTGACTCTGACTATGCTGGTGATCGTGTGGACCGCAAGTCAACATCTGATACATGTCATTTCCTCGGACAATCTTTGGTCTGTTGGTCCTCGAAGAAACAGAACTGTGTATAACTATCTACTGCTGTAGCTGAGTACATTGCTGCCGGTTCTTGCTGTGCTCAATTGCTATGGATGAAGCAAACTCTCAAGGACTACAGCGTCAACATGAAGAATGTGCCTCTCTTTTGTGACAATGAGAGTACCATCAAGATTGCTCACAACCCAGTTCAGCACTCGAAGACTAAGCACATTCAGATTCGTCATCATTTTCTTCGTGATCATGTGTTGAAGGGCAACATTTCTATTGAGCATGTGAAGACTGAAGAACAGCTAGCCGACATTGTCACAAAGCCCTTGGATGAGAAGAGATTTAGCAAGTTGCGGTGTGAGCTAAATATCCTAAAATCTTCGAATGTTCTTTGAAAAGGACACTCATCCTAACACTTATGCAAAATTGATGACTTAGATGTGCAACACATGAAGAAACGTTTTTCTTCAATCAATGAAGAATAACACTCTAAGTGTGAAGAAATTAACGAAGAATTGGTTCTCAGAACCCTACAATAATTGTATGCGGTGTCTGAAATCATCATTCTTATACGGTGGGTCACGCCACCAACAAAAGTTGAAATTCCTCAGTTGTTCATATTCTTCAGCTTTGCATTGTCTTCACTGTTTCCGTCGTTTTTCTTCATTGGCTATATATATTTATATGAGTTTATGTCCTCTACAACATTCACTTATTGCTAATTCTTCAAGTTGTTTTTTTGCTAAGTGAATGTGATCGGACCCTTTCCCCCTCTAGGCTATACTCAACCCAATCTGTTCACAAATTCTTCATGTGCGTTCTATTTGAAACTCATTCAAAATCTTCACTGTGTCCTTGTCAGCTGAAGAAATTGCGAACGGAACTTTAAAACCTATCTTATCTAAATTTTCGGCTTTGCCGCTCAAACCGTTCTGCATCCCACGATACAACTTATCCTTTCACCCACGATCGCACACGATCTCCACCTCTCAGTATGTGGGTGACACATGTCAAGCGAATGAGAAGGGTCAGGGGCACGTTCGTCAAATTTATTCGCGTGAACAGTTTTTCACCATTGCTATAAATACCCCTCTTTCCCCTTCCTCACTTCTTTCACTCCGCTCGACCTCTCTCCAGCTCGAGCTTCTCAAACCCTAGCGCCACCGCTACTTCATCGTCGCCGGTGAGGAAGAGCTTCACTGCCTCGACCTCGTCGCCGCCGTACTCACGCCGGCCGCGGAAATCTTCACTCCGCCGCCGCCGTAGCCGTCTTCCTCCGCCGAGTTAGGGCATGGAAGATCTACACAGACGAACTTCACCTCTCCACCTCCCTGTTCGTCATGTTCTTCATCTAGGGTAATTAAAAGTTACTTTTACTGCCCTCGTTGATTCGAATGATTATCTACAAAATCTTCAAAGGTGTTTTTCTTCATATCTTCACACACTAAAACACCTCTCATATCATCTGTTCTTGATTCGTTTCTCTAAGCTATGTTTTTCTTCAACATTCCTCAAATGTGTGGATTTTTGATCTACACAACTCTGGAACCTAAGATAAAGAACGCTTAGTGAAATTCTTCAAGACTCATCTGGTCAAATTCCTCAAACTTGTGATTTTTGCAAAACCTTCTGAGAACTGCTACGTCTTGAGCTTGCGATGGTTTTCCCCGAAGAGGAAGGGGTGATGCAGCAGAGTAGCGTAAGTATTTCCCTCAATTTTTGAGAACCAAGGTATCAATCCAGTAGGAGGCCACGCTCAAGTCCCTCGTACCTGCACAAAACGATAGCTACTCACAACCAACGCGACTAGGGGTTGTCAATCCCTTCACAGTCACTTACGAGAGTGAGATCTGATAGATATAATATTTTTGGTATTTTTGGTATAAAGATGCAAAGTAAAAAGTAAAAGCAAAGTAAAAAGCAAAGAAAGATTAAAGTAATGGAGATTGATATGATGAGAATAGACCCGGGGGCCATAGGTTTCACTAGTGGCTTCTCTCAAGAGCATAAGCATTCTACGGTGGGTGAACAAATTACTGTTGAGCAATTGACAGAATTGAGCATAGTTATGAGAATATCTAGGCATGATCATGTATATAGGCATCACGTCCGTGACAAGTAGATCGAAATGATTCTGCATCTACTACTATTACTCCACTCATCGACCGCTATCCAGCATGCATCTAGAGTATTAAGTTAAAAATAGAGTAATGCCTTAAGCAAGATGACATGATGTAGAGAGATAAATTCATGCAATATGAAATAAACCCCATCTTGTTATCCTCGATTGCAACGATACAATACGCGCCTTGCTGCCCCTTCTGTCACTGGGTAAGGACACCGCAAGATTGAACCCAAAGCTAAGCACTTCTCCCATGGCAAGAACTACCAATCTAGTTGGCCAAACCAAACGGATAATTCGAAGAGACTTGCAAAGATAACCAATCATACATAAAAGAATTCAGAGAAGATTCAAATATTATTCATAGATAGACTTGATCATAAACCCACAATTCATCGGTCTCAACAAACACACCGCAAAAAGAAGATTACATCGAATAGATCTCCACAAGAGAGGGGGAGAACTTTGTATTGAGATTCAAAGAGAGAGAAGAAGCCATCTAGCTACTAACTATGGACCCGAAGGTCTGAGGTAAACTACTCACACTTCCTTGGAGGGGCTAGGATGATGTAGAAGCCCTCCGTGATGACGGCCCTCTTCCGGCGGAGCTCCGGAACAGGCCCCAAGATGGGATCTCGTGGATACAGAAAGTTGCGGCGGTGGAATTAGGTTTTTGGCTCCTTTTCTGATCGTTTGGGGGTATGTAGGTATATATAGGAGGAAGGAGTACGTCGGTGGAGCACCGAGGGGCCCACGAGGCAGGGGGCGCGCCCTAGGGGGGGCGCCCCCACCCTCGTGACCTCCTCTTTGACCCCCTGGAGTAGGGTCCAAGTCTCCTGGATCATGTTCGGTGAGAAAATCACGTTCCCAAAGATTTTATTCCGTTTGGACTCCGTTTGATATTCTGTTTCTCCGAAACACTGAAATAGGCAAAAAACAACAATTCTTGGCTGGGACTCCGGTTAATAGGTTAGTCCCAAAAATAATATAAAAGTGGAAAATAAAGCCCAATATAGTCCAAAACAGTAGATAATATAGCATGGAGTAATCAAAAATTATAGATACGTTGGAGACATATCAAGAACGCATATGACCTCTCCAAATTCCTCGCAACTATACTTTGTTCACAGGTACTCATGTCAGCTGCTGAATCACTAGATTCTCATCAACTTAACTCATTTGCAGCATTCCTCGAAGAAAAGTTGCATACTTCTTCAGAGAATTCAATTGTTCAAATTCCTCAACTGAAGAAAATGGCTGACGGTAAAAAGCCACGGAAAGGAGGAAAGAGGGCTCAGGTCAACACAACATTTGAAATCCCTGATGACATATACAAGGATTACTACACTCCTGATGAGTCCAAGTTTGGAAAAGAGGACAAAAATCAGTGCAAGGTGCGCATACAGAGGATAGAAAGGAGATGGGCAAGAGAGTGGAGGGCTATCCTGATGAATGGGCCAAGCGCGGTGAGGACTATCCTAATGAATGGGCCAAGCGCCAAGCCAAGTTGGCTAAGAAAGCCAGAGAAGCAGTGAGGAAATTCAATGAAGACTCTGCTGCTCCTGCTGCTGCCTCTGCTGAGGCCTCTGCTGTCAAGCCGAAGAAGGCTATGTCAAAGAAGCCTGCACGCAAGCCAAGTGCTTCACCAACAGTGCCCTCAAGGCCAAGTTCCTCAGCAATGCTCTCACGGCCAGAATCCTCAAAGCCCTCACAGCCAATTCCTCATGCTGCTCCTGCTCCTCAAAAGTCCTTAGCTCCTCTGCCAAAGTCTTCGGCCGCTCCGACAAAGTCCTCTGCACCTGTGCATCTCGCCACGTGCCAAAGGACCACATGTGTCTCAATTGCCTCAGGAGCTTCAGCTAGTTCCTCAGCTGCACCAAATTCCTCAATGGGACCTTCTCTACCAAATTCCTCAACGGGACCTTTTGGATCCCAAGTTGATCCTCGAATACATTGATGTTTGGCACAAGGACCCCAACACTCCCATGCCTGATTTCAAGCTGACTCCTGGCCAAAGTCACATGCTGACCCACTTCATTCAAGAAGAAAAATGGAAATTTGAGAAGGCCAGGCAGATCAAGAAAGCGCAGTACAACAAGGAGCGCTATCTGAAGAAAAACGTTGTCTCTATGACAACTAAAGAACTTGTCGTTGTTCAAACTGAGATCAAGAAACTCAGTGATGAATTTGACGCATACCGCGCTGATTGGCTTGGAGCCAAGGTTCGTTTTGTAAGACTTGCCGATAACTTCACTTCCAATGTTGCTGCCCCAACACAATAGGAAATTCCTCAGGCTGAAGCATCTGCTCAGCCGACTGAAGAACATGCCAGCACCGCTGATGAAAATCAGGCTGCTGAAGAAAATGTGAGTTCCAGGGTTGATGACTACATTCCAGCCGCTGAAGAAATTACCAGGGCATCCACTAGTGGTGCGCCTGAAGAAACTGAAGAAATCAGGGCAACTGCATCAGTTGTGCCTGAAGAAAATCAACCAAATTCCTCTGCTCCTCCTGCGCCAACACCAACTCCGATCCTTCCATCTGCATCAGATGTGAAGAAGGCCAAGGCTGCAGAGCGTGCAGCAGTGAAGAAAAGGAAAGCATCAGCTACTTCAGATTCTTCAGCTCTGAAGAAGATGAAGCCTTTGACCAGCTCGTTTGAAAATCCCATTGATGCTGTTCCTCTCTCTACCATGCCATCAAAGGACCTTGTTCCTTTCGATGAAGAATACGAGATCCCAAGCGGATCTGATGAAGAAAATCATTCTGCTACTTCGTCAGAGCAGTTGGATGAAGAAATTGAAGTGGATGAGATCCCTTCAACACCTGTTATCTCCTCGCCTGTGCCTCAGTTCACAGCTGAAGAGGCTGGCGTTGAAGAAATGGAAGATGGAGATGTGGACGTTGGCTGCTCCACACCAGTGATGAGTGATGAATTCTGGGAAAGTCAGCATCCAAACTCTCCAATGTTCACACCTTTGCAGCAAATACCTCAGTCCCCTGCACAAACTGTTCAAATGGGCTCTGAAGAAACTCACCCCACTTCATCTGTATGTGAGAAAATTCCAGCCACTAGTGCTGAAGAAACTGCTGCTGCTGAACATCCGAAGACACAGACTGCCACTGAAGAGGACTCTGGCAAATGTTGCACTGTCTCCATTTGAGCTGAAGCCTTATGCACCTTGGATTATGAGATTCCTCAGAACAAGGTATTCACTCAACTACAAAGCTGATTTTCAGAATCACCTCAGCTACTTGCCCCCAATTGAAGTCCTCAAGCGGACCTATTCCTTAGTTGATGAAAAGGGCAAGGCACCAGCTGTTATAGATGAAGGCATTCGTCCATTGGATGGACAGTTTCGCAAAGCTGCCTCTTATTCCACCAATGATGACTCTGCCACACATGACTCTGCCAATGCACCCAAGTCCCCTCCTCAAGCCACTGCTCCTCGTGTGATAACTGATCGTGAGCTTCTTCTTTGTCTTCACCAGAAGGTGGATCGAAATCATAACTGGGTTGAGCGTCAGTTTGGTTCATTTCTTCACAACATGACTGCCACACACAATGCAACGAAGAAAATGGGTCTCAATGAAGATTTTGACTGGTCTGCACCTCCACCGAAGAAATTCAAGAAGGTCAAGGTTCCTTCCTTGGTGGCCAGCTCATATTCTTCATCGCGCGACACTGATGAGAATGAAGACTTGGACGACTCTGCGGCAGGCCCTACTACGACAAACGACCCCAACAACGCTGGAGCTCCTTCATCAACTTGATGTTCTTCAAGGGCGTTAGTCCTCATATTCGATCCTTTTGGTCATTTGATGATAAAGGGGGACAATTTTGAGTTAGTCTTCAAGCGGGTCTTTCTATATGGGCATTTTTTTGTTAAGTTGCAACTCTCGTTCTTCAGAGACTTTATTGGATCGAGTTGTAAACTTAAACCCGATGGTGCTCTGATACTTTTGATATGTTTTTCTGCATGCTTATTCCTCATATATGCTAATGCACGCATGCTGAATTACATCAGTCACCATATTTCATCATGCATTTCAATTTTTTCACTGTTATATGTCAAATGCGTGTATGAATTACAAGATATAGGGGGAGATCTCCATGATTCAACTCTTCAAGTGTGCATTGCTTCAAAAGCAAATTCCTCACTATGCACATCTTCAGGGGGAGTTCTTCTATATCTTGCAATCAAATTCCTCAATATCAGTATTTACACTTCATATGTTTATCCCCGTTGAAAACTTAACCTATATTGTCATCAATTACCAAAATGGGGGAGATTGTAAGTGCGTCTAGTGCCCCTTAGTGATTTTGGTGTATTGAAGACTTATAGGTTAAGGGACTGTTGCGTTTGTGAGTGTACACAGGTCTATAAGTCTATGAGGAGTTTGATATTTACAGAGAAAGTCGACCCCTAAAAATGAAGTTCTTCAAGTGAAGACTTTGTATTTCTGAAGACTTTGCGAAGACTTTGAAAGTGAAGAAATTGGTGTAATCCTGAAGACTTGGTATTCATTCGAGGAACATGAAGCGTGATGACTTTTGTTTTCGTAGTTTCATTTTCTCTTTCTTGAGTCATAGGAAACACCGTACTGTTAAAGGGGGTCGAGGAAATACTAAGGAAAAATTTCCAAGTGATGCTCAACTCAAATCCTACACCTACCAATCCCTTCGAGTGGAGCCATTGGAAATCTCATACAGTTCAGTCATATTCTTCAGTGACAGAGACAAAGTTCTTCTGTTCTCTGAGGAATTTGTTCTGACTGAGGAGTTAGGAATTCGCCAGTGCGGATTACCTACACAGTGAGGAACATGATATCCCTGAGGATTTTGCTACTCAAAATTTTGACCGTTGCTGTGCTATATGCCAGCTGTCCCAAAAATATCTACCCACCTAACGGTCATATCATTGAAGGGCATTTATGTCTTATCATGTCGGGCTGCTCCCTAGGCTATAAATAGCCACCCCTACAACCACTAGCTGGTTGGCTGCTTCGAGAGAAACTGACACTTGTCATTTGAGAGCATCCCATCCTCCGAGGACTTTGAGTGAAAGTCATCAAGTGAGGAAAACCCAAACCCAAACACCTACAAACCCCCAAGTGATTGAGCATCACTGAAGAGATTGATCATGCGTGGATCCGACGCTTGTTACCTTTGAAGACTGTGCATCTCCCAGACGGTTAGGCGTCATGGTCTAGAGCATCCAAGAGGAAATTGTAGATCGCCGAGTGACCAAGTCTGTGAAGGTTTGGAAGTCACCTGAAGACTTACCATGAGTAATTGGGCGAGGTCTGTGTGACCTTAGCTCAAGGGGAATACGGTGAGGACTGAGTGTCCTGAGCTGCGTGTTCAGGACTGGGTGTCCGGGACTGTGTGTCCTCAGGTTTAAATACCTAGCCGCCCTAACCAGACGTACAACTGTCATAGTAGTTGGAACTGGTCTACCAAATCATTGTCTTCACCAAGCTACCTGGTTCCATTTCCTCAACCCTTTTATTTCCTCATTTCTATGTTGTGTGCTTGTTCATATCTGTTTGAAGACTTTGACTTAAGACTTTCACAATTTCCTCAGTCCAAATTCTTCAGTCTATTTGTCTTCATTCTGTGTTATCCTGTGTTTACGCTTTCCGTACTCTGTGCTTGTTTTCATTTCATCATGAAGATCATGCTCATGCACTGTTATGTTTACTTCTGAGTACTTATTCCTCTACAAGTAGTTATTCGCTCAGGAATTTCCTCACTCTGAAATTCCTCTGTGAAAAATTCATAAAAATCGCCTATTTACCCCCTCTAGTCGATATAACGCACTTTCAGAGACGTATCAGGGTCCACTAGTGGCATCTCTCTCGAGCATACATGTGTGGTGTGGTGAAAAAATTACAGTTGGGCAGCGATTAAATTAAAATATTTATATTACGAATGTAATCATTCATGGTATAATCTCATGTAAGCATTATGTCTGTGGTAACTAGACCGTTATCCAAATGCATCTACTACTAATGCTCCACTCAAAGACCGCTATCCAGCATGAATTCTGAAGTATTAAGTTTACAAGAAACGAAGCATTGCAATAAGCACGATGTCATAATGTAGACAGTCAAACATCAACCAATAAGATGAGACACCGTTGTTTTTATCCTTAATGCCAACAATACAATACCTTCTGTGTCTCTTTCTATCACCGGTATACAGAAAACGCAAGATTAGAGCTCACTACAAAGCACAATTCATCATATTCTAAGAAACACATCCACGAGTTACATCGAATTGATTCCGATCATGTGAGGTAGCTCACGGGACCTTGGTACTAAAGATCAAAGAGAGAGGGCGAGAGAGAGAGAGAGAGTTATCTAGCTACTGCTGTGGACCATAAGATTCTAAGGGAACTACTATATACATGTTTATGGAGGCAGCAAGGATGATGAATAAGCCTCTGGCAATGGTTTGTCCCTATGGTAGAGTACTAAAACATGCATCCCTATTGTATCTCATCAGGACATAAACTTGCGGCACAATTTTTTTTTTTGGAGAAAATGGTACCGATGGTTTCTTGATTTAAGCAATTTATAAGCGGAAGAATGGGCGTAAGGCCGTGCTCGTGGGTTCCATGTGGCCAAGGGGCACTCCCTGCCTGGGCACACCACTAGACCACGTGGAGGCCCTATCAGTCCCATGCCTCCCTCCGGTGCTTTCTGGGACCTTCGTTGCCCAAAAAATTGTATTAAATCCTTAGGGTTTTTTGACCTTGGTAGATGTTGGTTTTCTAAAAATTCAAAGGCATCCAGAAAACAACAACTCACACTGAGCACTAGATTAATAGGTTAGTCTAAAAATTATATAAAATTCTATAAAGAGCATGAAATAATCAAAGATTATAGATATGTTTGAGACGTATCAGGTTGACACTGCCGAAAAGGGTAGCTGGGCGTCAATGCCGAGCTCCTAGGTAGCGACGGCTGCCACCTCCTATCTATGGGCCGCGGTGCCGGAGCGGGTGGTTGGCCCAACAGGGGGAGGTGGTGCGCGTAGCCGCGTACACGCAATAGGTCCACGATACGCACACGCATGACCGAGGACCGCGTCGTCCCCACGGTGCCCTCTGTCGAACAAGCAACTGGGCGACTATGCAGTGGTGATATTGGAGACTGATGTCTGCTAGACTACGCCGGTATTTTCCTAAAGAGGAAGGGATGATGCAGCACAGCGACAATAGGTATTTCCCTCAGTGATGAGACCAAGGTTATCGAACTAGTAGGAGAACCAAGCAACACTATGTAAACAACACCTGCACACAAATAACAAATACTCGCAACCCGACATGTTAAAGGGGTTGTCAATCCCTTTCGGGTAGCGGCGCCAAAAATTGGCAAACGGACGTGATAAAAATATGATAGATGGGATAAATAGATCTCGAATAGAATAAATTGTAGGAAGGTATTTTTTTGTATTTTTGGTTTAATAGATCTGAAAATAAAAGCAAAGGAAAATATATCACAAAGGCAAATATATTAAGGAAGAGACTCGGGGGTTGTAGTTTTCACTAGTGGCTTCTCTCGAGAAAAATAGAAAATGGTGGGTAAACAAATTACTGTTGGGCAATTCATAGAACTTCAAGTAATCATGACGATATCCAAGCAATGATCATTATATAGGCATCACATCCAATATTAGTAGACCGACTCCTGCCTGCGTCTACTACTATTACTCCACACATCGACCGCTATCCAGTATGCATCTAATGTATTAAGTCCATGGAGAAATGGGGTAATGCAATAAGAACGATGACATGATGTAGACAAGACCTATTTATGTAGAAATAGACCCCATCTTGTTATCCTTAATGGCAATGATACATACGTGTCAGTCCCCCTTCTGTCACTAGGATCAAGCACCGTAAGATCGAACCCATCACAAAGCACCTCTTCCAATTGCAAGATAAATAGATCAAGTTGGCCAAACAAAACCCAAATATCAGAGAAGAAATACGAGGCTATAAGCAATCATGCATATAAGAGATCAAAGAAGACTCAAATAACTTTCATGGATAAAAAGAGATAGATCTGATCATAAACTCAAAGTTCATTGGATCCCAACAAACACACCGCGAAAGAATTACATCATATGGATCTCTAAGAGACCATTGTATTGAGAATCAAACGAGAGAGAGGAAGCCATCTAGCTACTAACTACGGAGCCTAAGGTCTAAAGGTTCAAAAAAACAGACCTGAAGTTCTACAAAAGACTACTCACGCATCATCAGAGAGGCACCAATGGACATGATGAACCCCTCCGTGATGGTGTCTAGATTGGTCTAGTGTTTCTGGAACTTGCGGCGGCTGGAATTGATTTTCATTGACTCCCCTAGGGTTTCTTGAATATTGGGGTATTTATAGAGTAAAGAGGCGGCCGGGGGGGACCCGAGGTGGGTACAACCCACCAGGGTTCGCCTGGGCCTCCAGGCGCGCCCTGGTGGGTTGTGCTCCGCTCGAACCACCCCCAGGAGCTTCTCCGGCCCATTGGATGTCTATTGGTCCAAAAAAATCCACAAAAAAGTTTTGGTGCACTTGGACTCCATTTGATATTGATTTCCTGCGATGTAAAAAACATGCAAAACACAGCAACTGGCACTTGGCACTATGTCAATAGGTTAGTACCAAAAAATGATATAAAAGGACTATAAAACATCCAAGAATGATAATATAACAGCATGGAACAATCAAAAATTAAAGTACGTTGGAGACATATCAGCATCCCCAAGCTTAATTCCTGCTCGTCCTCGAGTAGGTAAATGATAAAAACAGAATTTTTTATGTGGAATGCTGCCTAACATGTCATCTCATTTTCTTCATAGCATGGACATTTGGACTTTTATATGATTCAAAGCAATAGTCTAGTTTTGACATGAGACTTAAATACTCAAGCATATCAACAAGCAACCATGTCTTTCAAAATATCAATGCTAAAATAAGTTATCCCTAACTCATCAAGCTCAATCATTGATCCATTCATGAAACACACTCGCATATTAGCTATACCCAATGCTCAAGTATGATCATAGTGCCCCCTAGTTTGTGCTTTATAAGAGAAGATGGAGTCTCAAATAAAAAATAAAAAATGCAGAAAGTAAAAGAAAGGTCCTTTGCGGAGGTAAGTAGGGATTTGTAGAGGTGCCGGAGCTCAAAGCAACGAAAACGACTTAGAGCTCCCACCAACGTAAACGACTTAGAGTTCCCCACACTTTCCATGCTAGATATATCATAGGAGGTTCCCAAACAGAAATTAAAGGTTATTACTTTTTCCATCATAATTTCACTTTTCATGGCTAGCCGTATCCACAGGTGCCTTCCATACCAACACTTTCCAAGGAATTTATTATTTGAAAACATATAGTAAATTCATTTTTCATTCCGGGACTGGCCATCCCTAATACCTTTACCTTACTCTCATGCAATGCCAAGTGAATAAACACTCATCATGAGAATAACACATCTAGCATGGAAAATATCGGCCACCCCTCAACGCCTTGCGAGCGATACGAGCACACAAAAGAGAAATTTGCTTTGAAAATTAGAGATGACACATACAAATTTGCTTAGAACGGCAAAAGAATACCGCATATAGGTCGGTATAGTGGACTCATATGGAAAAATTGGTTTAAAGGATTTTGGATGCACAAGTAGTGATCATACTTAGTGCAAAATGAAGGCTAGCAAAAGATTGAGAAGCGACCAACCAAGAAACGAATAATCTCATAAGCGAGTATTAAGCATAATTAACGCCGAATAATGCACCACAAGTAGAATGTAATTTCATTGCACAACTATTGACTTTCGTTCTTGCATAGGGAATCACAAACCTTAACACCAATATTTTTACTAAAGCATAATTACTCATCAACATGACTCACATATCACATCATCATATCTCAAAACTATTATAAGGAATCAAGTTTATTTTGTCTAATGATCTTCATGAAGTTTTTATTATATCCTTCTTGGATATCTATCACTTTGGAACTAATTTTCATGTGTTGCGTTTAATAAGCTCAAACAAATATAAGTGAAGATCATGAGCATAATATTTTTTCTCTCAAATTAATTTAAGTGAAGCAAGAGAGAATTTCTTAAAATTTTACCAACTCTCAAATAAATCTAAGTGAAGCATGAGAGCATTTTATTCAAAAATACTAAAGCACACCATGCTCAAAAAGATATAAGTGAAGCACTAGAGCAATTCCATAGCTCATAAAGATTTAAGTGAAGCATAGAGAGAAATTCTAACAAGTCATGGCATAATATTGGCTCTCTCAAATAGGTGTGTCCAGCAAGGATTCAAGACTTGAAACACAAAACAAAACAAGCAAAGCCATATCATGCAAGACGCTTCAAACAAAACTCATAGTATGTGACGAATAAAAATATAGCTTCGGGCAAAATACCGATGGTCATTAGAAGAAAGAGGGGATGCCACTCGGGGCATCCCCAAGCTTAGTTGCTTGCTTATATTTGGATAATATCAGGGGATGCCGTGGGCATACCCAAGCTTAGGCTCTTCTTACTCCTTATTCCTTCATCCATCATAAGATAACCCAAAACTTGAAAACATCAATCACAGAAAACTCAACAAAACCTTCATGAGATCCGGTATAAGAAAAAAAATCACTACTATAAGCGTTGTTGCAAACCAATTCATATTTTATTCTTGCATTATATCTATTGTATTCCAACTTTTGTATGGCAAAAACTCTTCAAATAAAACCATAGAATCATGAAAACAAGCACACAATGCAAAGAAAACAGAATCTGTCAAAAACAGTACAATCTTTAGAAATCTGGTTATTTTGAATACTTTTGTAACTCAAACAATTCTAACAAATTAGGACGACCTGAGTAATTTGTATATTAATCTTCTGCAAAAATAATTGGTATTTTATCTCGCTCCTATAAAAAATGAAAATTATTTCCGTGAGCTCAGAAGTTTCTGTTTTTCAGCAAGATCAAGTCAACTATCACCCAAGAAGATCCTAAAGGTTTACGTGGCACAAACACTAACTAAAACACAAAAAAAACAATCATAACAGTAGCATAATTTTGCTAACACTCAAGAATAGGAAGCAAACGGCAAAAATAAATTTTATTCATTGGGTTGCCTCCCAACAAGCGCTATTGTTTCACGCCCCTAGCTAGGCATAAAGCAAGGAACTAAGTTTTGTCATCCTTACTTTTAGTTTCCTTAGAGGGGGTTTTGTCATGAGGTTTTGTAAAAACAACATAAAACATATTATCCATAGAAACCTTAGCACTATTAAGTTGCTTATCATCATAACCCCATTGATTTCCGGCAACAATCCAAGAGTAATGTTGATTAACATTATTGAAAACTTGTTGGATTACATCTAGAATGGGGACTTCATTTTTAAGATTCTCATCAAAGATTTTATTATCCCCAAGCAAATGTCTTAACTCATAATCACTATTGTAAAAAATTCATCAATCACAGGCTTTTCACGATTCATACCATAAAAATCAAAGATTTCCCTAGCTTCCCGTATTATGTAGTCAAATTCATTCATAAGAACGAGAGTGGCTAACTTTTTAGCCTTAGGATTCTTTATTTCGGGAAGCTCAAAAAACAATCTTTATAAAGTAGGGTGAGTACGGATAAATTTACTTTCAACTTTCAGAACTAGCGCTGAAATAGTATCCGCATAAGATCTAGTATTTCTAAGTATAGGAGCATCAACAAGACTTAGATTCCAACACAATTGAAAAATTCTTGGATACATTGTTTTCCCAAAACATTCCCTTGCCCAAAGATAAAAGTTTTAGCATCCATATTTCCCGTACATCCAATCTTAGGAGTTCGGCCATCATCTGTTGCTGCCATTCCGAAATCACTCATGATTGTAAGCAAAGGATATATCTGACGAGAAAACGGCGAACGAAAAATAGGGCGGATAAAACAGCAAATTTTTGTGAAGTGGGGGAGAGGAAAACGAGAGGCAAATGGAAAATAATGTAAATTGCGAGGGTATGAGATTTGTGATTTTCCTCACAATTTACATTATTTGCCATTTGCCTCTAGTTTTCCTCTCCCCCACTTCACAAAATTTTGCCGTTTTATTCGCCCTTTTCTTATTGGATCTATCAATTGTTTGCAATCATGAGTGACTTTGGTATGGCAGAAACAGATGATGTCCTAACTCCTAAAATTGGACGATCAGGCAATCTGGATGCTAAAACTTTTGTTTTGGGGCAAGGGAATGTTATAGGAAAAGAACGTATCCAAGAATTTTTCAATTGCGTTGGAAGTTTAAGTCTTGATGATGTTCCTATACTTAAGAGGACTAAATCTTATGCATAAGCTATTTCGGCACTAGTTCTGAAATTTGAAAATAATTTTATCCGTACTCATCCTACCTTGCAAAGATTGTTTTTTGAGTTTCCCGTTATAAAGAACCCCAAGGCTAAAAAGTTGGCTACTCTTGTTCTTATGAATGAATTTGACTACATAATATGGGAAGCTAGGGAAATCTTTGATTTTTATTGTATGAATCGTGAAAACAGCCATGATAGACGAAATTCTTTATAAAAGTGATTATGCGTTAAGACATTTTCTTAGGGGTAATCAAATCTTTGATGACAATCTTAAATCTTTATGATCTATGGAATTGCTCTAGTGCTTCACTTATATCTTTTTGAGCATGGTGTGCTTTGTTATTTTTGAAGAAATGCTCTTATGCTTC
Source organism: Triticum urartu (assembly GCF_003073215.2). NCBI lineage: Eukaryota > Viridiplantae > Streptophyta > Magnoliopsida > Poales > Poaceae > Triticum > Triticum urartu. Next base: position 470,649,882 of record NC_053028.1, read on the forward strand.
ACTTAGATTTATTTGAGAGTTCGTAAAAAATTAAGAAATTCTCTCTTGCTTCACTTAAATTATTTTGAGAGAAAGAAATATGATGATCATGTTCTTCACTTATATTTGTTTGAGCTTATTAAAATCAACATATGAAACTAGTCCCAAAGTGATAGATATCCAAGAAGGATATAATAAAAACTTTCATGAAGATCATTCGACAAAATAAACTTGATTCCTTGTAATAGTTTTGTGATATGTTGATATAATATGTGAGTCATGTTGATGAGTAATTATGCTTTAGTAAGAATATTGGTGTTAAGGTTTGTGATTCCCTATGCAAGCACGAAAGTCAATAATTATGCAATGAAATTACATCCTACTTGTTGTGCATTATTCGGTGTTAGTTATGCTTAATGCTCATTTACGAGATTTTTCGTTTCTTGGTTGGATGCTTCTCAATCTTTTGCTAGCCTTCATTTGCACTAAGTATGATCACTACTTGTGCATCCAAAATCATTAAAACCAGTTTTTGCCACATGAGTCCACTATACCTACCTATATGCGGTATTCTTTTGCTGTTCTAAGCAAATATGTATGTTCCATCTCTAATTTTCAAAATAAATTTCTCTTTTGTGTGCTCGTACCGCTCAAGAAACGGTAGGGGGTGGATAATATATTTCCATGCTAGATGTGTTATTATCAAGATGAGTGTTTATTCACTTCTCATTGCACGGGAGTACGACACAGGTATTAGGGATGCCTAGTCCCGAAATGAAAAATGAATTTATTTTATGTTGTCAAATAATAAATTCCTTGGAAAGTGTTGGTATGGAAGGCACCTGTGGATATGGTTAGCCATGGAAAGTGAAAGTATGGTGGAAAAGGAATAAACTTTATTTTCTGTTTGGGAACCACCTATGATATATCTAGCATGGAAAGTATTGGGAACTACTCGATCATTTTCGTTGACAGGAAAAGCATGCCACCAAAAATGTTTTATCTCTATCTTTTTTGCTTTGAGCTCTGGCACCTCTACAAATCCCTACTTCCCTCCGCGAAGGGCCTTTCTTTTACTTTATGCAACTTTTATTTTTTGAGTCTCCACCTTCTCTTATAAAGCACCAACTAAGGGGCACTATGATCGTACTTGAGCATTGGGTGTAGCTAATATTCGAGTGTGTTTCATGAATGGGTCAATGATTGAGCATAATGGACTTGGGATAACTTGCTTTAGCATTGATATTTTGAAAGACATGGTTGCTTGTTGATATGCTTGAGTATTGAAATCCTCATGTCAAAACTAGACTATTGTTTTGAATCATATAAAAGTCCAAATGTCCATGCTACAAAGAAAAGAATATGTGATGAACATGTTAGGCAGCATTCCACATCAAAAGTTCTGTTTTTATCATTTACCTACTCGAGGACGAGCAGGAATTAAGCTTGGGGATACTGATAGGTCTCCAACGTATCTATAATTTGTGATTGTTCCATGCTGTTATATTATCATTCTTAGGTGTTTTATAATCATTTTATAGCAAATTTCTATCATTTTTTGGGACTAACCTATTGACATAGTGCCCAATGCCAGTTGCTGTTTTTTGCTTGTTTTTTACTTTGCAAAAAATCAATACCAAACGGATTCCAAATGCAACAAAACTTTTTGTGGATTTTTTTGGACCAGAAGACACCAGATGGGCCAGAGCAGCACCTGAGGGGTGCCCCGAGGGGGGCACAACCCACCAGGGCATGCTTGGGACCCTAGGCATGCCCAGGTGGGCTGTGCCCACCTCGATGGCCTCCCGCACCGCCTATTTGCTCTATAAATACCCCAATATTCCAGAAACCCTAGGGAATCGACGAAAATCAATTCCAGCCACCGCAAGTTCCAGAACCACCAGATCCAATCTAGACACCATCACGGAGGGGTTCATCATCCTCATTGGTGCCTCTCCGATGATGCGTGAGTAGTTCATTGTAGACCTATGGGTCCATAGATAGTAGCTAGATGGCTTCCTCTCTCTCTCTCTCTCTCTCTCTCTCTTTTGATTCTCAATTCAATGGTCTCTTGGAGATCTATTTGATGTAACTCTTGTTGCAGTGTGTTTGTTGGGATCCGATGACCTTTGAGTTTATGATCGGATCTATGTTTTTATCCATGAAAGTTATTTGAGTCTTTTGATCTCTCATAGGCATGATTACTTATAGCCTCATATTTCTTCTTCGAATATTTGGTTCAGTTAGGCCAACTAGATCGATTTTTCTTGCCATGGGAAGAGGTGCTTTGTGATGGGTTCAATCTTACGGTGCTTGATCCCAGTGACAGAAGGGGAACCGACACGTATGTATCGTTTCTATTAAGTATAACAAGTGGGGTCTATTTCTACATAAATAGATCTTGTCTACATCATGTCATCGTTCTTATTGCATTGCTCTGTTTCTCCTTGAACTTAATACACTAGATGCATGCTGGATAGCGGTCGATGTGTGGAGTAATAGTAGTATATGCAGGCAGGAGTTGGTCTACTAATCTTGGATGTGGTGCCTATATAATGATCATTGCCTGGATATCGTCATGATTATTTGAAGTTCTATCAATTGCCCAATAGTAATTTGTTTACCAACCGTATGCTATTTTTCTCGAAATAAGCCACTAGTGAAATCTACGCCCTCGGGTCTCTTCTTTATCATATTTGCCTTTGTGATCTATTTTTATCTGCTTTTATTTTTAGATCTATTAATCCAAAAATATAAAAATACCTTGCTGCAATATTTATTTATATATTTTATCTCGCGTTCCGTCAAGATCTATTTATCCAATCTACTACAATTTTACCTATCTTTTTACCGGTGAAGGATTGACAACCCCTCTCTTACGTCGGGTTGCAAGTATTTGTTCTTTGTGTGCAGGAGCTGTTTACGTGGTGTTATGTGGTTCTCCTACTGGTTCAATAACCTTGGTCTCATCAGTGAGGGAAATACCTACAGTAGCTGTGCCGCATCATCCCTTCCCCTTTGGGGAAATACCGACGTAGTTCAAGCCGCACCCATCTATGCCATGGTGCTGCCCTCCCTCTCCATCGTAGTCCTCTTCATCTCCGTAGTGCTTAGTGAAGCTCTGCCGAGATTCCAACACCACCACCATCACACCGTCGTGCTGCCATAGGACTCGAGCTACTACTTCACCATCGCTCGCTGGATCGAGGAGGTGAAGGAGTCATCAAGCCATATGTGTGTTGAACGCGGAGGTGCCATCCGTTCGGCACTTGGATTGGGAGTTTGCAGGACCGATTTTGATTGGATCGCGAAGACGGTCGACTACATTAACCACATTTCTTAACACTTCCACTTAACGATCTACAAGGGTATGTAGATGCAATCTCTCTTCTCATAGATGTTCATCTCCTAGATTGATGTTGGTGAGCGTAGGAATTTTTTGTTTCCCATGCAACGTTCCCCAACAATGGTATCAAAGCTAGGTTTATGCGTAGATGACATCACGAGTAGAACACAAAGGAGTTTGTACACATTGATATTCAGATTGCTTCCTTCCTTGGTCTTTTCGTAGTTTGGCGGTATTGTGGGATGAAGCAGCCCAGACCAACTTTACATGTCCACGTACATGAGACCGGTTCCATCGACAGACATGTGACTTTGTTGCATAAAGATGGCTGGCGTGTGTCTGTATCTCCCACCTTAGTTGAATCAGATTCGACAAAGGCGGTCTTTGTAGAAGGTTAAATAGCAACTTGCATATCTTCGTTGTGGCTTCGCGTAGGTAAGAATTGTTCTTGCTAGATACCCATAGCAGCCACGTAAAACATGCAACAACAATTAGAGGATGTCTAACTTGTTTTTGCAGGGTATGTTGTGATATGATTTGGCCAAAGACATGATAAAATATATTTGATGTATGAGATGATCATGTTTGTAATAGTTTATATCGACTTGCATGTCGATGCATACGACAACCGGTAGGAGACATAGGGTTGTCTTCAATTATTGTATGACCTGCGTGTCAATCATTAAGTGCTATGTAATGCTTTACTTTATCGCTAAGCGGTATTAATAGTAGTAGAAGCATGGTTGGCGTGACAACCCCGATGGTGGCACGATGATGGAGATGATGGTGTCATGCTGGTGACGATGGAGATCATGTCGGTGCTTTGGAGATGGAGATCAAAAGCACAAGATGATGGCCATATCATGTCACTTATGATTTGCATGTGATGTTAATACTTTTATGCATCTTATTTTGCTTAGGACGATGGTATCATTATAAGGTGGCCCTCACGACAATTTCAAGATAAAATTATGTTCTCCCCAAGTGTGCATCGTTGCGAAAGTTCGTCGTTTCGAAGCACCACGTGATGATCGGGTGTGGTAGACTCTACGTTCACATACAATGGGTGCAAGCCAGTTTTGCACATGCAGAACACTTGGGTTAAACTTGACGAGCCTAGCATGTACCGACATGGCCTCGGAACATAAGAGACAAAAGGTCGAGCATGAGTCATATAGTAGATATGATCAACATGTAGATGTTCACCATTGAGACCACCTCACCTCACGTAATGATCGGACTAGGGTTAGTGAATTTGGATCATGTTACACTCGGACAACCGGAGGATGTTGATTTGAGTGGAAGTTCTTAGGTAATATGATTAATTGAACTCATTATTATGAACAATAGTCTAAGTTGTCTTTTCAAATTATGTTGTAGATCAATAGCTCGCGTTGTAGCTCCCTATTTTATTACGTTCCTAGAGAAAGACTAAGTTGAAAGATATTGTAAGCAATTATGCGGACTAGGTCGGTAGTCTGAGGATTGTCCTCACTGCTATACAGAAGACTTATGTCCTTGTTGCACCGCTCGGTGTGCCAACCCCTCTAGCGTCGTCTATGGATGTTGTGAACGTCTGGCAGACATGTTCTGATGACTACTTGATATTTTAGTGCCCCATGCTTTACGACTTAGAATCGGGGATCCAAAGACATTTTGAACACCATGGAAAATATGAGATGTTCCAAGAGCTGAAATTGGTATTTCAGGCTCATTCCCTTGTTGAGAGGTATTGACCTCTAACAAGTTCTTTGCCTACAAGATGGAGGAGAATAGCTCAACCAGTGAGCATGTGCTCAGAATGTCTGGGCACTACAATCGCTTGAATCAAGTGGGAGTTAATCTTCTAGATAAGATAGTGATTCATAGAGTTCTTCAGTCACTATCACCAAGCTACTAAAGCTTCGTGATGAACTATAACATGCTAGGATGGAGATGACCCCGAAGCAGTTCACGGTGCTTAAGACCGCAAAGGTCGAAATCAAGAAGGAGCATCTAGTGTTGATGGTTAACAAGACCACTGGTTTCAAGAAGGGCAAGGGCAAGAAGGGATACTTCATGAATGGCAAGCCAGCTGCCGCTCCAGTGAAGAAACTCAAGGTTGAACCCAAACCCGAGACTAAGTGCTGCTATTCTAAGGGGAACGACAACGGGTAGCGGAACTGCCCCAAATACTTGGTAGATAAGAAGGCTAACAACTTCAACAAAAGTATATACGTGTTACTGATGTGTACCTTACTAGTACTCCTAGTAGCACATGGGTATTAGATACCGGTTCAGTTGCTAATATTGGTAACTCGAAACAAAAGCTGCAGAAGAAACAGAGACTAGCTAAGGGTGAGGTGACGATGTGTGTTGGAAGTGTTTCCAAGGTTGATGTGATCACCATCGCACGCTCTCTCTACCTTCGGGATTAGTGTTAAACCTAGATAAATGTTATTTGGTGTCTGCGTTGAGCATGAACATGATGATATCATGTTTATTGTAATGCGGTTATTCATTTAAGTCAAAGAATAATGGTTATTCTGTTTACATGAATAATACCTTCTATGGTCATGCTCCCAACGTGAATGGGTTTATTGAATCTCGATTGTGGTGATACACATGTTCATAACATTGATGCCAAAAAGATGTAGAGTTGATAATGATAGTACCACTTTCTTGTGGCACTGCCGCTTAGGTCATATTGGTGTAAAGCGCATGAAGAAACTCCATGCTAATGGACTTTTGGAGTCACTTGATTTTGAATCACTTGATACATGAGAACCATGCCTCGTGGGCAAGGTGACTAAAAACCTCATTTTCGGTACAATGGAACGGGCAAGTGACTTGTTGGAAATCACACATACTGATCTGTGCGGTCCGAAGAGTGTTGACGCGCGCGGTGGATATCATTTGAGTAGATATGGGTATATTTACTTAATAAAGCATAAGTTTGAAACATTTGAAAAGTTCAAGCAATTTCAGAGTGAAGTTGAGAATCATCGTAACAAGAAGATTAAATTCCTACGATCCGATCGAGTGGGAGAATATCTGAGTTATGAGTTTGGCAATCACTTAAGACAATGTGAAATTGTTTCACAGTTGACGCCACCTGGAACACCACAGCGTAATGGTGTGTCCGAACATCGTAATCGTACCTTATTGGATATGGTGCGTTCTATGATGTCTCTTGCCGATTTACCACTATCGTTTTGTGGTTATGCATTAGAGACAACTACATTCACTTTAAATAGGGCACCATCTAAAGTCCGTGGAGACGACACTGTATGAACTGTGGTTTGGCAGGAAACCTAAGTTGTCATTTCTTAAGGTTTGGGGCTGCGATGCTTATGTCAAAAGGCTTCCGCCGAAAAGCTCGAACTCAAAGCGGACAAATGCGTCTTCATAGGATACCCAAAAGAGACGGTTGGGCATACATTCTATTTCTGATTTGAGGGCAAAGTGTTTGTCGCCAAGAACGGGTCCTTTCTCGAGAAAGAGTTTCTCTCGAAAGAATTGAGTGGAAGATAGAACTTGATGAGGTTGTTGAACCTTAACTTCAACCAGAGAGTAGCGTAGCATAGAAAGATGTTTCTATGGCACGTACGTCAGTTGAAGAGGAAGCTAATTAATGATGATGATCATGAAGCTTCGGATCAAGTTACTGTCGAACCTCGTAGGTCGACAAGGGTACGTACAACTTCTGAGTGGTATCGTTGTCGGATCACTGGTTCCGGCAAAACCCTTAAGGTTCGAACACTGGGGTACGCGTGAAGATCTCCCCCCTATCGATCCACGTCCTAACTTAGCTAAGATCTTACAAACTGGCTCGACGATCTCGCAACACAAGGGACACAAGATTTATACTGGTTCGTGCCACCGTTGTGGTGTAATACCCTACTATCAGGACCCCGATTCCAAGTTGCATCGATCTAGCCGGTAACACCTCATATCACATTGCGGCCTCACGCACGGTATCCCACGGGTGTCGCCTTACCATGGCGCGGGACCGTTTGTGCCTTTTGGCTCATGTATATGATAGTGTCGCTAGCATCCATATGACAGAGAACCCGGGCCGACATGGCTAGTCATGAACCCAAAGCGGCACAGACCTATGGAGACGGGCATACATGAATCACACCGAGCATGTTGGTCACCAGCGAGTGAATCCGGGCTGTAGAACTGGGCTAACAGGACTCCGGGGAACCCCGGCTGTAGCAGGCTAGACAGGACTCCAGATGTCATCGCGTGACATTTCCCCGAAGGGACAGACATAGGAACAAAGTGAAACACATGCCGGCCAGTCAAGTGTCCTGAGCAGTAGTGCTGGGCTAGCAGGACTCCGGTGAACTAGGTTGTAGCGGACTACTATGGCTCGAGGAACACTAGACTACATTTCCCCATAAGAAAGGCTGCCAAGGATAAACAACTAGATTGTTGGATCCCACTCATACCAAGCTTTTCAATCATACACACAATATGCCCGATATGAGTACATACAACATGGCATCACAACAAAACTCTACAACTCAAATACTTTACTTAAAGGCTCCAGAGAGCCATACATAACAAGTTCATACAGGTAGCTGTCACATGACCCGACACTCAAGTCATACAATCATAAAAGCACAAGCGGAAGCAAATAGTCTGAGTACAGACACTAGAAAGAAAGAAGGCTTCTCGAAGCCTGTCTATCTACATAGGGCCCTCCATGGCCAGGATCACCACCTGGGTGGCTAGTCACTCGTCGACATCAAGGTCTACATAGAACCCATCAGAGGGGCGGTGTTGTCGTCTGAAAACAGTAATTAAGCAAACATGAGTACAAAGGTACTCATCAAGTCTTACAACAGAACCTACTATACATGCTCATTTTCAAGAAGGTGGTGGGGTTATTGCAGCAAGCTAGCTTTGATCTTGGCTAGGCTATCCTATGGAACTCCACTAGTAAAATAGTTTTCGCACATGAGTCCACTACTCACCAACACAATACTCCACCGGGGATCCTCCCTCGTCATCCTGCGAGAGGGCCATCCTCGGTACTCACACTTATCTTGAGTCTTTTAGTAGTAACCATTAACTTGTCTATGAACTGTATAGGCAACCAAGTAGTCCTTTACCGCGGATGCGGCTATTCGAATAGTTTATACCCTACAGGGGTGTACTTCTTCATACACGCTTTCACCACTTACCACCGTTTACATGACATGTACTCGTCAACCTTCAAGCGGAAGCCCAACGAGGGTGTCGGCCACGGCCTACCCAAACGCTCAAGTCTCTAGTCCAGGTGTATCGCCTATCCAGGTTCCATCCGCAAGGAGTCCGGCCGAGGTTTCCACATACGGCCCCGAACGATGTGAACAGGGTTCCCGAGACACCAAATGGGTGACTCGGTACACCGTGCCACGGTGTATCTACCACAACATAGCCCACCCCTAGGGTCAGCGCTACGCACGGCCGCCAACACATAACCTACAAACACCAGAAACTATTTGCAACTCCTGGACAGAGTACTAGGGTGATTAAGAAGCCGAGAGGGTCCATTGGTTTCGGGCCCAATGTATGGTAGTAACTGCATCTTAAATCACACATACAGATCTCAGTTCTTATGGACGGCCTCAATGAAACAACCACCATGTACTCCTACATGCCTCTCATCGATACCTTTACCAAAACATGTTCAACACATCCCTCACATTACCGACATAATCATTTCACTCTAGCCCATCACCCAGATGAACCAGACCTGACACAACTCTAAGCATAGCAGGCATAGCAAGGTAGAATCACATACATGGCTCAATCAACTCCTACACCATGCTAGTGGGTTTCATCTAGTTACTGTGGCAATGACAGGTCATGCAGAGGATAAGGGTTCAACTACCGTAGCACACAGCAGTTTGAATCGCGTTGTCTTAATGCAGTAAACAAGGGCAGAAGTGAGAACATGGGTTTGTATCGGAATGATTAATGGGTTGCTTGCCTGTTGTAGTGGTAGTAGGGTACTGCCCTTCAGACGGATACTCGGGGTTATCCTCGGAGGCAGAACCTACCACGAAAGACACACCGAACATAATCAACACATGACAATATGCAACAATATGATGCATGCTATGACATGGCAAGATGAAAGTGTCTTGGCCTAATGCAAGCTAAAACAGAAGGGGATGAACTCATTTGAATCAAAGATTCAAATGTTAGCTCATTAAACATAGCCTTATTAGTGTATTATCTTATTCTGCTTAAACAGCAAGGTTAACTTGTTTAGTCATGCATGAAACCATTACGGATGGATAAATTGAATTTTTCTGATGATTTTTCATATATAAATCTTTGCATTTGGAGCTATGGTTGATTTTCTATGATTTTTAGAAGTTTTGGCTATTTTCTGGAATTTCCTATTAAAGAATAAATCCAGTAATTGAATTAATGCGCCAGCATGACATAGGTGTGACGTCAGCGGGTCAACTGGGTCGGCCAGGTCAAACCTGACTGGCGGGCCCTGTCTGTCAGTGACTCAGCTAATTAACATAATTAAATTAACACTAATTAGCTGTCAGTGGGGCCTGGGCCCACATGTCAGTGACTAAACTAATTAAAATTAGTTAAAACTAATCCTAAACTAATTAGCAGACTGGCCCCACCTGTCATAGACTCAGGGGGAGGGGTCAACCAGGGCCCACACAGGGTCAAACAGGGTCAACTCGCCGGCGTCTAGCCGTCGGCGAGGCCAGACGCGGCGGAGCAGCGCGGGATTTGCACTCCGGCGACCAAAAGGATGGCGGAGACTATCTACGTGATGCGGGGAGGAAGCCGCATCGAGTGGTGGCAGTGGGTGGAGCTGGGGTGGCCGGAAACGTCGCCGACGATGAGTTTGGCGGCGGCCGGAGCTCGGGTGAGGTCGAGCTAGTCGCTAGGGGGCACGGGGAGGCGCGTGGATTGGTGCGTTGAGCTCCTGGTGGTGCGGTAGGACTAGTGGACAGGGTGGCGCGGCAATTGGGTGGCCGGAGCCTCGTCGGCGACGAGCTCCGTGGCGGTGCGTGCGGGTGAGCTACGTGCGGTCGCTATGGGGCTCGAGAGAGAGAACAGAGAGGGTGGGGAGGTGGCTGAGCTCACGGGGGTCTCGTCGAGGCAGTCGGAGAGGTCGGCGATGAGCTGATGCGGCGGGGACGGCGAAGGGGATCTCCGGTGGCCGGAGTTGAGGACGAGCTCGGTGCAGCGTCTCCGGGGCAAGCGAGCGCTCGGGGCTCGGCCTACTTGATGTAGTCGACGATGGCGGAGCTTCCTGGCATGATGATGCAACGAATGGACGGCAGTGGCTGCGATGCAGCTTGTTAGCGGCGACGGCTGCGCTCGGCAGGGAGATGGGGAGAGAGCCAGAGAGGGGGAGAGGCCACGAGGAGAGTGGGAAGAAAAAGAGGGAGACTTGGGGGTCGGCGTGGCACTCGTAGACGCCTCCAGGGCGTCGGCGGAAGCAGGAGGTGGCCGGCATGTGGCCGCGGGCGCCGGCCACGTGCTCCTCGTCCTCCTGGCGAGAGGAGGAGGACGACTGGCATGAGCCAGTGGACTGGGCCGAGCCGGGTGGGCTGGTGGGATGCGCCAGGTAAGTCCCTGTTCTTTCTCTCATTTTCTGTTTATTTATTTATTATTTCTGTAACTTCAGGGCTTTATTAAAAATGCCAGGGCATTACCATAAGTCATAAAATTAATCATGGCCACTGCTTAGAATATATCCAGTAGCAAACATTTTAGTTTATGATTATTTGAGCATTTAAAATATTTTATAGCATTTAAATGCCCAAATGCAAATACCATAAGGATTAATCCAATGACCTTAGATGTCCTAGAAAAATGTGCACCATTTTTGTCAAAGGTTTTAACCCAAAACAAAAAGGTGGGCTTTTTAGAAGGGCATTTCAGGTTCATTGCAAAAGTTTTTAGTAAACCCTAGTTGTTCTAGGGGGGTGCTGGGGGTTCTGTCATCCCCATTTCAAATTTAAAAGGAATTTAAACATGATGCACACTCTAATGCTTGAACTAGCTAGGGTGTGACACCTACTCCGGTGTGGTGGTGGATTGCCTCTTGGGCTGAGGATGAACAGTACAAGTGGAAGAACAGCCTCCTGAGGTTGAGGTGTTCTTGTGCTTGGTGAACTTGTGTCTATCGCCAAGGATGTGGTGGCTCCAATCTCGGATCTCCTCCCCTTTCCCCCCTTAGATACGGTGGTGGCTAGTTCTATTTATAGTGGCCCTGGTCCTCTCCCCAAATATCGAGAGGGAAGGGAGCCAACAACGCCCAATTTGAAAGGGGACAACTAGGACAACTTATCCTGACAAAAGTAGTCTTCGCCTACCAAAGGCTCTGGTGGTGACGCCGTCTTGGGCTCCATGGTGACCTCCGTCTTGCCGTCCTTCTGGTCTTGGTCTCGTTGCACCAATATGGAAACCTTTGCTTGATGCCTCGGTACTCCGCGCCTGCGCCTGCCCCCTTAGCACCAAAGAGGAAACAAGGACGCTGCGCGCGCTGGCGCCCGCCTGGTATCGATCGTCATGGCTTACGTCACGAGAACCTCGCGAGGTTTGCCTAGCCTTGAACTCTCTGCCCCTCACGAGCCAGCCTAGTGAGGCCGCTCCTGAGGAGGTGTTGTGTCGTCCGCCTCGCAAGGCTCGGCCCCTTGCGAGGCTCGGCCCCTCGTGAGGGTCTTGATTCCTTGTTGATGAAGATGGGCCATAGATGCTGCTAGCAGAGCCACGCCGTGGGCCGCAAGCAGGCAAGTCTGGGGACCCACGTTCCCAGAACGCCGACAGTAGCCCCCGGGCCCAAGGCGCACTCGGGCTTGGCTTCGAGGCAAAGCCAAAGGTCAAGCGCGGAGCGCTGCGGGCCCCAATAGCCTGCGACCTCGGTCGACGCGTGGTGGTTGATTGGACGTGGGCGTCTCCGCTTCCTCAGGCTGCCTCGGTAACTGCCCGACTGTCAAAAGGCTAGCGTAGGTAGCGCTCACCTTCACTGTTTCCTTTCGCGTTGCTCAGATCCTCTTTCTTGCTCCCCGCTTCCGAAATCTTCAGATCTGCTCCCATCCTTTCCCGCATCAGTGACCAATGGCGCCCCGGAGGGTCAAGCCCGTCTCGTCGCCGGCTTGGTACGAGCCGGCTCTTGGTGTGCCCAATGTCTTGGAGAAGAGCCTCGCCGCCACGCGCTTGCTGACGGCGTGGGAAAGCAACGAGAAAGGGAAGACTGGACTCCGGGTCGGCTCCGACGTGCCTGAGCCTGAGGGGAGCACCTTCTACCCCTTCTTCATGAGCAGCATGGCCGTCGGGCTGGTTCCCCCCTTCTTCGACTTCTTTTACGAGGTCCTTGATCACTTCGGACTGCAAGCGCTGCATCTCCATCCCAACTCCGTCCTTCTATTGTCCATCTTCGCCTACAATTGTGAGGCATATTTGGGCGTGATGCCGTCCGTGGCTCTGCTATGCCACTTCTTCTTCCTTCGTGCTAGCGAGGGCCATATCTCCGGGTGTGCCAATTTCATCGCTGTCGGCAAGGCCAACTCGATCTCAAACACCGGGAAGAAGGCTGACAACCTCAGGGCTAAATGGGTCATGATGAGCGCCAAGCGTGTCCACCCACGCTTGGCGCTGCCGACGGAGAGGCCCCAGGCCGACAAGGCGTGGTCCTGCCCGAAGCTCACCGACAAGTGGGCGGCGTTGGTGCTGGAGCAGATGAAATCCGACCTGAAGCCCGGCAACGCAAAGGAGGCGAAGATTACAGGGGCCATGCTCCTAAGGGAGTTCCTAATGCTGAGCATGGCCCCGCTTCAAGCCCGCTCGCGCCCCTTGTGGGAACTTGGGGATGAAGAGGACAAGGTTCTCTTGAGCTCGGAGGCCTTGTCCGGCGAGGAGCTGACCGCGGCCTCCGCCTCCTATATGGGGACGATCAGGAGTATCCTCCGAATGTCTTTACTGCCTTGTTCCGCCACAAGGACAATGCGCTGATCGTGGCCTCCAAGCCGACCTTTGACGGGCGTGGACTGGTGCCGACGGTGCTCACCGGGGCCCCAGCGGCGCCAACGCCGGTGGAGCTGTCTTCTGGTGAGTCCCGTGAGGAAGAAGGGGAGGTGGAAGACTCGGAGGTGACCCCCGAAGGGATGGGGGAGACCTCCCCCCTGAGTAAGGCTGACATCCCCCGCACCTTCCCCGACGATGACGAGGCCGACGCTTCCCAGGAGAAGGAGGAACCTGCCGTGATCCCGACGAAGAGCAGGTCGGCGCTGATCCTCCGAGATTCTGCTGCTACTCTAGTGCTGGGTGGAGCCGCTTCCGATATAAATGGGAGGGGGCGGAGCCCCCGTCGCCCATCTTTCCTCTACCTCTCCCGCTTCTTCTCCTTTCTTGCTCCACTCCTCGCTTGTGCAGACATGGTGCCGATCTGGAGGTTCTCAGACGCAGAGAAGGGCAAGGCTCCCCTCAGCGAGCCCGAGCTGCTCCTGCCGAAGAAGAGGAGGTATCATCGCGCGCGAGATGGTCGTGAGGCCGGTGGTGTCTCGGCCTTGGTATGAGACGCCGCCTCCTGGGTACCCGCTGCCCTTGTACGCTCATGCCGACGATTCCGGAGGGAGGGGCGGTGATTGGCACCGCCCACACTAGGGTCGTGGTCGCTGTGCCGTGGAGGCGCACGCCATCGCCCCAGGGGTCCATGCTGCAGACTCTTCATGTGAGTTTGTGATGTGGGCGGCGATGCCCCCGAGCACCTGGATACACCTCCCGCAGTTCTTCGCCGCCGAGATGCCGCCGAGGGGCCTTCGCGAACTTTGGCTGCAGCACACCGATTGCGACGCCCCAGCGACTGGAGCGGAGATTGGAACCGTTGCCTCCGGGAAGATCTTCATGACACGAAGTTGGGGCGAGATTGCCCGAGTCTGCTGCGCAGAGGGCGCCCTCGCGATCCACTTTGAGTACGACAGGGCCTCCGTGTTGTTCTTCAAGGTCTTCGACGAGGAAGGCCGCCGCCTGGAGTGCTGCCCTGAAGGAGGTCGTCAAGACGACGCTGCGGCGGGCACGGGGCCCGCCACCGGTCTTGCCTGCAGCTCCTCTAGCGATAGCGGCGACTCCTGGTGGTCGAGCGACCCTCCTAAGCTCTTGGAGTCTCCGGAGACGAGCGATGACAGCTACATGCCCCCGAGCTCCCGCCGAGCCCGGAGCAGGGCTGTGGCGTCCAGCCGCCGTCACCGCTGATCTGGATGGGGTTGGCGCCGACCTCACGTGGCCCACTGTTGATGATGGCGTCGGCGACATCTGGTGCGCGTAGATAGAACCCCTAGGAATTCCTTCCCTTTTGTTCCCTGCGAGGAATCAAGAAACGGACCCCGTGGGGGCGTGTAAAGCGTCTGTAATGCCTTTTGTCAATATAGCCCTCATTATGAAGATTTGTGTGTGCATATCCTGCCGAGGCTCGGCCTCCCCTTTCCAATCCTGCGGCAGCTTGGTGCTCTACACTGACAGGTCCCGGTCCCTAGGCAAGTTGCAGCTGTCGCTGGTATGCCAGGTCACGTGTGGTGGTCAAGTCCAGGAGGTGAGCAGCCCGAGGTCCAGTAAGAGCTCCTGAGGCGTGATGCTCAAGAGGTCTCCTTTAGCACGCAAGCAGCTGTCTTAGGATGGGAAAGGAAGGAAACGTTGCTGCAGTAGGGCAGCGAAGGGAGTGAGCAAGGGTCTCGTGCTATAGCGACTGGTGAATCCAGAGCGAGAACTTATCTTGGCTGTCTGGGGTCGGCTCCTCGAGTCGTGCCGGACTCGCACGTCGGTCGCTGTAATGTAGCTAGGTCAGGCCCGTGCGGGTCTCCCCCTCCCCTCCATGTTCTTCTTGGTGCTCTACGTCCTCAGGTTCCGGCCCTCGAGCGAGCTCAGCTGCCGCTGGTATGCCAGGTCGTGTGCCATGGTCAAGGCCAGGGAGTGAGGGCTGGAGAGCCAGTAAGAGCTCCTGAGGCGCGATGCTTAGTTGTCCCCCTTTTAACGCGCAAGAGAATCACATGAGAGAAGAAGGAGAGTCTGCGGTACCGCCTGCTGTGGCCCTCAGGAAGTTCATGCAAGTTAGCGCGAGGAAGGGCACTGGTCGCCGTGGTGATTGCTGGTTTGCTTCTCGCGCGTGAGAGGGGACCCCCTACTGCGGAGAGCCCCCAGGGTGTGTACAGCCCTGACCTGACACGTGGCTTGGACGACAGGGCTAGACGAGGTGTGTCTGGGCACTCGTGAGCCAGCGTGGGACTCACGAGGCCCTACCTCAAGGCGGGTTGCGCCTGGTCTTGGTTCTTGTTTGCTGTCTTGGTCCTGCGAGATGGTTAGACAACGTGAAGGGCCCTGAAGAAAGACGGCCGGCGCGCGGCTCCCATGGTGGGCGAGAATCAAGCAGGTGATAGTCATAGGTAGATTAAGCATGAAAAGCATACTGGCTCAGGTAAATGCAGGGAAGATGCATGCCACTGGGTCCGGCCCGAGCGGCTTGGGAATGATGCAACCCGAGGGGCGCCCCCAACAAGGTAAGCTAAAGGCATAAAAAGGGAAGATACATGCCACAGGGACGGACCCACGCGGCCTGGGAATGATGCAGCCCTGGGGCGCTCCCAGCTGAATGAACTTGGAAAATGTCACCTGGTTCTGTTGATGAAGGAGAGTTGGGGTATCTGAAGGTATGCAGCGAAGGGGCTACTTCTCACGAGCCACCGGGGCCCTGAGCCTCGGGAGGCTCTGGGGGTCCAGCGGGTTCCTTGAGGACCGTCTTCATCTCCGTCAGCACGATGTGGTGCCTGGCCTCCTGAGCCGCTAGGATGCTCCGCAGGTTGCATTGATAGGCGGTCGCCACACTCGACAGGCCAAAAGGCATGCGAACGTAGCTGTGAGGTGGGCCCTCGTAGAGCCCCACACACGAAGGCCAGAAAAGCTCCTGAGAGGCGGCCCGGTTGAGCCCTCGGACGTCGATGCTAACACGCAGCCCGGCATCCTCGCCTGGATGGGGAGGTGCGCCTGGTGAGCAGCGGCCGCCGCGCATGGCCCTTGCGCCTTGCAGTTCCTGAGTGGTCTTGGTGATGAACTCCTGAATGGTGGGCACTCCTTCCCTGTGTTCTCCTGAGGGAGACGTGCCGCGAAGCACGCCTCCAAGTGGTGCCCAAGCGCCTCCCTCTTGATGCTGGCAAGGTCTGAGGCACTGCAGAAGAGAGCCCCCAAGCCCTGCCCGAGAGGGGCGCTGGGCGCGCTTTCCTATGCAATGGAGGGAGGCGCCCCAGGGGCGGGCTCCGATCCTGACAAGGCCCTGCGTGGCGCAACTGCTTCTTCTTCTTCTTGGGGTGGCCTTAGGGGGGGGGGTTGCTCGCCCTGGCTGTCGGGGTCATCGATTTCTGCAGCTTGCAAGGCATGCTCGAGGGAGCACACCGCGTATCTTTCTTCGCACAGGACTGTGATGATTCCGCCACTTCCCGGCATCTTGAGGACATTGTAGCCGTGATGGGTCACCGCCATGAACTTGGCCAGGGCTGGATACGCGAGGATGGCGTTGTATGGCAGGTGGATGTAGGCAACATCAAAGTCGATCAGTTCGGTGCGGTAGTTGTTGCGTTATCCGAAGGTAACGGGGAGGCGGACCTACCCGATCAGGGTAGTAGAGCCGTCGTTCACTCCTGAGAAAGGCTTGGTAGGCTGAAGCTGGTCATATGGCATTTGGAGGTTGTCGAACATGTCGACGGACATGACATTGAGCCCTGCGCCATCGTCAATGAGGGTCTTGGTAACTTGCACATTGCCAATGACTTGTGAACAGAGCATTGGGAGGACGCCTGCAGTAGCCGCACACTTGAGCTGATCTGCCGAACGGAACGTGATGGGGCACCTGGACTATCTGAGCGGGCGTGTGGCCTCGAGCTTGGGGAGAACTGCATTCACTTCGCGAGCAAACTTTTTGAAGATGCGCTGTGAGGCTGGGGCTTGAGATCCGCCCAAGATGCAGGAGATAGCATGTGGCTCCTGGAAGCCCCCAACCCCCTCATCTTGATGGTGGTCGTCATTCCTTCTGGGTGGTGGCGGTAGTGGAGGAAGGCCAACATTGCCTTGAGGACGAGCCTCACGAGGCTGGTCCCTCCAGGCACCCTCGCGAGGCTAATCCTGCCAGTGGTCCTCACGAGGCCGGTCGTGCCACTCCTGGCGCGGGCCACGGTCATATCAGCGTCCGCCGCCACGTCCTCCTCCTCGGCCGTAGCCCCGGTCATTGCGCTCGAGGCGTCGACCGAAGCATACTTCTCGAATGGCTCTGAGCTCTTGACAGTCACTGGTGTTGTGGGTATGCGGGTTGTGGAAGGCGCAGAACGGTCGGCTGCCCTTGGATGACTCGGGCTGGTCTCTGCCGCGCTTGGTGTCCGCTTCTACCATGAGCACGGCAACTCCCTTGCGCTTCACGTCCTTGGCCTTGGCTTTCTTCTCCTCCGGGTCCGCGGCAGGGAGCTCGAGGAGGGAGAGGCGCCCCTCCTCAGCTCTTGCACACTTGGTCGCGATGTTGAACAACTCCAAGGTCGTGCACAGCTCCTCATGGATGGCGAGATCCTCCTTCACCCTGATATCGTGGACGCCATCGGAGAACGCAGAGATGATGACCTCGTCGGTCACCTTGGGGATCTTGATTCGCGCATTGCTGAAGCGCTGGATGTACTTCTGCGGGGTCTCTCCTGATTGTTGCTTGATGTGGCGCAGGTCACCCGCGACCAGGGGTGGTCGCGAGTGCCGTGGTAGTTGGCGATGAAGTGGTTACGCATCTCGTCCTAGGAGGAAATCGAGCCTAGAGGCAGGTTTAGGAGCCAGGAGCGAGGGCCATCCTTGAGTGCCATGGGAAACCAGTTCGCCATGACTTTCTCGTCGCTGTTGGCCGCCTCGATGCTCAGCTCGTAGAGCTGTAGGAACTCTGTGGGGTTACGGGTGCCGTCGTAGCGAGGCGGCAGATCTGGCTTGAACTTGCTCGGCCAGGCGACGCTACACAGCTCGGGGGTGAAGGCGCGGCAGCCGACCGTGGTCACCGGGGCCCGCCTTGGAGGTGGAGCTTGGTCTTGGCGCCCGCGCGCCACCACGGCAAGCGGCGCGGGGCCTTGCTGCAGCAAATGATCCTGGCGCGGCGGTGCAAGGAGTGGCGGAGCGTTCGCTTGCGGTCGAGGGACTTCTTGACAGCTTCTTTCTTCACGCGCGGGCGCTGGTCGCGGTGGGTCGCACCGTGGAGCCGCGTGCCTTGGCGCTAGGGCGCCGTCTTGGTGCAGAGGTGGTGGAGGTGCTTCGTGAGCTGCGTCGCCCATGGCTGGCTGAGGGCGAGGCAGAGAGTGGGAGGACGCAGGGGAGCCCCCTGGGGCACGGACAAGCTCGGTGATGCGGTCAAGCCAGTCCTCGTAGAGGTCGTCGACCGGGCAGTAGCGCGGGAGCTCGTGCGCCATGAGGAGCGCGGCCCGTGCGTCCGTGGGAACGCGACGAGCGTGAGACGACCATCCTATCGCACCGAGGGGTGCAGCGAGGATGGTTGCTCCTCGTTCCCCGCCAGGCCAGTGGCGGCATTGGCGGCAAGCGATGAAGAGCGACGGGGTGGCCCGCTGACAGGGTTTGTCTGAGCAACGCGGGTGGCGAGGGCAACCCGGCGCTCAGCGCGGGCGCGGTGTGCGTCCGCCATGGAGACGATGAGGTGGCTTGACGCGGAGCGATGGAAAGGAAGCTTCGGTGCACCCCTACCTGGCGCGCCAAATGTCGGATCACAGGTTCCGGCAAAACCCTTAAGGTTCGAACACTCGGGTGCGCGCGAAGATCTCCCCCCTATCGATCCACGTCCTAACTTAGCTAAGATCTTACGAACTGGCTCGACGTACTCGCAACACAAGGGACACGAGATTTATACTGGTTCGGGCCACCGTTGTGGTGTAATACCCTACTCTAGTGTGGTGGTGGTGGATTGCCTCTTGGGCTGAGGATGAACAGTACAAGTGGAAGAACAGCCTCCTGAGGTTGAGGTCTTCTTGTGCTTGGTGATCTTGTGTCTATCGCCAAGGATGTGGTGGCTCCAATATCGGATCTCCTCTCCTTTCCCCCCTTAGCTACGGTGGTGGCTAGTTCTATTTATAGTGGCCCTGGTCCTCTCCCCAAATATTGAGCAGGAAGGGAGCCAACAACGGCCAATTTGAAAGGGGACATCTAGTATAGCTTATCCTGACAAAAGCAGTCTTCGCCTGCCAAAGGCTCTGGTGGTGACGCCGTCTTGGGCTCCACGGTGACCTCCATCTTGCCTACTTTCTGGTCTTGGTCTCGTTGCACCAATATGGAAATCTTTGCTTGATGCCTCGGTACTCCGCGCCAGCGCCTGGCCCCTTAGCACCAAAGAGGAAACAAGGACACTGCGCGCACTGGCGCCCGCCTGGTCTGGATCGTCACGGCTTACGTCACGAGAACCTTGCGAGGTTTGCCTGGCCTTGAACTGTCCACCCCTTACGAGCCAGCCTGGTGAGGCCGCTCGTGAGGAGGTCTTGTGTCGTCCGCCTCGCGAGGCTTGGTCCCTCGCGAGGGTCTTGATTCCTTGTTGATGAAGATGGGCCGTACAGGCCTGCTAGCAGAGCCACGTCGTGGGCCATAGGCAGGCAAGTCTGGGGACCCCCGTTCCCAGAACGCTGACAACGGTAACCCTGTCTTGGAGGTCATGTTGTTGGACAACGATGAACCTATGAGCTATGGAGAAGCGATGGTGGGCCTTGATTCCAACAAATGGCTAGGAGCCATGAAATCTGAGATGGGATCCATGTACGAGAACAAAGTATGGACTTTGGTGGACTTCCCAATGATCGGGAGAATAAATGGATCTTTAAGAAGAAGACATACGCTGATAGTAATGTCACTACTTATGAAGCTCAACTTGTCGCAAAGAAGTTTCCAACAAGTTCAAGGAGTTGATTACGGTGAGACTTTCTCACTCATAGCGATGCTAAACTTTGTTGGAATTATTTTAGCAGTTGCTACATTTTCAATTGCGAAATCTGGTAGATGGATGTCAAAACAAAGTTTTGATACGTCTCCAACGTATCTATAATTTTTGACTGTTCCATGCTGTTATATTATCAATCTTGGATGTTTTATAATCATTTTATAGTCATCGATGATCCGTGAGTAGTTCTTTGTAGACCATCAGGTTTGTAGTTAGTAGCTAGATGGCTCCATCTCTCTCTCTTGATTCTTAATACAATGGTCTCTTGGAGATCCATATGATGTAACTCTTTTGCGGTGTGTTTGTTGGGATCGATGAACTTTGAGTTTATGATCAGATCTATCTTTTTATATCCATGAAAGCTATTTGAGTTTCTTTAATCTCTTTGAAGGAAATATGGCACGGCCAAGAGGTGGCGCGCGCCCCCCTAAGGGGAGTCCGAATAGGACAAGGGGAAGGGGGCGCGGTCCCTCTTTCCCTCTCCCTCTCCCTCTCCTTCCTTCTTCTCCTAGTTGGACTAGGAAAGGGGGGACCTACTCCTACTAGGAGTAGGATTCCCCTCTTGGGGCGCTCCCTAGGGGCCGGCTGGCCCTCCCCTCCTCTCTCCTTTATATACGGGGGAGCGGGCACCCCACAGACACACAAGTTGATCTTTAGCCGTGTGCGGTGCCCCCCTCCACATTTTTCCACTTTGGTCATATTGTCGTAGTGCTTAGGCAAAGCCCTGCATCGGTAACTTCATCATCACCGTCAACACGCCGTCATGCTAACCGAGCTCACCCTCGGCCTCAGCTGGATCAAGAGTATGAGGGACGTCCCCGAGCTGAACATGTGTAGATCGCGGAGGTGCCGTGCGTTCGGTACTTGATCGGTTGGATCGCGAAGACGTTTGACTATATCAACCGAGTTACTTAACGCTTCCGCTTTCGACCTACGAGGATAAATAGACACACTCTTCCCTCTCGTTGCTATGCATCTCCTAGATAGATCTTGCGTGATCGTAGGAAATTTTTTGTAATACTGTGTTCCCTAACAGTGGCATCCGAGCCAGGTTATGTGTAGATGTTATATGCACGAGTAGAACACAAAGAGTTGTGGGCGATAATAGTCATACTGCATACCAACATGTCATACTTTGATTCGGCGGTATTGTTGGATGAAGCGGCCCAAACCAACATTACATGACCGCGTTCATGAGACTGGTTCTACCGACGTGCTTCACACACAGGTGGCTAGTGGGTGTCTGTTTCTCCAACTTTAGTTGAATCGAGTGTGACTACGCCCGGTCCTTGTTGAAGATTAAAACAACACACTTGACGAAAAATCATTGTGGTTTTTGATGCGTAGGTAAGAACGGTTCTTGCTAAGCCCGTAGCAGCCACGTAAAACTTGCAACAACAAAGTAGAGGACGTCTAACTTGTTTTTGCAGGGCTTGTTGTGATGTGATATGGTCAAGACGTGATTATATAAATTGTTGTATGAGATGATCATGTTTTGTAACAAAGTTATCGGCAACTGGCAGGAGCCATATGGTTGTCTCTTTATTGTATGAAATGCAATCGGCATGTAATTGCTTTACTTTATCACTGAGCGGTAGCGACAGTCGTAGAAGCAATAGTTGGCAAGACGACAATGATGCTACGATGGAGATCAAGGTGTCAAGCCGGTGATGATGGTGACCATGATGATGCTTTGGAGATGGAGATCAAAGGCACAAGATGATGATGGCCATAACATATCACTTATATTGATTGCATGTGATGTTTATCCTTTATGCATCTTATTTTGCTTAGTACAGCGGTGGCCTTATAAGATGATCTCTCACTAAATTTCAAGGTATAAGTGTTCTCCCTGAGTGTGCACCTGTTGCTACAGTTCATCGTGCCGAGACACCACGTGATGATCGGGTGTCATAAGCTCTACGCTCACATACAACGGGTGCAAGCCAGTTTTGCACAAGGAGAATACTCAGGTTAAACTTGACGAGCCTAGCATATGCAGATATGGCCTCGGAACACTGAGACCGAAAGGTCGAGCGTGAATCATATAGTAGATATGATCAACTTAGTGATGTTCACCATTGAAAACTTCTCCATCTCACATGATGATCAGAGATGGTTTAGTTGATATGGATCACGTGATCATTTAGATGACTAGAGGGATGTCTATCTAAGTGGGAGTTCTGAAGTAATATGATTATTTGAACTTCAATTTATCATGAACTTAGTACCTGATAGTATTTTGCATTTCTATGTTGTTGTAGATAAATGGCCCGTGCTACTGTTCCTTTGAATTTTAATGCATTCCTAGAGAAAGCTAAGTTGAAAGATGATGGTAGCAACTACACGGACTGGGTCCGTAACTTGAGGATTATCCTCATTGCCGCATAGAAGAATTACGTACTGGAAGCACCGCTAGGTGCTAGGCCTGCTGCAGATGCTACTGATGACGTTAAGAACGTCTGGCAGAGCAAAGCTAATGACTACTCGATAGTTCAGTGTGCCATGCTTTACGGCTTAGAACCAGGACTTCAACAACGTTTTGAACATCATGGAGCATATGAGATGTTCTAGGATTTGAAGTTAATAATTCAAGCAAATACCCGAATTGAGAGATATGAAGTCTCCAATAAGTTCTACAGCTGGAAGATGGAGGAGAATAGTTCTGTCAGTTAACATATACTCAGAATGTCTAGGTACCACAACCACTTGATTCAACTGGGAGTTAATCTTCCTGATGATAGTGTCATTGACAGAGTTCTTCAATCACTGCCACCAAGCTACAAAAGCTTCGTGATGAACTATAATATGCAAGGGATGGATAAGACAATTCCCGAGCTCTTCGCAATGCTAAAGGCTGCGGAGGTAGAAGTAAAGAAGGAGCATCAAGTGTTGATGGTTAACAAGACCACTAGTTTCAAGAAGAAGGGCAAAGGGAAGAAGGGGAACTTCAAGAAGAACGGCAAGCAAGTTGATGCTCAAGTGAAGAAACCCAATTCTGGACCTAAGCCCGAAACTGAGTGCTTCTACTACAAAGGGATTGGTCACTTGAAGCGGAACTACCCCAAGTATTTGGCGGATAAGAAGGATGGCAAAGTGAAAGGTATATTTTATATACATGTTATTGATGTGTACCTTACTAATGCTTGCAGTAGCGCTTGGGTATTTGATACTAGTTCTGTTGCTCATATTTGCAACTCGAAACAGGGGCTACGGATTAAGCGAAGATTGGCTAAGGACGAGGTGATGATGCGCGTGGGAAAGTGTTCCAAACTCGATGTGATCGCGGTCGGCACGCTACCTCTACATCTACCTTCGGGATTAAAATTAGACCTGAATAATTGTTATTTGTTGCCAGCATTAAGCATGAACATTATATCTGGCTCTTATTTGATGCGAGACGGTTATTCATTTAAATAAGAGAATAATGGTTGTTCTATTTATATGAGTAATATCTTTTATGGTCATGCACCCTTGACGAGTGGTCTATTTTTATTGAATCTCGATAGTAGTGATACTCATATTCATAGTATTGAAGCCAAAAGATATAAGTTTAATAATGATAGTGCAACTTATTTGAGGCACTGCCGTTTAGGTCATATTGGTGTAAAGTGCATGAAGAAACTCCATGATGATGGGCTTTTGGAATCACTTGATTATGAATCACTTGATGCTTGCGAACCATGCCTCATGGGCAAGATGTCTAAGACTCTGTTCTCCAGAACAATGGAGCGAGCAACAGACTTGTTGGAAATAATACATACTGATGTATGCGGTCCGTTGAGTGTTGATGGTCACGGCGGGTATCATTATTTTCTGACCTTCATAGATGATTTAAGCACATATGGGTATATCTACTTGATGAAACATAAGTCTGAAACATTCGAAAAGTTCAAAGAATTTTAGAGTGAAGTGGAAAATCATCGTAACAAGAAAATTAAGTTTCTACGATCTAATCGTGGAGGTGAATATTTGAGTTATGAGTTTGGTCTTCATTTGAAACAATGTGGAATAGTTTCGCGACTCACGCCACATGGAACACCACATCATAATGGTGTGTCCGAACGTCGTAATCGTACTTTACTAGATATGGTGCGATCTATGATTTCTCTCACCGATTTATCGCTATCGTTCTGGGGTTACGCTTGGAGACGGCTGCATTCACATTAAATAGGGCACCATCTAAATCCGTCGAGATGACACCTTATGAACTGTGGTTTGGCAAGAAACCCAAGTTGTCGTTTCTTAAAGTTTGGGGCTGCGATGCTTATGTGAAAAAGCTTCAACCTAATATGCTCGAACCCAAATCGGAGAAATGTGTCTTCATAGGATACCCAAAGGAGACTGTTGGGTACACCTTCTATCATAGATCCGAAGGCAAGATATTCGTTGCTAAGAATGGATCCTTTCTAGAGAAGGAGTTTCTCTCGAAAGAAGTGAGTGTGAGGAAAGTAGAACTTGATGAGGTAACTATACCTGCTCCCTTATTGGAAAGTAGTTCATCACAGAAATCTGTTCCTGTGACTCCTACACCAATTAATGATGAAGCTAATGATGATGATCATGTAACTTCAGATCAAGTTACTACCGAACCTTGTAGGTCAACCAGAGTAAGATCCGCACCAGAGTGGTACGGTAATCCTGTTCTGGAGGTCATGTTACTTGACCATGACGAACCTACGAACTATGAGGAAGCAATGATGAGCCCAGATTCCGCAAAATGGCTTGAGGCCATGAAATCTAAGATGGGATCCATGTAAGAAAACAAAGTGTGGACTTTGGTTGACTTGCCCGATGATCGGCAAGCCATAGAGAATAAATGGATCTTCAAGAAGAAGACTGACACTGACGGTAATGTTACTGTCTCCAAAGCTCGACTTGTTGCAAAAGGGTTTCAACAAGTTCAAGGAGTTGACTATGATGAGACCTTCTCACACGTAGAGATGCTTAAGTCCGTACGAATCACGTTAACAATTGCCGCATTTTATGATTATGAAATTTGGCAAATGGATGTCAAAACTGCATTCCTTAATGGATATCTTAAAGAAGAGTTGTATATGATGCAACTAGAAGGTTTTGTCGATCCAAAAGGTGCTAACAAAGTGTGCAAGTTCCAGCGATCCATTTATGGACTGGTGCAGGCATCTTGGAGTTGGAGTATACGCTTTGATAGTGTGATCAAAGTATATGGTTTTATACAAACTTTTGGAGAAGCCTGTATGTACAAGAAAGTGAGTGGGAGCTCTGTAGCATTTTTGATATTATATGTGGATGAAATATTGTTGATTGGAAGTAATAGTGAATTTCTGAATTGCATAAAAGGATACTTGAATAAGAATTTTTCAGTGAAAGAACTCAGTGAAGCTGCTTATATATTGGGCATCAAGATCTATAGAGATAGATCAAGACGCTTAATTGGACTTTCACAAAGCACATACCTTGATAAAGTTTTGAAGAAGTTCAAAATGGATCAAGCAAAGAAAGGGTTGTTGCCTGTGTAACAAGGTATGAAGTTGAGTCAGACTCAATGCCCGACCACTGCAGAAGATGCAGAGAAAATGAAAGTCATTCCGTATGCCTCAGCCATAGGTTGTATCATGTATGCAATGCTGTGTACTAGACCTGATGTGTGCCTTGCTATTAGTTTAGCAGGGAGGTACCAAAGTAATCCAGGAGTGGATCACTAGACAGCGGTCAAGAACATCCTGAAATACCTGAAAAGGACTAAGGATAGGTTTCTCGTTTATGGAGGTGACAAAGAGCTCGTCATAAACGGTTACGTCAATGCAAGCTTTGACACTGATCCGGATGACTCTAAGTCACAAGCAGGATACGTATTTTTATTGAATGGTGGAACTGTCAGTTGGTGCAGTTCTAAGCAGAGCGTCATGGCGGGATCTACGTGTGAAGCAGAATACATAGCTACTTTAGAAGCAGGAAATGAAGGAGTCTGGATGAAGGAGTTCATATCCGATCTAGGTGTAATACCTAGTGCATTGGGTCCAATGAAAATCTTTTGTGACAATACTGGTGCAATTGCCTTGGCAAAGGAATCCAGATTCCACAAGAGAACCAAGCACATCAAGAGACGCTTCAATTCCATCCATGATCAAGTCAAGGAGGGAGACATAGAGATTTGCAAGATACATACGGATCTGAATGTTGCAGACCCATTGACTAAGCCTCTCTCATGAGCAAAATATGATCAGCACCAAGACTCCATGGGTGTTGGAATCGTTACTGTGTAATCTAGATTATTGACTCTAGTGCAAGTGGGATACTGAAGGAAATATGCCCTAGAGGCAATAATAAAGTTGTTATTTATATTTCCTTATATCATGGTAAATGTTTATTATTCATGCTAGAATTGTATTAACCGAAAACTTAGTACATGTGTGAATACATAGACAAGTAGAGTGTCCCTAGTGAATACATAGACAAACATGTGTTGTCATTTCATGAACGGGATCACATCATTGGAGAATGATGTGATGGACTCGACCCATCTGTTAGCTTAGCATTATGATCGTTTAGTTTATTGCTATTTCTTTCTTCGTGACTTATACATGTTCCTATGACTATGAGATTATGCAACTCCCTAATACCGGAGGAACACTTTGTGTGCTGTCAAACGTCACAACGTAACTGGGTGATTATAAAGATGCTCTACAGGTGTCTCCAATGGTGTTTGTTGAGTTGGCATAGATTAAGATTAGGATTGGTCACTCCGTGTATCAGAGAGGTATCTCTAGGCCCTCTTGGTAATGCGTATCACTATGAGCCTTCCAAGCAATGTGACCAATGATTTAGTCACAGGATGATGCATTATGGAACGAGTAAATAGACTTGCTGGTGACGAGATTGAACTAGGTATGATGATACCGACGATCGAATCTCGGGCAAGTAACATACCGATGAGAAAGGGAACAACGTATGTTGTTTTGCGGTTTGACCGATAAAGATCTTCGTAGAATATGTAGGAACCAATGTGAGCATCCAGGTTCCGCTATTGGTTATTGATCGAAGATATGTCTCAGTCATGTCTACATAGTTCTTGAACCCGTAGGGTCCGCACGCTTAATGTTCGATGATTATATGTATTGTGAATTATGTGATTTGATGTACTGAAGGTTGTTCGGAGTCTCGGATGTGATCATGGACATGACGAGGAGTCTCGAAATGGTCGAGACATAAAGATTGATATATTGGACCATGTTATTCGGACATTGGAAGTGTTCCGGATAGTTTCGGATAAAACCGGAGTGTCGGAGGGTTACCGGACCCCCCCCCCCCCGGGCAGTTATGGGCCTTAGTGGGCCTTAGGGGAGAGGGCCACAGCCAGGAGGTAGCGCGCGCCGCCCCCCAAGGGGTGTCTGAATAGGGCAAGGGGATGGGGGCGCGATCCCTCTTTCCCTCTCCCTCTCCTTCCTTCTTCTCCTAGTAGGACTAGGAAAGGGGGGGACCTACTCCTACTAGGAGTAGGATTCCCCTCTTGGGGCGCACCCTAGGGGCCAGCCGGCCCTCCCCTCCTCTCTCCTTTATATACGGGGGAGGGGGCACCCCATAGACACACAAGTTGATCTTTAGCCGTGTGCGGTGTCCCCCTCCATAGTTTTCCACCTCGGTCATATTGTCGTAGTGCTTAAGCGAAGCCCTGCATCGGTAACTTCATCATCACCGTCAACACGCCATCGTGCTGACTGAACTCACCCTTGGCCTCAGCTGGATCAAGAGTACGAGGGACATCACTAAGCTGAACGTGTGCAGATCACGGAGGTGTCGTTCGTTCGGTACTTGATCGGTTGGATCGCGAAGACGTTCGACTACATCAACCGCGTTACTTAATTAATGCTTTCGCTTTCGGTCTATGAGGGTACGTAGACCCACACTCTCCCCCCTCATTGCTATGCATCTCCTAGATAGATCTTGCGTGATCATAGGAAAATTTTGGGATACTGCGTTCCCCAACACTCTTATATGCATGATTGCTTATAGCCTCGTATTTCTTCTTTGATATTTGGGTTTTGTATGGCCAACTTGATCTATTTATCTAGCAATGGGAAGAGGTGCTTTGTAGTGGGTTCGATCTTACGGTGCTTGATCCCAGTGACAGAAAGGGAACTGACACATATGTATCGTTGCTACTAAGGTAAAACGATGGGGTCTATCTCTACATAGATAAATCTTGTCTACATCATGTCATCGTTCTTATTGCATTACTTCATTTCTCCATGAATTTAATATAGTAGATGCATGCTGGATAGTGGTCGATGTGTGGAGTAATTGTAGTAGATGAAGGTAGGAGTCTGTCTACTAATCTTGGACGTGATGCCTATATAATGATCATTGCCTGGATATCATCATAATTATTTGAGGTTCTATCAATTGCCCAACAGTAATTTGATTACCCACCGTTTGCTATTTTTCTCGAGAGAAGCCACTAGTGAAACCTACGGTCCCCAAGTCTTCTTTTTCATATATTTGCCTTTCCAATCTACTTTTCATTTGCTTTTTCAGATCTACTAAAACAAAAACCCAAAAATACTTTGCTGCAATTTTCCCTTATTTATTTTATTTGGCGTTCAATCTATCAATCTACTACGAATTTATCTCATGTTCGTTTGCCTATCTTGAGGCGCCGTACCCTGAAAGGGATTGACAACCCCTTTAACACGTCGAGTTGCGAGGATTTGTTATCTGTGTACAGGGGCTGTTTACGTTGTGTTGCTTGGTTCTCCTACTAGTTCGATAACCTTGGTTTCATATCTGAGGGAAATACCTACCGCCGTTGTGCTGCATCATCCCTTGCTCTTTGGGAAAATACCGACGTAGCTTCAAGCCACATCAAAAGGAATTTCTGGCGCTGTTGCCGGGGAGGATCTTCAACATATACCAGGTTCCTAATCACAAATCTCATCTCCTAGCAATTTACATTATTTGCCATTTGCCTCTCGTTTTCCTCTCCCCCACTTCCCAAAATTTTTTTGTTTTATTCGCCCCTCTTTTCGTTTGCCGTTTTCTTGCCGGATCTGTTTTTGTGTGCAATTTTATTTGCCATTATTATCATTATGGATAGTTCTTCCTCTATTGCTTGCACTCCTGAGAACGAGGTTCTCTACTTTAAACAAAGGGGAGCATAAAATTTAAAAGATGCTTGGTATAGGATCTGCAATGCTCATAAAAGATCTACCCGTAAGCAATCCATCATTGTTCTTCTTCGTTGTTTTATGTTGGCATCACCACTTGGTATAGATTTGCCCTTGATACGATTACCGGTGGAAATTTCTTGATGTGTCCTTCTCTTGATGCCTTTAATGCTATGGGAAATTTAGTGGGCTCACCACCACTTATGATTAATGAAACAACTTTGACTCTTGAGCATGTTATGAAAAGACTAGATGCTATTGAAAAGAAAATGCTCACTGGAAATTATAGATAAAACGATTCATAATTTTTCTACCAATATTGGGTCAAAAGTGGGAGATATTCTTAAGTTGTTAAAAGAGAAGGGTACCTTAATCCATGAAAGAATAGAAGAAAGTCCGTCTCGGATTGATAAATTAGAAGAAATCTTTAGTAATCTAAACACGGCTTTTGCTCCCACTAAAACTATCAAGAAAACTCCCGTAAGGAGGGGTAGATCCAAGAACAAGGGTGCAACGTCTAGTTATAGTAATAATGGAGATCTTAAGATGATTAGTGTTCACCCGGATTTTGTTGAAGTGATAAGAGATCCTTTTTGCAAGAACGAGATCTTTGAATTTATTCCTAGGAGTTTGTTATTGAAAATCTTTATGCTAAATATTTGAAGGATTCTAAGTGTTTGATTGAAGAGTTGGACAAGGATGACAAAACTCAGATCCTTTCTTTATGCCTAGCTAAGGGCATAAGACTATAGCGCTTGTTGGGAGGCAACCCAATGAATAAATTTTATTTTCGCTTTTTGCTTCCTGTTTTTGTGTGTTAGCACAATTATGCTACTGTTATGATTGTTTTTTATGTTTTAATTAGTCTTTGTGCCAAGTAAAGCCTTTAGGATCTTCTTGGGGGATAGTTGTTTGACCTTGCTGAAAAAACAGAAACTTTTATGCTCATGAAATTAATTTTCATTTCTTACCAGAGAGCGGTAAAATACCCATTCCACTTGCAGTAGATCAATACACAAATTTCTCATGCCGTCCTAATTTTTAAGAATTTTTGGAATTACAGAAGTATTCGAAATAGTCAGATTGCTACAAACTGTTTTGTTTTGACAGATTCTATTTTCTTTGTGGTGTGTGCTTATTTTGATGGCTCTATGGTTTTCTTTGATGAGTTTTTGCCATGGAAAAGTTGGAATACAATAGATATAATGCAAAAAATATGAATTGGTTTGATACAACACTCATAGTAGTGATTTATTATTCTTATACTAACAGATCTCACGAAGGTTTTGTTGAGTTTTGTGTGATTGAAGTTTTCAAGTTTTGGGTTATCTTACGATGGATGAAGGAAGGATGGAAGAGCCTAAGCTTGGCGATGCCCCGACATCCCAAGCTATTATCCAAAAATGAGCTACCAACTAAGCTTGGGGATGCCCCCGAGTGGCGTCCCCGCTTTCTTCCAATGACCATCGGTATTTACTTAAAACTATATTTTTATCCATCACATGATATGTGTTTTGCTTGGAGCGTCTTGTATGGTATGAGTCTTTGCTTGTTTTATTTTGTGTTTTAAGTTATCAATCCTTGCTGGACACACCTATTTGAGAGAGCCAGAATTATGTGATGATTTGTTAGAATTGCTCTCTATGCTTCACTTAAATTTTTATGAGCAATGGACTTTCTCTAGTGCTTCACTTATATCTTTTTGAGCATGGTGTGCTTTAGTATTTTTCAAGAAATGCTCTCTTCCTTTACTTAGATTTATTTGAGAGTTAATAAAATTTTCAAGAAATTCTATTTTGCTTCACTTAAATTAATTTGATAGAAAGAAAAATTTATTATGCTCATGATCTTCACTTATATTTGCTTGAGTTTATGAAAAGCAACACATGAAAATTAGTCCCAAAATGATAGATATCCAAGAAGGCTAAATAAAAACTATCATGAAGATGATTGGACAAAATAAAATTAATTCTTAGTAATAGTTTTGAGATATGATGATGTGATATGTGAGTCATCTTGATGAGTAATTATGCTTTAGTAAGAATATTGGTGTTAAGGTTTGTTATTCCCTATGCAAGTATGAAAGCCAATAGTCATGAAATGAAATTACATCCTACTTGGGGTGCATTATTTAGTGTTATTTATGCTTAATGCTTGCTTATGATATTATCTGTTTCTTAGTTGGTCGCTTCCCAATCTTTTGCTAGCCTTCATTTTGCGCTAAGTATAATCACTACTTGTGCATCCAAAAACCTTTAACCCAGTTTTGCCACATGAGTCCACTATATCTACCTATATGCGGTATTATTTTGCCATTCTAAGCAAATTTGCATGGGCCATCTCTAATTTTCAAAATAAACTTCTCTTTGTGTGTTTGTACCGCTCGCGGAGCGGTGAGGGGTGGCTAATATTTTCCATGCTAGATGTGTTATTGTCAAGATTAGTGTTTATTCACTTATCATTGCACGAGAGTAAGGCAAAGGTATTAGGGATGCCCAGTCCCGAAATGAAAAAAAAACTAAATTTACTTTATGTTGTCAAATAATAAATTCCTTGGAAAGTGTTGGTATGGAGGGCACCAGTGGATACGGTTAGCCATGGAAAGTGAAAGTTGCTGTGGAAAAAGGAATAAACTTTATTTTCTGTTTGGAAACCACCTATGATATATCTATGCATGGAAAGTATTGTGAACTCTAAGTCGTTTTCATTGGTGGGATGGATACACCTCTCAAAATGTTTTTATCTCTAAGTTTTTCGCTTTGAGCTCTGGCACCTCTACAAATCTCTACTTCCCTCTACAAAGTGCCTTTATTTTACTTTATGCAGTTTTTATTTTGAGTCTCCATCTTCTCTTATAAAAATCACCAACTAGGAGGCAATATGATCATACTTAAGTATTGGGTGTAGCTAATATTCGAGTGTGTTTCATGAATGGATCAATGTTTGAGCATGATGGGCTAGGGATAACTTATTTTGCGTTGATATTTTGAAAGACATGGTTGTTTGTTGATATGCCTGAGTATCTAATTTATCATGTCAAAATTGCTTTGAACAACTAAAAGTCCAATTGTCCATGCTATAAATAAAAGAATATGATATGACATGATAGGCAACATTCCACATCAAAAATTCTGTTTTTATCACTTGCCTACTCGAGGACGAGTAGGAGTTAAGCTTGGGGATGCTGATACATCTCCAACGTATCTATAATGTTTTATTGTTCGGTGTTGTTATATTATCAATCTTGGATGTTTTATAATCATTTTATAGTCATTTTATATCATTTTTTGGTACTAACCTATTGACATAGTGCCAAGTGCCAGTTCCTGTTTTTTCTGTGTTTTTTACATTGCAGAAAATCAATATCAGAGGGAGTCCAAATGCCACGAACCTTTATGGAGATTTTTTTATGGACCATAAGGAACATGTTGGGCCCTAGTTGCACCTGGGGGAGTCCCAAGGAGGGGACAACCCACCAGGGCACGCCAGGAGGCTCAGGCGTGCCCTGGTGGGTTGTGCCCATCTCGGGTGCCCCCGGGACCGCCTCTTTGCCCTATAAATGCTCCAATATTTCTAGAACCCTAGGAGACTTGATATAATATTCATCCAGCCGTCGCAGAGTCCAGAACCACCATATCCAATCTAGACACCATCTCGGATGGGGTTCACCACCTCCATTGGTGCCTCTCCGATGATGCGTGAGTAGTTCTTTGTAGACCTTCGGGTCCGTAGTTAGTAGCTAGATGGCTTCATCTCTCTCTCTCTCTCTCTCTCTCTTTATTCTCAACACAATGGTCTCTTGGAGATCCATATGATGTAACTCTTTTGTGGTGTGTTTGTTCGGATCGATGAACTTTGAGTTTATGATCAGATCTATCTTTTTATATCCATGAAAGTTATTTGAGTTTCTTTGATCTCTTATATGCATGATTGCTTATAGCCTCGTATTTCTTCTCCGATATTTGGGTTTTATTTGGCCAACTTGATTTATTTATCTTGCAATGGGAAGAGGTGCTCTGTAGTGGGTTCGATCTTACGGTGCTTGATCCCAGTGATAGAAAGGAAACCGACACGTATGTATCGTTGCTACCTAGGATAAAAAGATGGGGTCTATCTCTACATAGATAGATCTTGTCTTCATCATGTCATCATTCTTATTGCATTACTCCGTTTCTCCATGAACTTAATACACTAGATGCATGCCGGATAGCGGTCGATGTGTGGAGTAATAGTAGTAGATGCAGGCAGGAGTCGGTCTACTAATCTTAGATGTGATGCCTATAATGTGATCATTGCCTGGATATCATCCTAATTATTTGAGGTTCTATCAATTGCCCAACAGTAGTTTGTTTACCCACCATTTGCCATTTTTCTCGAGAGAAGCCACTAGTGAAACCTACGGCCCTCGGGTATTCTTTTTCATATATTTGCCTTTGCGATCAACTTTTTCTTTGCTTTTTTAGATCTACTAAACCAAAAACCCAAAAATAATTTGCTGCAATTTTCACTTATTTATTTTATTTGGCGTTCGATCTATCAATCCTGCCTCAACCGAGGTTGCTGGATAAGCTGGAAAGGTTTGGTGAGCCACTTGCTCTGCCGCTATCTGAGCCGCTCGTTCCGCATCTTGACGAATCCTCTCTTGATCTGCCAAGTTACGGGCTCCAGCCTGCACCGGCTCATGCCTATATGGCCGGTTGTGGCATTGAGCATTACTTGACATCTCTGCGGACTCCATGTGCCTACTGTAACTCGGGCTCCGGCTTGGGCGAGGAGTTGAATGAATCCTGTCTCGACTGTAGGAGTATGCATCCTGCTGGGCCAAAGCTATCTGAAGTAGTTCTCTTACCCTCCGGTTTCAATTGCTACTGGCGAGTCACCTTCCATTGGGAGAGCTGCCAAACGGGCCGACGCTGTGATGAGATTTTCCATAGGGTTGGAGAAGTGACCCGGAGGTGTTGATACATAACGAGGAGGAGCTGTATTCATGCAAGGTGGCTCCATGGCGCGTGGCTGAACTGGTGCACCGAGTGTCCTGACCCGGTTTGCCTCCGGCGGGTTGCTCCCCCCAGCCCCGGGTGTATGGAACAGGTTCCTCAGATCCAGCATTAGAGGCAGACGCGACTGAGTTTTCTGATGCCTCCTCCTCATGACCTCATTTGATGCATTAAGATCCACCAAGAGCCGGAAAGTTTCTGCTTGAAGCTGTTGAGCACGAGCATCCAGAGCTGCTCGTTCTGCTGCCATCCGGGTTTCCTCCGCGGCTAGATTTTCCTTAGCTTGCACCATCTACCCCCCGCATGCGTGCCACTTTTGCGTCGTGCTGGGTTTTATCTGCCAGTTCTACCACAACGTTTAACAAAATCGTCAGCCTATCCATGAGGTCCATTAGAACCTGAGCTGGGGGGCGCGCGGGGACTCCTGACCCGGATGTTGCCGACCCGGTAGCTGCCGCTGCTGCTGCGGTGGAGTTCTGCCCAGGCCGTGTCCCCGCCGTGAAGACTCTGGCCCAATTCGGCGGCTCAAGGGGGTCCAGAATACTGCTACCATCAGAACAACCCCCAAGCATGCCGTCTTGTAGCTGGTACAACGAGTCCGTCTCACCTATCGATGATGCAGTATCAGAGCAGATGGCCGTCTCCCCATCTTACATCGATCGGAGTATTCACCGCCATGGATGCAGCCTACGAAGGCATGTTTCACGACAGATTGAACACGGGTGGACCTCGCGCGCTGAGCTGTTTCGATGAGGTCGGTGTGGACGTCCGGCTCAGGGCCTGACTCGCCGATCTGGCCGATGAAAACGTGAATTCCGCTGAAGGGGACCCGGTACCCGTACTCGATCGAGCCGGCCTCGGGCCCTAGCCTACGTCGTCGATGTAGAGTTTTCCGCGACGACTCTTGGTCATCCGGCCCACAGCGTATCCCTTGAGCCCTTCGAAGTTGCCCTTAAAGAACTCAAATCCACCGTGCGCTGGCCCCATGGTGGGCGCCAACTGTCGTGGAATTGACACGACAGATGTCCTAGAGCAAGGACTTAGTCGTAGGGCCATCGCACTAGGAAGCTTAAAGGGGTTAATCGGGACAAGGGACACACGAGAGAGTTTTTATACTAGTTCGGCCCCTTACGATCAAGGTAAAAGCCTACGTCTAGTTGTGTTGATATTGTTGGGGTTTCGATCACCAAGAGGCTAGTTCGTCGGCTTGGTTATCGATCTCTTGTTTCTTTCCCTAAGCCGCCACCGGGTCGTCCCCTTATATACATGGGTTAACGCCTGGTGGCCTACAGAGTCCCGGCCGGCTCATAATCGTGTCCGGCTCGGTGACTTCCTTTGCACGCCTTTCTTTACAAGTCTTTCCTTACATACGGTGTTTCACAATATCAGGCCTTAAGATGGCCCCAGGCCTTTGGGCCTTCTATACGTTTAGTAAACTATCATCTTGAATGTTTATTGGGCTTCTTATGTAACCCGCCATTAGGGCTGACACGGCCCCTCCTGGGGCGGGTTATACTGGTAGTAATATCCCCAACAGACATGGCTAACCATGATTAGTTTATACACTCTGCAGAGGTTTGTGCACTTTTCCCCACAAGACTCGATCTCCTCCGTTGTATTTCTCGGACAGCCTGGTGTTTGAGAAATGGATGACCGAGACGCAGTCTTTCTGAAGAAGTCCCCTTAACCGATAGATAGGCCGGTACACCTACAATCCCCTACATCTGCTAGCCTATCATGGAAAGGTTTCCCACAACTTATCATGAATCAACTTACTCCAGGGTGAATCGAGTACGGTGAGTCACGAGCCTCCTGAAGTATTAACTTCCTCATCTCCGTGTTATTGGGCGCGTAAACACGATCCTCAAACCATAAGGTTTTGTGCTCATCCACACGAAAACCCTTGGCTTTGCCTTTGCTTATTTTCTCCTTTATCTCAGCAATTTCCTTATCATCCTTCTGAGCTTCTTGAATCTTTCCCAATAATGTGGACTGAACATGCATTGCTGCAACAAAACCTCTTGGGACTACCTCCAAACGAAGTTCCTTGAGATCATCGACTAACTCCTATGGTAATCCTCCTCTTACGAGGGTATTGACATAACTCTTGCAAATGAAAGCGTCTGCTACGACATTGGACTTTCCTGGATGATAATGCAACTTCATATCATGATCCTTTATGAGCTCCAACCATTTCCTCTGCCTAAGATTCAACTCCTTCTGTGTGAAGATATACTTCAAACTCTTGTGATCCGTGTACACATCACATCGGTTTCCAATCAAAAAATGTCTCCAGGTCTTGAGTGCATGCACTACGGCTGCTAACTCCAAATCATGCGTGGCATAATTCAACTCATGAGGTCGAAGCTGCTGCGAGGCATATGAAACAACTCTTCTGTCTTGCATAAGTACACCTCCAAGTCCCAAGAGAGAAGCATCGCAATATACTTGGAAATCCTTGCGTATATCCGGAAGAATCAACACTGGGGCTGTGACCAAATGTTTCTTCAATTCCTGAAAGCTGGCCTCACAATCCTCGGTCCATTTGAATTTGGTGTCCTTCTTCAACAACCCCATCATGGGTTTCGCAATTTTGGAAAAATTCTCAGTGAATCTCCTATAATAACCTGCGAGTCCCAGAAAACCGCAGATCTCTCCAACTGAGGTGGGTGCCAACCACTCAGTGACAGACTGAACCTTGGTAGGGTCCACGGCTATACCTTCTCCTGATATAACATGTCCAAGAAATCCAACTTCCTTTAACCAAAACTCACACTTGCTAAACTTGGCATACAGATGATGTTCCCTGAGCTTCTCGAGAACTAAGCGCAAGTGTTCCTTGTGTTCCTCTTCATTCTTCGAGTACACCAAAATATCATCAATGAACACAACAAAAAACTTATCCAAGAACTCCATAAACACCTTATTCATCATACTCATAAAATAGGCAGGGGCATTAGTCAATCCAAAAGACATGACCGTGTACTCATATAGCCCATACCATGTGGTAAAACCTGTCTTAGGTATATCCTGTTCTCGGATCTTCAACTGATGATATCCTGATCGAAGATCTATCTTGGAGAATACTTTAGCTCCCTGCAGTTGGTCAAATAGATCATTGATCATCGGTAGTGGATACTTGTTCTTGATCGTCACTTCGTTCAAAGACCGATAATCAACAACCATTCTCAAAGATCCATCCTTCTTCTCAACTAAGAGCACTGGGGATCCCCATGGTGATGAACTTGGTCGGATATAACCTTTCTCCAATAAATCCTTAATATGCTTCTTAATTTCCTCTAGATCATTTGCGGGCATCTGATACTGTCTCTTCAATATTGGTCCGGTGCCTGGCAACAGTGCTATCAAAAATTCTATGTCTCGATCTAGTGGCATGCCTGGTAGTTGCTACCTCTTGAGCACTGCGTTGGTTTTCCCTTGAAGAGGAAAGGGTGATGTAGTAAAGCAGCGTAAGTATTTCCCTCAGTTTTTGAGAACCAAGGTATCAATCCAGTAGGAGACCACGCGCGAGTCACCTCGTACCTACACACACAAATAAGAACCTCGCAACCAACGCGATAAAGGGGTTTTGCAAGAGTGAGATCTGATAGAGATGATAATAATAAGATAAGTATTTTTGGTATTTTCATGATATAGAATGAAAGTAAAGACTGCAAAATAAGAACACACCGCAAAAGAAGATTACATTGAATAGATCTCCAATAGAATCGAGGAGAACTTTGTATTGAGGTCCAAAGAGAGAGAAGAAGCCATCTAGCTACTAGCTATGGACCCGAATGTCTGAAGTAAACTACTCACACGTCACCGGAGAGGCCATGGAGTTGATGTAAAGGCCCTAAGTGATCAATGCCCCCTCCGGTGGAGCTCCAGAAAAGGCCCCAAGATGGGATCTCTTGGGTATAGAAGGTTGTGGCGGTGGAATTAGGTTTTCGTGGTGCTCCTGGATGTTTGCGGGGTACGTGGACTTATATAGGAGGAAGAAGTAGGTCGGTGGAGCAACGAGGGGCCCACGAGAGTGGAGGGCGCACCCAGGGGGTAGGCGCGCCCCCTGCCTCGTGGCCTCTGTCGGCGTTCTGGGAACGAGGGTCCCCAGACTTGCCTGCCTGCGGCGTGGCTCAAAGGGGGGGCCCAGCACGGCCCGTCTTCACCAACACAAACCCAAGACCCTCGCGAGGGGCCATGCCTCGCGGGGCGGACGAGCGAAGCTTCCTTAGACATGGCCTCATCAGGCTGGCTCACGAGGGGGCGGAGAGATCAAGGCGGGGTACCTCACGAGGTGCCCGTGACGCAAGCC
The DNA here is from genome assembly GCF_003073215.2 of Triticum urartu. Lineage (NCBI taxonomy): Eukaryota > Viridiplantae > Streptophyta > Magnoliopsida > Poales > Poaceae > Triticum > Triticum urartu. The sequence continues at coordinate 470,688,625 of NC_053028.1, forward strand.
ATGACGATTCAGGGCGCCAGGCGGGTGCCAGCCCGCGCAGCGTCCTCCTTCCCTCTTTGGTGCAAAGGGGGCAAGCGCAGCCGCGGAGTACCGAGGCATCAGGCAAAGGTTGCCATTTCGGTGCAACGAGACCAAGACCAGGAGGACTACGAGACGGAGGTCACCGTGGAGCCCAAGACGGCGTCATCACCAGAGCTTTGCACAGGCGAAGACTACTTTTGTCAGGATAGCTGATACTTGCTGTCCCCCTTCAAATTAGCCCGCCATTGTTGGCTCCCTTCCCGCTCAATATTTGGGGAGAGGACCAGGGCCTCTATAAATAGGACTAGTCACCCCCAGGGTATAGAGGATCGAGAACCAGCCAACCCAGAAACAAGCTGGGGTCGAAATCAGGTCAGTTGGAGGAAAGCAGAGAGAGAGAGAGAGAGAGAGAGAGAAAGGTGACTGAACTCCTCCGAGCAGTTATTGCCCCAGCCAAGAATAGACCCTCGCGAGGCTGTTCTTCCTTGTATTGTTCGTCATCATCAGCCCAAGAGGCAATCCATCACACCACACACTGGAGTAGGGTATTACACCACAATGGTGGCCCGAACCAATATAAACCCTGTGTCTCTGGTGTTGTTCTTTCCTTAGTTTAGATTCTAGCATGGCGGAGGGGTGCAGGTAGGTAGGAGGCGAAATCTCCGCGCGCACCCCAGTGTTCAAACCTCAAGGGTCTGCCGGAACCCGAAATCCGACATTTGGCGCGCCAGGTAGGGGTGCGCCGGAATTCGTCTTCCACCGCTCCATGCCCCGTCGCGTCGTCATCACCATGCCCGGCGACCAGGAGGGCAACCCAGATCCATGGGCGGCATGGCCCGCCCGCGCAGAGCCGCTCGCCTCAGGCGACCCCGTGCCCCAGGCAGCTCGTGGTCCGCAGGGCTCTGCGGGCCGGGGGCGACACGGACAGGCTTCGACAGCTCTCACACCACGGCAGGCGCGGTCGGCAGCAAGGGCCTCCAATCATGCCACGACCACGACACCGTACACCCGCCGGGAGCAAGCGAACTCGAGGGCCGTGCTCACGGTGGCCCGAGAGGTGCTGCAGTGCAGACTGCTGGAGGGCGGCCGCGACGTGCTGCTGGAGCGGGTGGCAGAGTTCCTGGGCTTCACCGCCTCGGGGGCTCACCCCTTCTGCACCCAGCTCCCATCTCCAACCCAGGGCGGCCCGCGCGGGGGCCCCGCGCGCGCCCGCGGGCTCCGAGGCTACTCCAACACCAGCGAGGCTGTCAGCACCGGACCGGCGCCAGCGTAGCCCCCGCTCCTGGTCCGCGAAGAAGAAGGGCTTGACGCGACCTGCGGCCCCAGTGGACAGCCGCGCTGCCACCCCACGGTAGGCGCGTCAGGCAGGACCGCGTGGCACGCAGAGCACTACGGCGTGGCCTTCGGGGTGGCGGCGCCAGAGGAATACGTGCCCCTCATGATGGACCAAGGACACTCACACGAGGGCGAACCAGGCTCGCTCCTCAGCCCAAGCCGGGGGGACGAGGCGCCAGAAGCTGAGCCCTTCCAGGAGTCTCGGGACGGTCCCACTGGGCATGCTGGAAGCAACGATTATCGGGTACCGCTAATTCTTCAGCCGGTATACGCTAACCATGGATCGCAGTAGGTGCAGGTTGCCACAGCGGGTAGCTGCCCCGCTCCCACAGCCTCCTACCCCTCGGGAGGAGGACGCAGGGGGCTGCAGGAGAGGGGAGAGATTCGACATCACCACCGCGGCATTCGGAGCAAGGTGTTCTCAGGAGGTAGGCCCTCCGCTGGGGAGGTGCCCCAGGGCCTGGCCTCGGCGGAGGACCCGTGGTCGTTGGGGGAACCGCTGGCGACCGCACTACCCCATCGACGGCGTCCTGGTTTCCGATCGTCGTTGATGGCGCTAGAGTGTGGCGCAAGGCGGGGCCCTCATCTGGCGATATGAAGCAAGGCCAATACCTGTGAAGAAGGCCCAGTGCCTGTGAAGCTCGCCGCCCCGTGACACTCTCACGTAATAATGAGTGGGGCTGTACACGCCCCGGAGTCTCAGGGGTGCCGGCCTCAGGCCCTGGGGCTCCCTCCCACGCCCAGTGGCAGCACTTAGCTCTGCGCTGGTGAGAAGACATCCAAGACTAGACTAGGTGCCGGACACGGCCTTTTGTTTGCTTTCGTTGCTCTTCCCCTTGGTTGTCGCTTTCCCCAGCTGGATTTAAGTTGGATTCGAATTTGAGATTTGCGTGTGTTCGGGGAAGGGGTGCTTAGTCTCGTTCGAGCAATTTCTCGCGTTTTGGTTACCACTTTGCCTCAGCCGCCTCCCCTCGCGAGCCGGGTCAGGCCTAGCTTGCGCGCAGCCCAGACTGCCGCCGCCGCGTCCTCTTAGGAGGGTGTTTTACTGCAGATCCTACGGATTCAATCAGGGGACACTCAGGACACCACAACCCACGCGGGCTGCCTCAGGGCCAGCGCAGAACAAAGGTATACTAGCCGACCAGCGCGTCGCTTAAGCCAGCCACTTGGCGTGGGCGCATGGGCGATGTAGCTTCTACTAATACGATAAACACAAGTTTTACATGAGGCCCCCCCCCTCCAAAATGCTCTCACAGTCATCAAGCCAAAACCTGAGTTCTATTCATGCAGGCTAAGGAAGCAGGAACGATGTACAGTCAGTCGGACGAATCCCCCAATGCGTCCTCAGGAGCACCACTTGAGCCGTTGCTGGCGCCGCTGAACTCGCCATCGCTGTCCGCGTCGCCGCCAGCGGCGTCAGGTCCGCCCATCGCGCCGCCCTCATCGGCCGCCACGATCGCATCATCGTTGTCTGAGGTAAAGGCCCTGATAAGAGCGTCCACATTGTCCTCCACCCAGTGTGCCAGGTCGCCTCGGACAGCCTGGGGGACTGGGGCAATGGCGGCATCAAAATCAAAATGGGGATCCATGTTCCGGAGGTGACTGAAGACGTGGGAAAAGGCGCGCCTGAGCAGGGCGCGGCTCCTCTCCTCCACCAACCTGTCAGCCCTGGTCGACCGCGCCTCCAGCTGCGTCACCACATCAGTGAAGAACTGGAGATTGCCCGCGTAGTTGATTGCGTGTGGCTCGCCGACGGCCTCCTCGCAGATGTTGCCCAAGGCCGCGTTGGCTCTCTCCCGGAGAGTGGTGAGCATGGGGCCGTGCTCATGCTCCAAGATCCGCCACTGACGTATCTCGTCCGCATTCTGACGCGCGACAGCCTCAGCCTCCTCCACCCGCTGGCGAAGAAGGAGCACCTCAGCCTGGGATGTGGTTAACTCACCTCGCGCCACCTCAAGGGCGGCCCGGGAAGCATCGGCCCACCGCACCACCTCCTCCAGCTTGGCCCTCAAAGCGGCAGTCCTGCCTTCAGCTTCGGCCCGGATCAACCCCAGCTTCTCTTCGAACTCGTGCTCGAGGTTCAAATGCACCATCGCCACTCGACGTCCGACCTCCTCTAGGACTCGGGCTCCCTGTGCAGCAACATCATCCTCCGCCTGCGTCACCAAGCGCTCCCTCGTCTCCAGACGCTCGTACTCGCAGGTACGTTCGGCGGCTTCCAGTGTCAGGCCTCCTCACGCTTCTGGAGCTCTGCTGAGTCGCCAGAGGCCACCTTCATCGACGCGAGGGCTGCCTCGTGTAGCTCCACCTGCTCCTCCATCGAGTGGCACCAGGACAGAAGCTCCCGAGCCCGCTCCTCCGCAGCTGTTCACCGCCGGTCAGCTTCTCGAGCCTCCTCAGCGGCCTGAGACCGGGCCTCCCGAGAGGCCACCAACGACGCCTTGGCCTCTGCTTCATCAAGATCACGCTGACGGCGCGCAAGGGCGATGGCGCCCTCCAGCTCGTGCCTCTCTGCAGCCAGGCGCAGGCCCTCGGCCTCAAGGCGCGCGTCTTCATCAGCAAGCTCCTCACCAAGCAGGCTCACTGCGTCAGTCGCCCTTCGAAGGAATCCTTGGCGGAGGGCGCGACGCTCCCGAGCGCGCTCGAGCACGTCTTCCACACCATTATCCGCCCCAAGCAAGCGCCGGGGGCCGCGAGTCAGCACTCCCCCTCCGGGCTGGGGGTTGGGGGCTGGCACCCTCGCGACGGCCGGGCACGCCGCGTCAGAAGCCCGGCCTGGGGCCAGCCCGTCCTCAGGAGAAGAGCGCAGGAAGCGCCTCAGCCAATCGCAGTTCACGACCAGGCGAGAGGCCCATGGCAGGCTGGCTATGCCACGAGAAGGCCCGCGAAGGATCGCGAGGGGCGCGGGGCCACGGTGCGCCTCGGGATGGTTCGCCTCTTTGATCGCCCTCACCACAAGGGCTCCGCTGCTCGGAGCACTCAAGGACGGTGGAGGGGGCGAAGCCAAGGGGGACGGCTCCTCAGCCGTCTCCGCAAGCTCGGCTGGAAGGGGCCTGCGGAGCAAGGGTCAGTACAAGTAACAGAAGGATCGGGAGCCGGGAAAGGAGAATGCTTACTCATCAGTGGCGAAGTACTTCCTACGCTTCAGCAGGCGACAAGGGTAATCATCGCCCAGGGCCTCCCTTCTCTTCCGAAGAGCCTCGAGGTTCACGCGGAAGCGGCCCAAGAGTTGGGCGCATGGATCAACCTTCGACGAAGATGGAGCGTCAAGGCGATCTGCGGCAAAGGCGCCTGCCTGATGTGCACTGCCAATCGCCTCCCCAAGAGACGCAGCTGGAGCCTCAAGGGCCCCAGTCACAGGCACTGACGGCAGCTGCTCGCCACCCTCAGCCTCAGCGGCACGGGCCCCAAGAGCTGCTTCCTCATGAGCCTCGCCCGGCGCTGTCACCGCGCCGGGAGCCCCCTCGGCCTCGGGCGCCTCGTGCCTCCCTGCTCCGCCACTCGAGGATGAGTCGCCTTGGCCGACTGGTAGGGCAGTCACCACCACTGGGTTCTCGCGAGGCCCCTGAAGGCCGGCGGGGCGCGCCCCCCACTCATTAAAGACATGCATCTGCTTCACAAAGTTGCCCCTACTCTGGCAGAGGTACAGCAAGGCCCCTCCCTGCCGGACGCTGCCGGGGTTGGGGTCCCCAGCCAGGGTCAAGAGCACCGTCCTCAGCACCTCAGGAGTCAGGTCCTCTTCCTGGAGCCTCATACGATCCTCGCGCCCATGGAAGGCCCACATCCGGCGAGAGTGGCATTGAAGAGGAGCAACGCGGCATAGCAGGAACTCCTTCACCACCTTGGGCGTTGTCACGCCAAGCGACCTCAAGAGCGCGAAGCGGCGCCAGACAAAGACGAGCCGGGGGCTCTCAAGCGTCTCCTGGCCCCGGCCCGAATTGGGGACGGCAGGCGAGGTCGGCTCCAATAGCAGGGGGGTGGGAACCCCTGCGTCCACATACAACCACCGCTCGTGGAACCCGACCGCGGGAAGGGGGAGCTTCAAGTCAATCCCAGAGGCCGCTGTCTCAGGCATGGCAACGAAGCTCACGCAAGCCTAGCATTGGGTAGGGTCGACAAGATGCAACGAGAAGAAGTGGCGCAGCAAGGCAACTGAAGGAGGGATGCCCACCATAGCTTCGCAAACAAAGGCGAAGACCGAAAGGAGGGTGATGGATTCAGGACCCAGATGCATCATGTGGATCTGATAGTGGGAAAGCACGGCGCAAGAGAAGGAGGGCGTGGGGGAACAGTGCCGCCCACGTCCAATCAACCCCCACGCGGTGCCCAAGGCCGCAGGCTGTTAGGGCCCGCGGCGCTTCGCTCTTGCCCTTCCGCCTCCCTGCACGGCCAAGCCTGGGCGCGCCTTGGGCCCGGGGGCTACTGTCAGCGTTCTGGGAATGGGGGTCCCCAGACTTGCCTGCCTGCGGCCTGCGGTGTGGCTCAAAGGGGGGGGGGCAGCACGGCCCGTCTTCACCAACACAAACCCAAGACCCTCACAAGGGGCCAAGCCTCGCGGGGCGGACGACGCGAAGCTTCCTCAGACACGGCCTTATCAGGCTGGCTCACGAGGGGGCGGAGAGATCAAGGCGGGGTACCTCACGAGGTGCCCGTGACGCAAGCCATGATGATTCAGGGTGCCAGGAGGGTGCCGGCCCGCGCAGCGTCCTCCTTCCCTCTTTGGTGCAAAGGGGGCAAGCGCAGCCGCGGAGTACCGAGGCATCAGGCAAAGGTTGCCATTTCGGTGCAGCGAGACCAAGACCAGGGGGACTACGAGACGGAGGTCATCGTGGAGCCCAAGACGGCGTCATCACCAGAGCTTTGCACAGGCGAAGACTACTTTTGTCAGGATAGCTAATACTTGCTGTCCCTCTTCAAATTAGCCCGCCATTTTTGGCTCCCTTCCCGCTCAATATTTGGGGAGAGGACCAGGGCCTCTATAAATAGGACTAGTCACCCCCAGGGTATAGAGGATCGAGAACCAGCCAACCCAGAAACAAGCTGGGGTCGAAATCAGGTCAGTTGGAGGAAAGCAGAGAGAGAGAGAGAGAGAGAGAGAGAGAGAGAGAAAGGTGACTGAACTCCTCCGAGCAGTTCATCGCCCCAGCCAAGAATAGACCCTCGCGAGGCTGTTCTTCCTTGTATTGTTCATCATCATCAGCCCAAGAGGCAATCCATCACACCACACACTGGAGTAGGGTATTACACCACAATGGTGGCCCGAACCAGTATAAACCCTGTGTCTCTGGTGTTGTTCTTTCCTTAGTTTAGATTCTAGCATGGCGGAGGGGTGCAGGTAGGTAGGAGGCGAAATCTCCACAAGCACCCCAGTGTTCAAACCTCAAGGGTCTGCCGGAACCCGAAATCCGACATTTGGCGCGCCAGGTAGGGGTGCGCCGGAATTCGTCTTCCACCGCTCCGTGCCCCGTCGCGTCGTCATCACCATGCTCGACGACCAGGAGGGCAACCCAGATCCATGGGCGGCATGGCCCGCCCGCGCAGACCCGCTCGCCTCAGGCGACCCCGTGCCCCAGGCAGCTTGTGGTCCGCAGGGCTCTGCGGGCCGGGGGCGACACGGACAGGCTTCGACAGCTCTCACACCACGGCAGGTGCGGTCGGCAGCAAGGGCCTCCAATCATGCCGCGACCACGACACCGTACACCCGCCGGGAGCAAGCGAACTCGAGGGCCGTGCTCACGGTGGCCCGAGAGCTGCTGCAGTGCAGACTGCTGGAGGGCGGCCGCGACGTGCTGCTGGATCGGGTGGCAGAGCTCCTGGGCTTCACCGCCTCGTGGGCTCACCCCTTTTGCACCCAGCTCCCATCTCCAACCCAGGGCGGCCCGCGCGGGGGCCCCGCGTGCGCCCGCGGTCTCCGAGGCTACTCCAACACCAGCGAGGCTGTCAGCACCGGACCGGTGCCAGCGCAACCCCCGCTCCTGGTCCGCGAAGAAGAAGGGCTCGATGCGACCTGCGGCCCGAGTGGACAGCCGCGCTGCCACCCCACGGTAGGCGCGTCAGGCAGGACCGCGTGGCACGCAGAGCACTACGGTTTCATTCTGTTTGGACTCCATTTGATATTCCTTTTCTGCGAAACACTGAAATAGGCAAAAAAAACAATTTGGGTTGGGCCTCCAATTAATAGGTTAGTCCCAAAAATGATATAAAAGTGTAAAATAAAGCCCGTTAACATCCAAAACAGATAATATAATAGCATGGAGCAATAAAAAATTATAGTTATGTTGGAGACGTATCAGTAGTTCCTTTGGAAATACATCTGGGTAATCCTTCACAATAGGAACTTCTTCCTGAACAATTCCCGAGAGGGAATTCACTTGGGTCCTCCTTGGCACATGCCTAGACACATACTTGATCCTTTTTCCCTCCGGGGTGATGAGTAGAATTGACTTACTAGCACAATCGATATTTCCTCCATACATTGATAGTCAATCCATGACTAGTATCACATCCAATCCTTGTGACTCCAAGACTATTAGGTCTGAGGGGAAAACATGCCTACCTATGGTCAATGGCATCTGAAAACATCCTCTGCTTGCCATATACTCCGCTCCAGGTGAGCTTACTAACATAGGTGCCTTAAGAACTGTGGTGGGCAGCTTATACTTATCCACAAGTCCCCTCGATATGTGTGAATGCGATGCACCAGTATAAAAAAGAACAATTGCAGTAAATGACTTACTCAAAAACTTACCTGTAACTGCATCTGGTTGTTCTTCAACCTCCTCCACGTTAACGTGGTTCACTTGTCCTCTGGTGAAAGGGTTGGTCTTCTTCCCAGAGTTTCCATTTCCATTAGCACTCTTCAACTCTGAGCAATCATTGGCATAGTGTCCAATCTTCCCGCACTTGTAACAAGTGACATGACTCAGGTCCTTCTTAGCGGGTGTTGCTGGATTGGAACGGTTCTGGTTGCTGCTTGCTCCATTCCCATTCCCATTCTTAGGGCCACTGTGGTTATGTGTGCTTCCTCCGTTATGAGTATGGCCTCCATGGTTATGGGTGTAACCTCTCGAGTTAGGGGTAACGCGAGGCTTCTGCTGAGCACTAGAATTGTACTTCCCCTGTCCATACTTCCTTTTGCGGCTCTCTATCTATTGTTGCTTGGCTTCAATCATAAGCGCCCTATCTACCAACTCCTGGTAGTTAGTGAATGTTACCACCATCAACTGCATAGTCAGCTCATCGTTCAACCCTTCCATAAACTTCTCCTGCTTCGCGGCATCTCTGGCCACATCATCTGGGGCATAGCGAGCTAACTTACTAAACTCATCCAAGTACTGCCCCATAGTACGATTTCCCTGGCGTAAGCTGCGAAACTCACGCTTATTCATACTCATTGCTCCAGTTGAGACATGGGCTGTGCGGCAAGCTTGCTGAAACTGATCCCATGTGATATTGTCTATGGGAAAAGTGGTCGTGTAATTCTCCCACCATGAGGCTGCGGGTCCATCCAATTAATGTGCGGCAAAGCGTACTGAGGGAGTCCTGGATTAGGGGGTCTCCGGACAGCCGGACTATATCCTTTGGCCGGACTGTTGGACTATGAAGACACAAGATTGAAGACTTCGTCCCGTGTCCGGATGGGACTCTACTTGGCGTGGAAGGCAAGCTAGGCAATACAGATATGTATCTCTCCCCCTTTGTAACCGACCTTGTGTAACCCTAGCCCCTCTGATGTCTATATAAACCAGAGGGTCTTAGTCCATAGGACAACATACAATCATACCATAGGCTAGCTTCTAGGGTTTAGCCTCTCTGATCTCGTGGTAGATCAACTCTTGTACTACTCATATTATCAGGAATAATCAAGCAGGATGTAGGGTTTTACCTCCATCAAGAGGGCCCGAACCTGGTAAAACATCGTGTCCCCTGCCTCCTGTTACCATCCGCCTTAGACTCACAGTTCGGGACCCCCTAACCGAGATCCGCCGGTTTTGACACCGACATTGGTGCTTTCATTGAGAGTTCCACTGTGCCGTCACCGTAAGGAAGGATGCCTCGTCTCGTTGTTAGAAACAACATTACCGCCGGGGGAGCCCTGGCTGTCGGCCAAACTCTCCAGCTTGGATGTTTCATCATGACCGCCCGTTCGGCCGCTGCACCGACGATGACCTCTCGAGTCATCAAAAACAACCTCCACGCTGGCTCGGAATTCGCCGAGCAGATGGATCCAATGGAGCTCTCTTCCCTAAACGAGCTCTTGGATCATATCGCCGCCTTGGGAGTCACTACAAACTACGATTGGATTGGGCTTAAACCCGATCAAAGGAAGATTGACTCTCCACCGATCACCCATCATATTGCGGTGGTGGAAGCACAATGCGGCGATTCTTCCTCCATCTTGAGGACTAACTATGTCCGGATTCCTGAGCTCTCCGAGCCGGATACCCGTTTACTGGAGGACATCACCCAAGCCCTGAACCTAGAGTCAGGCAGCGGGCCAGACTTATCGGGCAACACTCTAGAATCCGAACTTCGAAGGTTGGAAACTCCTCGGGCCCTGGGTCTCAGATCGGGTAGGGGTTCGGACTCAAATCCACCCACCCACCCAGACATAAACGATCTTTCCCACATCAGGCAAGAGTCCCATGAAATAGTACATCATTATTGGGCCAGATTCCTCCTTGTGATGAACAAGGTTAAGGACTGTCACGAGGAAGACGCAGTCTCATTCTTCTGCAATAATTGCACGGACAAGGGAATCCTTAACGCCTTAAGTCGCCGTGACATATCACGCTTCACTGACTTGGCGTCCATAGTACGAAAGTACTGTGCGATGGAAAGCGCCTGGAAAACCGAAATGAAATTTTGGGATAATCCGGCTCGGAATATACACCCATTCCGAAGTAAAAGGGTGCACTATCATAAGACACCCGAGTTAGTTACAAAGAAACAAAAACCCTCTACAGGGCATGGAACCGTATTGGAGGGATGGCTTAACGGACCCTGCAAAATTCATAGTACAGCGGATACCATACCAACACACAGCCTTAGAGCATGTTGGATACTCCGGCCGGTGGCCAAAAGTGGTGAGGATCTTCTCATCCCAAATGCCACAGAGCACCATCCCGAAGATAACAATACGGTATTAACAGTCTTTGAAACCTTTGCATCAAATAATAGGCGCAAGCGAACACTCTGCAGCCTCCCCGAACTCTGCCACGTGGCAGCAATGAATCCATGGAGTGACACGGCTATTACCTTCAATGCTAGTGGCGAACCTAAATTCTGGACAGCCCGAGCACCAGCTGCACTGGTCCTCAGTCCAATTGTGGACGGCTTTTGACTCACCAAAGTACTCATGGACGAAGGCAGTGGATTGAACCTCATCTATAAGGAAACTCTTCAAAAAATGGAAATAGACTAGAACCGCATTGAGCAAAGCAGCACAACCTTCAGAGGAATCATCCCCAGTCGGGAAGCACGCTGTGCTAGGAAAATCACACTAGATGTGGTATTCGGCACGCCGGAGAACTATAGGTCTGAAGAAATTACATTCCAAGTGGCCCCGTTCAGTAGTGGATACCACACCCTTTTAGGATGAGAGGCGTTCACGATCTTCCAAGCCATACCCCATTATGGGTACATGAAGCTCAAAATGCCCGGGCCCAACGGAATCATCACTCTCGCTAGTGATCCGGACACAGCACTCCGCTCCGAAAACAAAACAGCCGCATTGGCCCTCGAGGCATTATCCGAAGCCCTTTCGGCCAAGGAATTAACCGCGCTACACTCCATAGTGGACAGGGACGACATGATACTTGACAAGAGATTCAAGTCCACCTCTTTTAAACCAGCGGATGAAATAGTCAAGTTCCAAGTCCACCCAACGGACCCTACAAAAACAACCTCCATCTAGGCACAGTTAAACCCCGCCGTGGACGCCGCACTACGAGAGTTCCTGTGCGAGAATTGGGACATATTCGCCTGGCACCCCTCAGACATGCCAGGAATCCCACGCCGGTTGGCCGAGCATAGCCTCAATATTATAAAGGGATTCAAGCCGGTCAAGCAGACTCTTCGGAGTTTCTCTGAACCTAAGAGACAAGCTATGGGAGAGGAACTAGCCAAGTTATTGGAGGCCGGATTCATTAGAGAAATAAAACACCCGAACTGGCTAGCAAACCTGGTGATGGTACCAAAGAAGGACAAATCCTGGCGCCTATGTGTCGACTTCAAGGACCTCAACAACGATTGCCCAAAGGATCCCTTCCCCCTCTCCCGCATTGATCAAATTATCGATGCTACCGCAGGACACGAGTCATTGTGTTTCCTCGATGCATACTCCGGCTACCACCAAATCAAGATGGCGGAGTCCGACCAAGCCGCAATGGCATTTATCACACCATACGGCCCCTTCTGTTTCAACACAATGCCTTTTGGGCTCAAAAATGCCGGCGCAACATATCAGCGCATGATTCAGACATGTCTGGAGAAACAGATCGGCAAAATAGTAGAGGCATACGTAGATGATGTGGTCGTTAAAACCAAACACGTTGACTCTCTAATAGACGACTTGAGGCTCACATTCGACAACCTCCGAACATACGACATCAAGCTCAATCCGGAAAAATGTGTTTTCGGCGTACCAGCCGGAAAGCTCCCGGGCTTCATTGTCTCCAGTAGAGGAATTGAAGCTAATCCAGCCAAAACCCGAGCTCTGTCACAGTTGGCTATCCCAACGGACCTCAAACAAATCCAGAAATTAACTGGATGTGTGGCGGCTCCAAGCCGTTTTATCTCCCGCTTAGGAGAAAAGGCATTACCCCTTTATCGCCTCCTTCGGTGCACCGAACACTTCGAGTGGACGGACGCTGCCACAGCCAGATTGGAAGAAATAAAAGCCATACTGGCAACCAACCCAATCCTGGCAGCGCCAAACATCGGCGAACCAATGATGTTGTACATTGCGGCAACTCATCAGGTTGTAAGCGCAGTGCTCGTCGTCAAACGAGAAGCGGACGGACATAAATTCCCTCTTCAAAAGCCGGTATATTATGTATCCACTATCCTCACTCCATGAAAATCACGGTACCCACATTATCAAAAGATAGCCTATGCAGTATTCATGGCATCCCGGAAGCTGCGACACTACTTTCAAGAGTGTTCGATTACAGTACCCTCGGAAGTGCCACTTAATGATATTATAAACAACCGCGATGCCACAGGCCGGATTGCCAAATGGGCCATTGAGCTCCTCCCGTTCGACATAACATACAAACCTTGATGAGCCATTAAATCGCAAGTATTGGCCGACTTTGTCGCCGAATGGACGGAAGCCGAACTCCCTAAAGAGTATGGCGCATACTCCAATTGGATCATGCACTTCGACGGCTCCAAAATGCTGGCTGGTCTGGGGGCTGGCGTCGTCCTGACGTCCCCAACCGGAGATACAGTTCAATACGTACTGCAGATACTGTATACAGACTCCAACAACGCAGCCGAATACGAAGCCCTATTACATGGTCTTCGGATGGCAGTTTCCATGGGCATTCAACGCCTGGAGGTGCGTGGGGATTCGAACCTCGCAATATCCCAAATAAATGGAGACTTCAATGCCAAGGATCCGAAGATGGCGGCCTATCGAAACACCGTCCTAAAGATGTCAGCTCGGTTCGAGGGGCTCGAATTTCACCAATTGGCTCGAGAAAACAATCAGGCGGCGGATATCCTTGCCCGCATCGGCGCAAAACGTGATGTGGTCCTCCCCAACATCTTTTTGGAGAGGTTGTATAAGACATCCGTGGTATGGGAAGGGGACACCGGTAACAATAGTTCGGACCCGGCCAAAATGCCCAATACCGAACACTCTAACATAATCGGAGGCTCTGCCACCGAAATAACACCTTCAGCCCATGTAATAATGGCCATCATTGCCCCGTGGACAGAACCATTCCTGGCCTACCTAACTAGGCAGGAACTTCCCGAGGACCAAAATGAGGCACGCTGCATAGTGCGGCGATCTAAAGCCTACAGGGTCCATGAGGGAGAGCTGTATAAAAAAAGCACTACCTAAGTCCTTCAAAGGTGCATCTCCGAAGAGGAAGGGCGGAAGCTTTTGGCAGAAATTCACGCCGGACTCGGCGGCCACCACGCCGCAGCCCGGGCCCTTGTAAGCAAGGCCTTCCGTACAGGGTTTTATTGGTCGACGGCCCGGGCAGACGCACAGGACTTGGTCCAACGCTGCGTCGGTTGCCAGCTTTTTGCAAACCAAAGCCACATTGCACCCACCGCCCTCCAAACAATCCCCATTACCTGGCCCTTCGCGTTCTCGGGGCTTGACATGGTTGGACCCCTTAAAGGGGGAACCCATAAGAAAAAAAATACTTATTGGTCATGGTGGATAAATTCACCAAATGGATAGAAGCCAAACTTGTTAAAACAGCCGAATCCGTACGGGTGATACACTTCATATCCGGGGTTGTACACCGTTATGGCGTCCCCCACAGCATCATCACTGACAACGGCACGAACTTCACGGCCGACGAGGTAAAACTCTGGTGCAGCAACATGGGCATCAAGCTCGATTATGCTTCCGTCTATCACCCACAAACCAACGGCCAAGTTGAGCGAGAAAATGGTCTTATCATGAGCAGCATTAAACCCAGATTAGTGCGGTCCTTAAAGGAGTCTAACACGCACTGGGTAGAGGAGCTCCACTCCGTACTCTAGGGGTTGCGGACCACGTCGAATCATACTACCAGATATACACCCTTCTTTATGGTGTACGGCGTAGAGGCAGTTCTGCCCTACGACATAATTCATGACTCGCCTCGAGTGCGCATGTACGAAGAAAGAGAAGCCGAGCTCGGTCGGCAGGACAGTCTGGACACCCTGGAGGAGGAGCGCGACGTGGCAAAAGCCAGTTCCGCATTCTATCAGCAACAGGCTCGCAGATACCAAAGCAGAGAAGTACGGGCCAAAACTTATAACGTTGGCAAGTTAGTTCTACGCTTGCCGGAGAATAAAAAGACCAAGCTCGAGCCCAAATGGTAAGTTCCCTTCATTATTGACCAAGTTCTGACCGGTGGAGCATATCGTCTGCGGGATGCATCGAATAATCGACTTGAGCCGAACCCATGGAACGCAGCAAGGCTCCGAAGATTCTATGCCTAGCGCCGGACTCTATGTTCGTCTCCTTTATTTGTCCATTTTTTGCATATACATTATCTGTCTTTTTTCTCTTTCTTTTATTCTTTCTCAAGGCCTTCAAAGGCCAACTTGTGCCTCGCTTGCACACTATAGATGCGCTAACCGTGCTCATTATACCTGGGGGCTTCTTACACAGAAGCTTAATTATCTATCTGGGCTTCATGCCCCGCACATGTGTTATTCTTCCGCATGTACCTTTTCTTCGCCATTATATGCATCAATATGAGTTAAGTTTTGGCCAAGCTGGGTTGCCTGGCTCTTGTATTTATGCCCTACATTCCCGTTAATTCGGCTAGGGCATAAGGGGAGCACCTCTATGATTGTTACTGCCGGATCAGCCGGATGTGTATCTCAGACTGGGTGAAGCCGAAAGCTAGCGTTATTAAGGGAATATTCGGTCGGCGAACAAAAGACGATTTTTATTTATTTTCCATATATGCCCCTAGATGTTTTTGCCTGCGTCTCCACTCGCAGTCCGGACATGCGCTTTAGGGCATGCGTACCCAGGGAAAGGAACCCCTAACGAAACTATTCTCCCAGGAAGATGTTTCTTACTACCCATGTAATATAACATAACTAGTCGGGTACTTGTCTGTTCAGGCACTAATGACCCCTACGCCTGGTTTCCACGCATACCCGGTTCTTATATAACTGAGTGGGTATTCGGACACACTCCAGACTATCGGGTCCCGAGGTTGAAGCGAAAAGGTCCGCCATGACAAATGATTTACAATCCAGCTAGAAGGCATTATACATGTCACTTTAATTACATAGTCATGTAGACTGACTAAATTCCTCTTCTATACCGTCCAACAGGCGGTCTAGCCTACAATCCTGTTGGGAATACTTTGCGGATAATTCTACATGCCCATAGAATAAGATAATGGGGATCTCTTTCCCATCGGGCCCCACAGGTCCGACCTCGGCCATGTGGTTTGGGTCAGCCTTGGTATACCGCGTCTTCACCATGGCCTAGGCTTCCCTGGCACCTTGACGGCAGGCCGATATCTTCCATAATCGAAAGCGCCGCCGTGCTCCCTTGATCTTCTCCGCAAGCTCTCCAATGCCTTCTAGCAGGGAGACGGATGGCCACAAGGCCTGGGCAATACCTCGCATCACCTGTCGAACTTGTTCGTGCAGTTGTGAGAGCTCGGATAGAAGATCACCCGCAGACCCGGGCATCTCCTCCGCGGGACGACCCGTCAGCATACCTGCAGACATAACTCTATTAGCCGGCTTCTCCACCGCCCCCCTTTTTTAAGGGTTCGTTCAAGCACTTACTGAAAATGCCGCGTCGAAGCCGCTTATTCTCCTTCTCGGAGTCCGCAAGCTGGACTCGAACATCTTTCAATTCCACGCTCAGCTTGGTATTGGTGTCTTGGAGATTGTTTTTCTCCCGCCTGACCTCAGTCAGCACGCGTTCGCCAGCCTTTAGCTGTTGTATGACATGCTGGTCCTCCGGATTCTCTTTGGATTCATCTGCAACATCTATTGTTAGATCTGCAGCCATGTCGCACACTATATGGTACCTATCATTCTTTGAAAGAAATGTTACCAGCTGGGGACTTTTTAGGTTCCTTCAATGCGGCAACAGCGGCCCGAAGTTGGGTCTTGCATTCCTCTAGCTCCTGTGATAGTCGAGTATTCTTCTCTGTAAGAACCTGCACAATAGATGATCCTTAAATCAGTTCTGCTAACTGTTTCAAGTCTCAGGGGCTACTGATACATATAATCGTCAGATTTGCTTACTCGTACATCCCTTACATACTGGTCTGTGGCTCTAGCTAGACCATTTTGAGCAGCATGGAGGTACGCCTCTCCAGAATTGAAGGCATCAAATGCCTGTGGTGAGAAGCAAGCGTCACGGAGTACGGCCTGGCAACGCCTATGATTCATGGCGCTCTCCACTTCTGAATTTGTAGCGGATAGTCTATCCGCATCCTCTATAGGGGGAGTATCTAGCGTCCGCCCCATGTCGGCTTCCGCCTCTATGTCCGGTCCTGGAGCCCGACTGGTGGAAGCGTGATCGGCAGCCTCACCGGACATATTCCGCCGAGCGTTTTTTCTGTTAAAGAAACATGGACGTCATTACATTTTGAGAAAGACGACAACCACGGAGCGGGGTTTTTGTCATACCTCTGCACCGGCGTCTCTGTCATTACCGCCTTACTTTTTGGCCTGCCCGGCCTCGGTGCCTCTGGTTGGCGAGTTGCTGCGGGTTCGGCACGGTCCCAAATGCCTTCCCTGTAAAACACCATGTGCATATGGTAGGTGAAGTGTCTAAAAGTGGATCCTAGTTTTTGGAGTTGGAATTTTTGGTTTTTCTTACGTGCGACGCAGGAAGCAGTCCGGGATAGTCGACCGTAATGGCCACCATGGCGTCATCATAGCTTAATTGATAGAACTGTCGGTCTATCAGCTCCATGACTATGTCCGGATCTTCTTCGAGTCCGGGACCGAGGGCCCGGTCAGGATCCTCTGGTTGTGGAGATGCGTTGTTGACCTCCCTTATTGCTTTTCACAGTTCCTGCCGGAAAATGGCAAAGTGAGTACCTACAACAAAGAATGCGGGAAGAATGGGAGTAAGGAGATACAACTCACCCAGCTTGGAGGGTTGTACATGGAGAATCCATCCTGTGGCTTGATGCGGATGAACTCCTCTTCCTCTCTCTTGAACAACTCAGACAGAATTTTTGCTAAAGCGGCAGCGTTGTCCGGACCCTTACGCCCGCAATAGGTGGCATCATCTTCCCCGTTAAAACACCACAGGGGGTGGCCTCGATATTGAAGTAGCTGCACTCCCCGCATTATGCATATTGACATAACCTCGATTACTGTCAATCCTGCTTGAGCCAGCGCTTTAGTCCGGTTCATCAGGTAAAGGACTTCTCCATTGTCTTCCTCCTGGGGGCTCCGTGGGCACCAACTTCGGCGTTTCTTTAGAGGAGCATTGTTGAACTCAGGAAGACCCCGCCGAACAGGGTCCAGAAGGGGGCCGTCCTCCATATAAAACCATTTCGAAGGCCAGTCTTCGGACGTCTTCTTCGTAGTACCGGACAGGTATCCGGTTTCGGCAATGCGCCATATTTCGGCTCTGCCCACTTGATAAAGTGACCCCTTCTGTGTGCGGGGGACGAGGCAAAATAAGCTTTTCCACAGCTTGAAATGAGCCTCGCAGCCCAGGAATAACTCACAGAGGGCAACATAGCCGGCGATGTGTAATATGGAAGCAGGGGTGAAATTACGTAGTTGGAGGCCGTAAAACTCCAGGAGCCTGCGGAGGAACGGATGAATTGGACATCCGAGTCCCCTTAATAAGTAAGGAACAAGGCATACCCGCTCCCCCGTAGAGGGGCTGGGGAATCCGCTTGCTCCCCACCATTGTAGGTGGCGAGCCCGGCTCGGACGGGAACCATATACGCTGGAGGGAGAAATCCCTTGGTCTGCAGTTCGACTAATCGACTGTGTGGGACAGAACACCTCTCCCAATCACTGGGCTTAGGGCTACGGGGACGGGAGGAGGAGCTGCGGAGGTCGGCCATGCTGGAGTGGATTTTTCCGAAGCGTGCTCCGATGGATTCTCGCTGGGGGAGGATGGTATGGATTGGATCTAAGAATCCCCATCCCTTTAATAGACAATTTATTTATCTGGCTAGGGGGACGAATGTAAAAATGCCCTGGCTCCTCGTATTCATTCGACGCGTGGAAGATAGCCCTTATTGGGCGCAGAAGCCAAGCAGTCCAACATTTTTGGTGCCGGACACTACTTGACAAACATTCAAAATTTGGAGAAGAACCCGCCTTGCAATGCCGAAGACAATACTGCGTGTCGAACTTGACGTCATTGAAGCCTGGTTCGGGGGCTACTGAGGGAGTCCTGGATTAGGGGGTCTTAGGACAGCCGGACTATATCCTTTGGCCGGACTGTTGGACTATGAAGACACAAGATTGAAGACTTCGTCCCGTGTCCGGATGGGACTCTACTTGGCGTGGAAGGCAAGCTAGGCAATACGGATATGTATATCTCCTCCTTTGTAACCGGCCTTGTGTAACCCTAGCCCCCTCCGGTGTCTATATAAACCGGAGGGTTTTAGTCCGTAGGACAACATACAATCATACCATAGGCTAGCTTCTAGGGTTTAGCCTCTCTGATCTCATGGTAGATCAACTCTTGTACTACTCATATTATCAAGAATAATCAAGCAGGACATAGGGTTTTACCTCCATCAAGAGGGCCCGAACCTGGCTAAAAGATCGTGTCCCATGCCTCCTGTTACCATCTGCCTTAGACGCACAGTTCGGGACCCCCTACCCGAGATCCGCCGGTTTTGACACCGACACGCACCTTCCCAGCATCTGTGCAACCTGCAGCGGTCAGCTCCCTTCCAATCCTGCAGAGCCAGTCATCAGCAACAATCGGCTCGGTGCTACTGGAAAACACCGGCAGATTCAACCTCAGAAAATGGGCTAAGTTGTCAACTGGAGGTGGTGGCAGTGGGTTGTTATTGTTGTTGTTGTTCCCTTGATTCTGGACTAGTAGCTGCATCAAGGCATTCTGTTGTTGGATCAACTGAGTGAGCTCTGGTTGGAAGACAAATCCGGGGTCACGTCTCGGAGGCATCTGATAGGTTTAGAGGGGTGAGAAAAGAATAGAGTGAGGTCTAAAGGGAAAACACTACCGATATGCACATGAGACAAACACACTCATTATCACACCACTCAATTCAAACAAGGGCATATAATCAATCTAACTACCATTACAATGTGCTCGGACTACTATTGATAATATGGTGGTCAACCAGAAATTTTGATCAGAAGAAGACTCCATGATATCCGCTCTAGCTTTGTCTTCATAATCATCATCACTGTCGGGGTTGGAGTCGGTGTCGTCGATGATAATGTAGTCCTTGGGGTGGTTATCCTCCTCTAGTTTGGGATATCCCATGAATATCCCTAGCTTCTTCTTCAGGTCTTCATTCTTCTCTAGTAACACTGCAATTTCCTCTTCATATCCATCGATTGTAGATTTGAGTTCCTCTTCTAGCTCCATGTTCCGGGTCATCACCTTCTTCATGTCTATCATGTTGGCGCACATCTGGTTCTCCTAACGACGAATGTGTTGGTTCAACTCCTGGATGTAGGTTGCAATGGACTTGTCCCTCCTGGTGCAAATCATCTCCCCGTGCTCATCTCGGCGTCCACATATCTGGTAGATGGTTGCTACGTCTTGAGCTTGCGTTGGTTTTCCCCGAAGAGGAAGGGATGATGCAGCAGAGTAGCATAACTATTTCCCTCAGTTTTTGAGAACCAAGGTATCAATCCATGAGGAGCCCACGCTCAAGTCCCTCGTACCTGCACAAAGCGATAACTACTCGCAACCAACGCGATTAGGGGTTGCCAAGCCCTTCACGGTCACTTACGAGAGTGAGATCTGATAGATAGAATATTTTTGGTATTTTTGATATAAAGATGCAAAGTAAAAAGTAAAGGCAAAGTAAATAGCAAAACAATATAAAAGTGATGGAGATTGATATGATGAGAATAGACCCGGGGGCCATAGGTTTCACTAGTGGCTTCTCTCAAGAGTATAAGTATTCTATGGTGGGTGAACAAATTACTGTTGAGCAATTGATAGAATTGTGCATAATTATGAGAATATCTAGGCATGATCATGTATATAGGCATCACGTCTGTGACAAGTAGATCGAAACGATTCTGCATCTACTACTATTACTCCATTCATCGACTGCTATCCTGCATGCATCTAGAGTATTAAGTTAAAAACAGAGTAACGCCTTAAGCAAGATGAGATGATGTAGAGAGATAAATTCATGCAATATGAAATAAACCCCATCTTGTTATCCTCGATGGCAACGATACAATACGTGCCTTGCTGCCCCTTCTGTCACTGGGTAAGGACACCGCAAGATCGAACCCAAAGCTAAGCACTTCTCCCATGGCAAGAACTACCAATCTAGTTGGCCAAACCAAATGGATAATTCGAAGAGACTTGCAAAGATAACCAATCATGCATAAAAGAATCCAGAGAAGATTCAAATATTATTGATAGATAGACTTGATCATAAACCCACAATTCATCGGTCTCAACAAACACACCGCAAAAAGAAGATTACATCAAATAGATATCCACAAGAGCGGGGGAGAACTTTGTATTGAGATTCAAAGAGAGAGAAGAAGCCATCTAGCTACTAACTATGGACCCGAAGGTCTGAGGTAAACTACTCACACTTCATCGAAGGGGCTAAGATGATGTAGAAGCCCTCCGTGATGACGGCCCTCTTCCGGCGGAGCTCCGGAACAGGCCCCAAGGTGGGATCTCGTGGATACAAAAAGTTGCGGCGGTGGAATTAGGTTTTTGGCTCCTGTTCTGATCGTTTGGGGGTACGTGTGTATATATAGGAGGAAGGAGTACGTCGGTGGAGCACCGAGGGGCCCACAAGGCAGGGGGGCGCGCCCTAGGGGGGGGCCCCCACCCTCGTGACCACCTCTTTGATCCCTTGCAGTAGGGTCCAAGTCTCCTAGATCACGTTCGGTGAGAAAATCCCATTTCCGAAGATTTTATTCCGTTTGGACTCCATTTGATATTCTGTTTATCCGAAACACTGAAATAGGCAAAAAACATCAATTCTGGGTTGGGCCTTCGGTTAATAGGTTAGTCCCTAAAATAATAGAAAAGTGGAAAATAAAGCCCAATATAGTCCAAAATAGTAGATAATATAGCATGGATCAATCAAAAATTATAGATACGTTGGAGACATATCAGGCATCCCCAAGCTTAATTGCTGCTCGTCCTCGAGTAGGTAAATGATAAAAAGAGAATTTTTGATGCAGAGTGCTACTTGGCATAATTTCAATGCAAATCTTCTTAACTGTGGTATGAATATTCAGATTAGAAAGATTCAAGACAAAAGTTTAAATTGACATAGAAAATAATAATACTTCAAGCATACAAAAAAGCAATTATGTCTTCTCAAAATAACATGGCCAAAGAAAGTTATCCCTACAAAATCATATAGTCTGGCTATGCTCCATCTTCCCCACACAAAGTATTTAAATCATGCACAACCCCGATGACAAGCCAAGCAATTATTTCATACTCTAACTTTTTCAAAACTTTTTCAATCTTCACGCAATACATGAGCGTGAGCCATGGATATAGCACTATAGGTGGAATAGAATGATGGTTGTGGAGAAGACAAAAAGGAGAAGATAGTCTCACATCGACTAGGCGTATCAACGGGCTATGGAGATGACCATCAATAGATATCAATGTGAGTGAGTAGGGATTTCCATGCAACGGATGCACTAGAGCTATAAATGTATGAAAGCTCAACAAAAGAAACTAGTGGGTGTGCATCCAACTTGCTTGCTCACGAAGACCTAGGGAAATTTGAGGAAGCCCATCATTGGAATATACAAGCCAAGTTCTATAATGTAAAATTCCCAATAGTATATGAAAGTGACAACATATGAGACTCTCTATATGAAGAACATGGTGCTACTTTGAAGCACAATATATGAGACTTGCTATATCATGGTGCTACTTTGAAGCACAAGTGAGGAAAAAAGGATAGTAGCATTGCCCCCTTTTATTTATTTATTTTTGGGGCCTTCTTTCTTTTTTCTTTGGCCTTTCCCCTTTTTTTTGGGACAATGCTCTACTGAATGATGATCATCACACTTCTATTTACTTACAACTCAATGATTACAACTCGATACTAAAACAAAGTATGACTCTATATGAATGCCTCCGGCGGTGTACCGGGATATGCAATGAATCACGAGTGACAAGTATGAAAGAATTATGAACGGTGGCTTTGCCACAATTACTATGTCAACTACATGATCATGCTAAGCAATATGACAATGATGGATATGTCATGATGAACTAGATGGTGGGAAGTTGCATGGCAATATATCTCGGAATGGCCATGGAAATGCCATAATAGGTAGGTATGGTGGCTGTTTTGAGGAAGGTATATGGTAGGTGTGTGATACCGGCGAAAGTTGCACGGTATTAGAGAGGCTAGTAAGGGTGGAAGGGTGGGAGTGCGTATAATCCATGGACTCAACATTAGTCATAAAGAACTCATATACTTATTGCAAATAATTAGAAGTTATCAAAGCAAAGTATTACGCGCATGCTCCTAGGGGGATAGATTGGTAGGAAAAGACCATCGCTTGTCCCCGACCGCCACTCATAAGGAAGACAATCAATAAATAAATCATGCTCCGACTTCGTTACATAACGGTTCACCATACGTGCATGCTACGGGAATCACAAACCTTAACACAAGTATTCTTTAAATTCACAACTACTCAACTAGCATGACTTTAATATTATCACCTCCATATCTCAAAACAATTATCATGCTTTAATCTTTTCTTAGTATTCAACACACTCAAAAGAAAGTTTCACAAATATTGAATACCAAGCATATTATTATTAGGCAAATTACCATGCTATTAAGAGACTCTAAAAATAATTTAAGTGAAGCATGAGAGATCAATAGTTTCTTTAAAGCGAATCCACCACCGTGCTCTAAAAGATCTAAGTGAAGCACATAGAGAAAAATTATCTAGCTCTAAAAGATGTAAGTGAAGCACAAAGAGAAAAATTATATAGCTCAAAAGATATAAGTGAAGCACGTAGAGCAAAATTATCTAGCTCAAAAGATATAAGTGAAGCACATAGAGTATTCTATCAAATTTTAATTCATGTATGGCTCTCTCAAAAGGTGTGTATAGTAAAGATGATTGTGGCATACTAATAAACAAAGACACCAATAACACAAGACGCTCCAAGCAAAACACATATCATGTTGGTGAATAAAAATGTAGCTCCAAGTAAATTACCAATGGAAGTGGACGAAAGAGGGGATGCCTTCCGGGGGCATACCCAAGCTTTGACTTTTTGGTGTCCTTGGATTATCTTGGGGGTGCCATGGGCATCCCCAAGCTTAGGCTCTTGCCACTCCTTGTTCCATGATCCATCAAAAGAATTCACCCAAAACTTGAACACTTCACAACACAAAACTCAAAATAGAAAACTCATGAGCTCTGTTAGCGAAAGAAAACAAAAGACCACTTCAAGGTACTGTAATGAACTCATTATTTATTTATGTAGCGACCCGACCCGAATGGATCAAGTCTCTGTGCTTAAGTGTCATCCCTGGATCGGTATGCTGACACACACAGTACTCGAGGATTTATAACAGAGGTAAATCACATGTATAAGTAATGTAAAACACTATTACCTCAATCCAAAATAGCGGAAGTAACAAGGTTGTGGATTCCCATCAACACCAACGGCAAAGTTGAGTGTAGAAATCATAACCCTAACGTATCACTTACTCGTCGTAAGAAATCCTGCAACATGAGACGTTGCAGCCACAGAGGGTCAGTACATTGAATGTACTGGCAAATTCACACCATAGAGAATGATGAATAAAGGCTATCACTACATGCATATTTGGCTGGTGGAAAAGCTCTATGGTTATAGTTTTTCGGTAAAGCTGATTTTTCCCTACTGCAAAGGAATAAATTTTATTTAACTATCAAGGTGGTTGTTGAACATTGAGAATGGTTGACAGCATTCTCAATCCCAATTAAGTAACATCATTAAACCCAACAAACTCAATTTAAAGTAACATGATGAGATTCACATGATAATCCAAGTACTAGATACTCAAGTTGTCCATAACCGGGGACACGGCTAACAATGATTAGTTTATACACTCTGCAGAGGTTTGCACACTTTTCCCCACAAGACTCGATCGCCTCCGTTTGGTTTCTCGCACTACATGGTGTTTGAGAAACGGATGACCGAGACATAGTCTTTCAGAAGCGCTAGCACCTTACGATGGATAGACCGTTACACCTACTTTCCCCTACATTTGCTAGTCTACCCTGTAAGAGTTCGCACGATTTAATCAACTATGCTAGAGCCCATAATAGCTTGTGGCTGCACACGGAAATTTCTAGTATGAAAAATCTCATGATCCCTTTGAGCCTGGGTGGCGGTCCAAAAAAAACAGGCAATCCTGGTCTACCCAGGTGCCTAGACAGGCAATCCTAGAATAACCAGGTGCCTCAATCCACCCAGATGTGTGTTTAAGTTGCTACCTTAAGTAAACCATTAATTAACAATCTCACATCTGTCATGAATACTCTCAAAACCCAATCCACGTCTACGAGCATAGCATGGCAATGTAAGCATAAGGTAAAAGTAACTCCCAAGGTTTGGATGCAGGGTAATAGGTTCATACCTCATCAACTACTTCCCATCCCACAATTTAATTAGATCCTAATCATGCAATGTTGGAGGTTTGATCTAATGCAATAAAAACTGGGTATGAAAGAGGTATGATCAAAGTGTGAACTTGCCTGCAATGTTGATGAAGATGATTCGCACTCATAACTCTTGATAGTTCTACTCGTCACACTCCGGTCAATCTATCGTAGGCAAGCAATAGTAACCACACATAAGCAATCACTCAAAAGACCAGAAAATCGACAAAGTCGATTCGGAAAACATCAAAACTAAGCAAATAGCTCTTGCAACATAAAACAATTTCTAATAGTACCAAAATTATGTGAATTTGGCCCTATCAGAAAGTTTAGGTCAAGAGCTTCGATTTGCAAAAAGAATCAACTCAAACGGAGCTACGAAACTCAAGTTATGATCAAACAAAGTTTGAATTCAAATCTGATCTAATTTAAATTTTAAACTTTTAAAAAACATGTTTGAGTTGGATTACTAGATGGAGGAGATCATAACGAAGACGCGGGCGTTGGTTTCGTTGGATTTGGACTAACGAGAAAAAAGTTGTGATCGTTTGAAAAAATAGGGGCCAATCTATAAATAAAACATCTACAAAGAAGTCCCTGGCTAAAACTAACAGAAAAAGAAAAGGACTAAATAATGAACGTTCGTTTTATAAACCTAACCAAAGAATGTTCTCTAAATAAATAAACCTAAACAAAAACCGGCTTTAAAAGAAAACCAGAGAAAACCTATAAGAATATAAAATAAACCGGACCGGGGCGGTTTATACCGGTTCGGGGCGGATCGGATCCGGCGGCGGCGGACCGGTCAACTCCGGCGGTTTCCCGCGGCGGCGGGCGGCGACGACGGCGGCGCGCGGGCAAGGCGAGCGGTGGCGCGGCTCAGGAGGAGGAGCGGCGAGCGGCGGCTGCGCGAGGCGGGGGCGCCGGCGCGGTGCGGCGACGGCGATGCAGGTGAAGTGCGGCGGCGGCGGTGCTGGATCCGCGAGGGCGGCGCGAGCGGCGAGGAGGAGAGAGAGGTGGTGGAGGCGGCGCTTATATGGGGGCGGGGCGGCTCCGTGGCATGGGCGAGGGGCCGGCCGGAGCCGTGTCGGCGCCGGACTCCGGTGGAGTCCCGGTCGGCCACGACGGGGAAGGCGGCGCGGAGCTGGGCCTTGGCCTGGCTTCGGCTGGGCCGGCACAATCAGAATTTAAAAAAAAACATTTTCCAGACAAATAAAATAATAAAAACGAAATAACTAAAATATTATATAGGCATATAATATATCAAAATTTTCAGAAAAGGATTTTCTACGACATGAACATTTTCCTAATGCCAAATAAAATCCACACAAATCTAGATAATTCAAAGAGTGCTACTGGCCTATTAAAATCCAACAAAAATCATTTTAAAAATAACAAAATGATTTCAAATCATTTTTTCTCCAATTTTCTATTGTAGGGAATCATGTTACCCTATTTTCCATGTATTTTGTTTTTGGAGAAAAATAATTTGAATAAAACTCAAATAACCCAAATTGAAAAATAATTATTTCAAATGGATTTTAAATTTGAGTTTCTTTGAAACTCCCAACTCATATTTCATAAGTTTTGAAGAAGTCATTTTATCTTCGCTCTTGAAAATCATTGAGCTGCATGAAGTTTATGAATTGGAAATATTTCCCAATGGAATTCAAATATTTTTCAAACACCCTTTTCATTTATTAAATGGAAGAAGTCATGTCATCTTCTCTCCAGGGTTTTGTGATGAAAAGAATTTGAATTCTCGGGGATCAAAAGAAAAAGGTGAAAGTTTGGGAAAGTCCTTTTATTCCCTCTCATTTAACTTTGAAAAGTTTCGAATTTCACTCACTTTCAGTCAATCAATCAAACAGTTAATCAAATCTATCTATTTATAATAAGATTCCATAATTTAGAATTTTGGGATGTTACAAACCTACCACCCTTAAAATGAATCTCGTCCTTGAGATTCGGAGAGGCTAGCAAGAAATAGGTTAGGGTTTGGGTCTCCTCAAAATCCATCAATCATCACAGGGGGTCTGGGTGCTACCACCCTTAAAATCATCGTTACGGTCCCATCAATACTCATATACTCCTTCCTTATTCTTGACAGGGCCGGTCTTCTCAGATATTCAGTATAATTCCTTTCTCTGGGCTCTTCTGGTAACGGCATAACCTTTTCCTCAATTCTTTTGTCCTTTCATCTTGGTAAGGTTATTCCGAGACTGGGTCTTCTTACCTGACAGGTCTGGCGCCAGTACTAAACAACTAATCAATATCTCATGGTGGTCAACAAATTTATGGTTTCTCCTGCAGGAAATGGGTCTGGGTTGATCCTCACCGTATAACCTACGGTTGGCAAAAGCTGTCTTGTACAAGGGAAAAATACCTATACCATTCTAAGGCTTAAACAAGGTTTTGATCGTCGTCTCTCAACTATAGGTAAGTCACTCTGATTTACCATCCCATATAGCAAGGCGAATAATAGGAGTAAGTCGGTATGGTGATCAATCCATCCCGCACCCAAATCATTACCATGTATATAGTTTAGCGAATCTCGCAATGTAACACTCGGTCATCCTCACAAGCATTGCAGAATTTCTCTTGTCGACGAACCAAGGTTCGGATAAATCCATTGATTTTGCAAACCAAACAAACATCTATCGTTCCTTCACAACTCTCAGGTTTTGCGTTACTCCTATAAAATCGTCTGCCGATAAACGTCGTATCTTCCTCCAGGGTTTTTGCTTCAGCAAGAATGTGCTTGCTTATTGGCAGGTCCTGGGGCCTGTGGGTTATGGCCTATCTCATCACTTGTAGTCCTTGAACTTATCATCGGGCCACTGATCATTATTCCAACTTCCAACTTCCTAGTATTCTTAAATCCATCCAATTTTCCTATCTTCCTTTCTTCTATTGGCACCAAACTAGGACATGATTACTCAGACTCATCATGGAGTTTCCCTTGATCCATATTCCCAACATCATACCTCCTTTATATCCAATAGTAATTCATCTCTTCATCCTCGTGGGTTATCCCACATACCGAAATATAAACTTATACTTATGGAGTCCATATTCCACTTCGTGCAACATCATTATCCTTTCCAGGTTCAAGCGTCATTACAAGGGAATATTGGCCATCTCTGCATGGCACTTCTTCAACTGGGAAACGTGAAACACGTCATGAACTCCTGACAGTCCTTCGGTTGACTCCAACTTGTTGGCCACTTCTCGCATACGCTCCAAAACTCGGTATGTCCTACAAATCTCGGGGCTAACTGTCCCTTAACTCCAAATCGTTTAACTCCTCGCAGAGGGGACACACGAAGGCATGCTCTGTCTCCAATTTCATAGACTACCTCCTTGAGTTTTTGAGTCTACCTAACTCTTCTGCCTGGACTGGGCTACCTTCAGTCTATCTCGAATCAACTTAACATTCTCTTCTGACTCCTTGATCACATTTGGTCCAAACATCTGACGGTCTCCAACTTCATCCCACACACTCTTGGGGTATCACACATATCGAGACAAAACTCGTATTCATTTTGTCCGAAATCCAATCAGTGGAGTATCCTTATCTTTTCCAGGGGTCAAGGGTTCTTACAGGGTACTACCACCCTTAAAATGCACAAATCTTCCATAGACCATATTTCTCATATCCTCAGAATGGCCAAAATTCTTCTTCATAGAGTAACAACTCATAAAATCCATATCAGTACCAACGATGCTAACTTTATTTATTCTCAAGTGATTACAATCTCTCGCTTTTCCATTACATGTCTCAACTCAACACCTCAATATAAAATAAAATGTTCTCACTTCTACTAGTCCATTTCTTTTGTTGCAAACTCAACTATCTAGCACAAGTTTCCTTCTCCTTGGGGCATTCTCTGGCAAAGTGCCCTGCTCCATTACAACTAAAACATATTACTTCTGACAAGTATCGAGGTTTCCTTTTTGGGAAATTGTTGAGGTAGTGCCCTGACTCCTTGCACCTGTAACAGGTGATATGACTCAGGTCCCTTCTGGGCTCCAATCGGTTTCTCTTCCTGGACTTTTCCATGCCAATCATGGATTCTATTTCTTGTGGGTCATATTCTACTTCCTCCATCGGGATTTCTACTAGATCCCCATTCAAACAATTTTGGCAGATGTGTCCTTCTTCTCCACATGAATAGCAAGACTTAGTGCAGGGTTTACTCGGGTCTTCTTTAGGTGTGTCCTCCATCTCTTCCTTCATCACGGGTTCTTCTAAAATTTCCATGAGGGCTCCTTTCATTACTTCTTTCTTCTGCCGGATGGTTCGTTGTACCATGGGGTAAATGTGACACTGAGTAGGATAGTGGGTAGTCCCTTCACACAAGAAACAAGTAATCTGCCTAATTGGGCATTCTTCAACTGGGTGACTTCCTTCACAATTAGGGCATTCATCCTTGTGTTCTTTCCCGGTGTGTCCTATTTCTCCACAAATCTTGCATGCACAAGGTTTCTTCATATCCTTTCCATAAGGCTACAACTTCTGGGACACAAATCGAGACTTTGGCAGAGTCAACTTAAATTCCTTCCAAGTGCTTACTCCTTGCCATCCATTGATGGTTTGGTACATCCTCCACCAATTAGCAACACCTCTTTCAAAGCACTGAAGAGCATGCTGGATCATATCCTTTCCAACTATAGGGTTATTCTTCATGTGATCCTCCATGTTCTGAATCCATCGGTCTGTCTCCAATTGACTCATTGGTCTAGAAAATACAAGCTCATCTCCATTCATCCTCTATTGGGTCCAAGGGTTTGGGGTGAGATAAGAGAGATAGAGAGGGATACACACAATACAAACAAAAGTTTTGGAAAGACAGATTTTATTGTGGCTGTCGGAAAACATCAAACAAATGACAGCTCACAATCATCGCATCTAACGTAGGTGTATCACAGGGGTTTGGTCTTCTAAAGGTCAATAAATCTTCAAAAGTCATCAAACCCATCAAGTCTTGTTCATGCCTCCAATGGCTTCTTCCGATCATGCTTGTCTTCTCAAGTTCTTTTGCCAGATCATCTCTGTTGACGTGAAATCTCTCGTGACATCCTTTAATATTTCTGGAGTTGCATTCCAAACTTCTAGGTTTCAACATCCTTGGCATGAACCATGGTCTAGTTCCTGACGAATCTCTGGTATCTTGAGGTTTTGCTCCTCCAGCTTGGCTACTTCAGCTTCTTGGACCTAAGTTCTCCACGAAATGCTCCTTGTCAAAATACGGCTTCCTGAAGGTCCATCTTAACTTCTTGATGTAACACTCCAGATCCTGGTGATACACTAGCTAAGGTTAAAACTTCGTTTTGCTGATAGGTGTTTTATCAGCTTTCTACCATCCAATCCTTCCATGCATATACATGCTTAACTCAGCACGGTGACAATAGCATAAGCGGGAGATAACTTCATGGATAGCTGTGTTTCTGCTCTTGTCATTTCCATGAGCTATCATTCCATAGTTGATATCTCCTGCCTTAGGGTTTACTTGACAAATCCTTGAGTTCTACATGCTCCGGTCTTTCTCCGATACACCTTGATCTCGGGTATTGACAACTTCCATAGTCTGCCAAGTTCCATAAGGGTAGCCTTCCTAGGTCATACAAATTTGGGAATTCTTTAGAGCCTTCAAATTCTCCTTATCTTCGGTCTTCAACCGTTGTAGTTTCCATTATCATAATGTATGGAAAAATCCTCTTCATTCCAAATGGTCTTAGTTGTCCGATATCTTGTACTTCTTGGAGTGGTCTCATCCGTCGAATCTTTGAGTGGTGAAAAGGGAAAAGGGGTATGGTCTCACTAAAAGGGAATATTTGAATAAGCTCAGAAGAGAAGAGAGGTAAAAGATCTTTTTGAAGAGTAAAGTTTTAGCGAAAAATCTTTTCCTATGGGCTTTCCAGTTTCTAGGGTCACGTCATACAGTCAACATGTGCTCTGATACCATCTTGTAGCGACCCGACCTGAATGGATCAAGTCTCTATGCTTAAGTGTCATCCCTGGATCGGTATGCTGACACACACAATACTCGAGGATTTATAACAAAGGTAAATCACATGTATAAGTAACGTAAAATACTATTACCTCAATCCAAAATAGCGGAAGTAACAAGGTTGTGGATTCCCATCAACACCAACGGCAAAGTTGAGTGTAGAAATCATAACCCTAACGTATCACTTACTCGTCGTAAGAAATCCTGTAACATGAGACGTTGCAGCCACAGAGGGTCAGTACATTGAATGTACTGGCAAATTCACACCATAGAGAATGATGAATAAAGGCTATCACTACATGCATATTTGGCTGGTGGAAAAGCTCTATGGTTATAGTTTTTGCGCAAAGCTGATTTTTCCTACTGCAAAGGAATAAATTTTATTTAACTATCAAGGTGGTTGTTGAACATTGAGAATGGTTGACATCATTCTCAATCCCAATTAATTAACATCATTAAACCCAACAAACTAAATTTAAAGTAACATGATGAGATTCACATGATAATCCTAGTACTAGATACTCAAGTTGTCCATAACCGGGGACACGGCTAACCATGATTAGTTTATACACTCTGTAGAGGTTTGCGCACTTTTCCCCACAAGACTCGATCGCCTCCATTTGGTTTCTCGCACTACATGGTGTTTGAGAAACGGATGACCGAGACATAGTCGTTCAGAAGCGCTAGCACCTTACGATGGATAGACCATTACACCTACTTTCCCCTACATCTACAAGTCTACCCTGTAAGAGTTCGCACGACTTAATCAACTATGCTAGAGCCCATAATAGCTTGCGGCTGCACACGGAAATTTCTAGTATGAAAAATCTCATGATCCCTTTGAGCCTGGGTGGCGGTCCAAAAAAAAAGGCAATCCTGGTCTACCTAGGTGCCTAGACAGGCAATCCTAGAATAACCAGGTGCCTCAATCCACCCAGATGTGTGTTTAAGTTGCCACCTTAAGTAAACCATTAATTAAGAATCTCACATCTGTCATGAATACTCTCAAAACCCAATCCACGTCTACAAGCATAGCATGGCAATGTAAGCATAACGTAAAAGTAACTCCCAAGGTTTGGATGCAGGGCAATAGGTTCCTACCTCATCAACTACTTCCCATCCCACAATTTATTAGATCCTAACATGCAATGTTAGAGGTTTGATCTAATGCAATAAAAACTGGGTATGAAAGAGGTATGATCAAAGTGTGAACTTGCCTGAAATGTTGATGAAGATGATTCGCACTCATAACTCTTGATAGTTCTACTCGTCACACTCCGGTCAATCTATCGTAGGCAAGCAATAGTAACCACACATAAGCAATCACTCAAAAGACCAGAAAATCGAAAAAGTCGATTCGGAAAACATCAAAACCAAGCAAATAGCTCATGCAACATAAAATTTTTTCTAACAGTACCAAAATTATGTGAATTTGGCCTTATCAAAAAGTTTAGGTCAAGAGCTTCGATTTGCAAAAAGAATCAACTCAAATGGAGCTACGAAACTCAAGTTATGATCAAACGAAGTTTGAATTCAAATCTGATCTAATTTAAAGTTTAAACGTTTCAAAAATATGTTTGAGTTGGATTACTGGATAGAGGAGATCATAACGAAGACGAGGGCGTTGGTTTTGTTGGATTTGGACTAACGAGCAAAAATTTGTGATCGTTTGAAAAAATAGGGGCCAATCTGTAAATAAAACATCTACAAAGAAGTCCCTGACTAAAACTAACAGAAAAAGAAAAAGACTAAATAACGAACGTTCGTTTTATAAACCTAACCAGAGAACGTTCTCTAAATAAATAAACCTAAACAAAAACCGGCTTTAAAAGAAAACCAGAGAAAACCTATAAGAATATAAATAAACCGGACCAGGGCGGATCGGATCCGGCGGCGGCGGACCGGTCAACTCCGGCGGTTTCCTGCAGCGGCGGGCGTCGGCGACGGCGGCGCGTGGGCAAGGCGAGTGGTGGCGTGGCTTAGGAGAGGGAGCGGCGAGCGGCGGCTGCGCGAGGCGGGGGCGCGGGCGCGGTGCGGCGACGGCTGAGCGGCACAGCAGGCGGCGGCGATGCAGGTGAAGTGCGGCGGCGGCGGTGCTGGATCCGCAAGGGCGGCGCGAGCGGCGAGGAGGAGAGAGAGGCGGCGGAGGCGTCGCTTATATGGGGGCGGGGCGGCTCCGTGGCGTGGGCGAGGGGCCGCCGGAGCTGTGTTGGCGCCGGATTTCGGTGGAGTCCCGGTCGGCCACGTCGGGGAAGGCGGCGCGGAGCTGGGCCTTGGCCTGGCTTCGGCTGAGCCGGCCCAGTCGGAACTTTTTAAAAAAACATTTTCCAGACAAATAAAATAATAAAAACGAAATAACTAAAATATTATATAGGCATATAATATATCAATATTTTCAGAAAAGGATTTTCTACGACATGAACATTTTCCTAATGCCAAATAAAATACACACAAATCCAGATAATTCAAAGAGTGCTACTGGCCTATTAAAATCCAACAAAAATCATTTTAAAAATACCAAAATGATTTCAAATTATTTTTTCTCCAATTTTCTATTGTAGGGAATCATGTTACCCTATTTTCCATGTATTTTGTTTTTGGAGAAAAATAATTTGAATAAAACTCAAATAACCCAAATTGAAAAATAATTATTTCAAATGGATTTTAAATTTGAGTTTCTTTGAAACTCCCAACTCATATTTCATAAGTTTTGAAGAAGTCATTTTATCTTCGCTCTTGAAAATCATTGAGCTGCATGAAGTTTATGAATTGGAAATATTTTCTAATGGAATTCAAATATTTTTCAAACACCCTTTTCATTTATTAAATGAAAGAAGTCATGTCATCTTCTCTGCATGGTTTTGTGATGAAAAGAATTTGAATTCTCGGGGATCAAAAGAAAAAGGTGAAAGTTTGGGAAAGCCCTTTTATTCCCTCTCATTTAACTTTGAAAAGTTTCGAATTTCACTCACTTTGAGTCAATCAATCAAACAGTTAATCAAATCTATCTATTTATTATAACATTGCAAAATTTAGAATTTTGGGATGTTACAATTTATATTGGTGTTAAACCTACTGTATTCCAACTTCTCTATGGATTATAAACTATTTTACTAGCCATAGATTCATCAAAATATGCAAACAACACACGAAAAACATAATCTGTCAAAAACAGAACAGTCTGTAGTAATCTGTAGCTAGCGCAAGATCTGGAACCCCAAAAATTCTAAAATAAATTGCTGGACTTGAGGAATTTATCTGTTAATCATCTTCAAAAAGAATTAACTAAATAGCACTCTTCAAATGAAAATGACAGCAGTTCTCGTGAGCGCTAAAGTTTCTGTTTTTTACAGCAAGTTCAACAAGACTTTCCCCAAGTCTTCCCAACGGTTCTACTTGGCACAAACACTAATTAAACCCAAAAACACAACCAAAACAGAGGCTAAATAATTTATTTATTACTAAACAGGAGCAAAAAGCAAGGAATAAAAATAAAATTTGGTTGCCTCCCAACAAGCGCTATCGTTTAACGCCCCTAGCTAGGCATAAGGAGCAAGAATGGATCTAAGTATTGCCATCTTGATTCTTAATTTTTTTAGCGATGTTATGCTCGAATCTAGGAGGTTCCTTATGTTTCCCTTCATATTCAGAGATCTTGAGATCTAAATAATCCAACCGCTTATTGCAAAGAGTAATCAACATATTCATGCGGTGAAGATTTAAGCTAACACTCTTAAGAGGTTCAAGAGATTTCTGTAAAATCTTAGTTACCTCGCAAATTTTTTCAAAAACTTGCGTTTTCTCTTGGGTCTGATGGAGCCCCTTTTGTTGAGGTAAAGTTCCTACTATACCTTCTATAATTTCATGCGCGATACTGGGATCAATTTCAATAAAATTGCCCTTGAAACACAATCTAAAAGTTGTCTATGAGACAAATTAAGCCCAACATAAAAGTTGCGACGCAAAATTATGAAATTTACTTATAGGGTGCATTTATGATAAGATTCCATCATTCTAAACCAAGCATCCTTTAAATTTTCTCCTTGCTTTTGTTTGAAGTGAAGGACTTCAAACTCAGGGGACATAGGAGCAGAAAGAGGACTAGCCATGACGACAAGCAAACAAAGAGGCAAATAGAGAGGGAGGATAGAGAGATAGGGCGAATAAAACGGCAAGGGTGAATTGGGGGGAGAGTAAAACGAGAGGCAAATGGCAAATAATGTAATGCGAGAGATAGGTATTGTGATGGGTACTTGGTATATTGACTTTTTGCGTAGACTCCCCGGCAACGGCGCCAGAAATCCTTCTTGCTACGTCTTGAGCTTGCTTTGGTTTTCCCCGAAGAGGAAGGGATGATGCAGCAGAGTAGTGTAAGTATTTCCCTCAGTTTTTGAGAACCAAGGTATCAATCCATTAGGAGCCCACGCTCAAGTCCCTCGTACCTGCACAAAGCGATAGCTACTCGCAACCAACGCGATTAGGGGTTGTCAAGCCCTTCACGGTCACTTACGAGAGTGAGATCTGATAGATAGAATATTTTTGGTATTTTTGATATAAAGATGCAAAGTAAAAAGTAAAGGCAAAGTAAATAGCAAAACAATATAAAAGTGATGGGGATTGATATGATGAGAATAGAACCGGGGGCCATAGGTTTCACTAGTGGCTTCTCTCAAGAGCATAAGTATTCTACGATGGGTGAACAAATTACTATTGAGCAATTGATAGAATTGTGCATAATTATGAGAGTATCTAGGCATGATCATGTATATAGGCATCACGTCCGTGACAAGTAGATCGAAACGATTCTGCATCTACTACTATTACTCCACTCATCGACCGCTATCCAGCATGCATCTAGAGTATTAAGTTAAAAACAGAGTAACGCCTTAAGCAAGATGACATGATGTAGAGAGATAAATTCATGCAATATGAAATAAACCCCATCTTGTTATCCTCGATGGAAATGATACAATACATGCCTTGCTGCCCCTTCTGTCACTGGGTAAGGACACCGCAAGATCGAACCCAAAGCCAAGCACTTCTCCCATGGCAAGAACTACCAATCTAGTTGGCCAAACCAAATGGATAATTTGAAGAGACTTGCAAAGATAACCAATCATGCATAAAAGAATTCAGAGAAGATTCAAATATTATTCATAGATAGACTTGATCATAAACCCACAATTCATCGGTCTCAACAAACACACCGCAAAAAGAAGATTACATCGAATAGATCTCCACAAGAGAGGGGGAGAACTTTGTATTGAGATTCAAAGAGAGAGAAGAAGCCATCTAGCTACTAACTATGGACCCGAAGGTCTGAGGTAAACTACTCACACTTCATCGGAGGGGCTAGGATGATGTAGAAGCCCTCCGTGATGACGGCCCTCTTCTGGCGGAGCTCCGGAACAGGCCCCAAGATGGGATCTCGTGGATACAGAAAGTTGCGGCGGTGGAATTAGGTTTTTGGCTCCTGTTCTGATCGTTTGGGGGTACGTGTGTATATATAGGAGGAAGGAGTACGTCGGTGGAGCACCGAGGGGCCCACGAGGCAGGGGGCGCGTCCTAGGGGGGGCGCCCCCCACCCTCGTGACCACCTCTTTGATCCCTTGCAGTAGGGTCCAAGTCTCCTGGATCACGTTCGGTGAGAAAATCACGTTTCCAAAGATTTTATTCCGTTTGGACTCCGTTTGATATTCTGTTTATCCGAAACACTGAAATAGGCAAAAAAACAACAATTCTGGGCTGGGCCTCCGGTTAATAGGTTAGTCCCAAAAATAATATAAAAGTGGAAAATAAAGCCCAATATAGTCCAAAACAGTAGATAATATAGCATGGAGCAATCGAAAATTATAGATACGTTGGAGACGTATCAATGGTGTCCTTAAGATCCTTGTGGTATACTTTGCTGATGCGTCCCATGGCGATGTGAGCTGCCATGCTCTTTCCTAGACTCCCGGTTGGTGCATCAAATAAAAACTCTATGGGCTCAGTAACTAGTGTGAATGTCCTTCGTGGAACATGTACTCGAATTGTCCAGCGCTCTTCTTCCGGTAGAGTGGCGGTGTAGGTCCCCATGAAGCTTGGTATTCCGATGCTCAGGTACTTAGTGGCCTCCTTCAAGTGTCGTCCAAAAGGGGTGTCTTCATCCGGTTGAGCAAACTTGTTCCTTGGGTCCGCCATCTATAGAGTAGAAAGTGGAGAAGAGTGTCCTATGGTTCATCTTAGTGGTCGCGCGCTACAGTCAGCGTGTGCTCTGATACCATGTTGTAGCGATCCGACCTCAAACGGTCAATCCTCTGTGTATAAGTGTCATCCTGGATCGGTAATGTTGATAGACACAGCACTCGAGGATTTATAACAGAGTGCAATCACACACTTATTACAATGAATGTCTCAAAGAGAGTACTTATTACAATAATATGGCTGAAGGCCATCTAAATAAGATAACCGCAGAAGCTTCGAGGGTAAATGAGTCCATCAAGTCCAACGGCATAGCTGAGTGCATGACAACGACCTAGCGCACCTTACTCTTCATCTGAAAATTCTGCAACATAACACGTTGCAGCCTGTGTAGGTCAGCACATGGAATATGCTGGCAAGATAACACTATAGAGCAATGAACATGAAATAGCTATAACTATATGCATATATGGCTGGTGGAGGCTCTATGGTTATCATTTTTGCGTAAAGCCAATTTTTCCCTACAACAAAGGAATATATTTTATTTAACTACAAAGTTTGTTGAAAAACATTGAGAATGGTAACCCCATCTCAATCCCAAATTAATAATCAATAACCCCACAGATTAATTAGGTAAAGTGATGAGATCAACATACTAATTCAAGCACCAGATACTCAAGATGTCCATAACCGGGGACACGGCTAACCATGATTAGTTTATACACTCTGCAGTGGTTTGCGCACTTTTCCCCACAAGACTCGATCTCCTCCGTTGTATTTCTTGCACTGCCTGGTGTTTGAGAAATGGATGACCAAGACACAGTCTTTCTGAAGAATTCCCCTTCACCGATAAATAGGATGGTACACCTACAATCCCCTACATCTGCTAGCCCATCATGGAAAGGTTTCCCACAACTTACTCAACTATGCCAGAGCCCATAATGGTGTTGGGGAATGTAGCAGAATTTTAAAATTTTCTACGCATCACCAAGATAAATCTATGGAGTCATCTAGCAACGAGGGGGAGAGGAGTGCATCTACATACCCTTGTAGATCGCGCACGGAAGCGTTCAAGAGAACGGGGTTGATGGAGTCGTACTCGACGTAATTCAAATCACTGATGACCTAGTGCCGAACGGACGGCACCTCCGTGTTCAACACACGTACGATTAGGAAGACGTCGCCTCCTTCTTTATCCAGCAAGGGGGAAGGAGAGGTTGATGAAGATCCAGCAGCACGACGGCGTGGTGGTGGATGCAGCAGGATCCCGGCAGGGCTTCGCCAAGCGCAAGCGGGGAGGAGAGGTGTTACGGAGGGAGAGGGAGGCGCCAAGAGCAAGGGGTGCAGCTGCCCTCCCTCCCCCCTCTTTATATAGGGGCCTTGGGGGGCGCCGGCCCTAGGGAGATGGATCTCCAAGGGGGCAGCGGCCAAGGGTGGCTTCCCCCCAAGCCAAGTGGGGGCGCCCCCACCCCTAGGGTTTCCCAACCCTAGGCGCAAGGCAGGCCCAAGGGGGGGGGGCACACCAACCCACTAGGGGCTGGTTCCCCACCCAATTCAGCCCATGGGGCCCTCCTGGATAGGTGGCCCCACCCGGTGGACCCCCGGGACACTTCCGGTGGTCCCGGCCGGTACAATACCGGTAACCCCCGAAACCTTCCCGATGGCCAAAACTTGACTTCCCATATATAAATCTTTACCTCCGGACCATTCCAGAACTCCTCGTGACGTCCGTGATCTCATCCGGGACTTCGAACAACTTTCGGGTTATTGCATACTAATATCTCTACAACCTTAGCATCACCGAACCTTAAGTGTGTAGACCCTACGGGTTCAGGAGACATGCAGACATGACCGGGACGCCTCTCCGGTCAATAACCAACAGCGGGATCTGGATACCCATGTTGGCTCCCACATGCTCCACGATGATCTCATCGGATGAACCACGATGTCGAGGATTCAATCAATCTGTATACAATTCCCTTTGTCAATCGGTACGTTACTTGCCCGAGACTCGATCGTCGGTATCCCAATACCTTGTTCAATCTTGTTACCGGCAAGTCACTTTACTCGTGCCGTAATGCATGATCCCGTGATCAACCACTTGGTCACATTGAGCTCATTATGATGATGCATTACCGAGTGGGCCCAGAGATACCTCTCTGTCATACGGAGTGACAAATCCCAGTCTCGATTCGTGCCAACCCAACAGATACTTTCGGAGATACCTATAATGTACCTTTATAGTCACCTAGTTACGTTGTGACATTTGGCACACCCAAGGCACTCCTACGGTATCCGGGAGTTGCACAATCTCATGGTCTAAGGAAATGATACTTGACATTCGGAAAAGCTACAGCAAACGAACTACACGATCTTTGAGCTATGCTTAGGATTGGGTCTTGTCCATCACATCATTCTCCTAATGATGTGATCCCGTTATCAATGACATCCAATGTCCATAGTCAGGAAACCATGGCTATCTTTTGATCAACGAGCTAGTCAACTAGAGGCTCACTAGGGACGTTTTGTGGTCTATGTATTCACACATGTATTACGATTTCTGGATAACACAATTATAGCATGAACAATAGACAATTATCATGAACAAAGAAATATAATAATAACCATTTTGTTATTGCCTCTAGGGCATATTTCCAACAGTCTCCCACTTGCACTAGAGTCAATATTCTAGTTACATTGTGATGAATCGAACACCCATGCAATGCTGGTGTTGATCATATTTTGCTCTAGGGAGAGGTTTAGTCAACGGATCTGCCACATTCAGGTTCGTATGTACTTTACAAATCTCTATGTCTCCATTTTGAACACTTTCACGAATGGAGTTGAAGCGACGCTTGATATGCCTGGTCTTCCTGTGAAACCTGGGCTCCTTG
This sequence comes from Triticum urartu, assembly GCF_003073215.2. Lineage (NCBI taxonomy): Eukaryota > Viridiplantae > Streptophyta > Magnoliopsida > Poales > Poaceae > Triticum > Triticum urartu. The sequence goes on from NC_053028.1 coordinate 470,728,592, forward strand.
GCAAGGGCAATAGCTCCAGTGTTGTCACAGAAGAGAGTCATCGGGCCCAACGCATTGGGTATGACTCCTAGGTCGGTAATGAACTCCTTCACCCAGACTGCGTTTTGTGCTGCCTCCGAGGCAGCCATGTACACCGCTTCACATGTAGATCCCGCCACAACACTTTGCTTGCAACTGCACCAGCTTACTGCCCCACCATTCAAAATATACACGTATCCGGTTTGTGACTTAGAGTCATCCAGATCTGTGTCGAAGCAAGCGTCGATGTAACCCTTTACGACAAGCTCTTCGTCACCTCCATACACGAGAAACATGTCATTAGTCCTTTTCAGGTACTTCAGGATATTCTTGACCACTGTCCGGTGTTCCATGCCAGGATTACTTTGGTACCTTCCTACCAAACTTACGGCAAGGTTTACATCAGGTCTGGTACACAGCATAGTATACATGATAGACCCTATGGCCGAGGCATAGGGGACGACACTCATCTTTTCTCTATCTTCTGCCGTGGTCGGGCATTGAGCCGTGCTCAATCTCGTACCTTGCAATACAGGCAAGAACCCCTTCTTTGACTGATCCATTTTGAACTTCTTCAATATCTTGTCAAGGTACGTACTCTGTGAAAGACCAATGAGGCATCTCGATCTATCTCTATAGATCTTGATGCCTAATATATAAGCAGCTTCTCCAAGGTCCTTCATTGAAAAACACTTGTTCAAGTAGGACTTTATGCTTTCCAAGAATTCTATATCATTTCCCATCAACAGTATGTCATCCACATACAATATGAGAAATTCTACAGAGCTCCCACTCACTTTCTTGTAAATGCAGGCTTCTCCATAAGTCTGCGTAAACCCAAACGCTTTGATCATCTCATCAAAACGAATGTTCCAACTCCGAGATGCTTGCACCAGCCCATAAATCGAGCGTTGGAGCTTGCACACCTTGTCAGCATTCTTAGGATCGACGAAACCTTCCGGCTGCATCATATACAATTCTTCCTTAAGGAAACCATTAAGGAATGCCGTTTTGACGTCCATTTGCCATATCTCATAATCATAGAATGCGGCAATTGCTAACATGATTCGGACGGACTTCAGCTTCGCTACGGGTGAGAAAGTCTCATTGTAGTCAACCCCTTGAACTTGTCGATAACCCTTAGCGACAAGCCGAGCTTTATAGATGGTCACATTACCATCCGCGTCTGTCTTTTTCTTAAAGATCCATCTATTTTCTATGGCTCGCCAATCATCGGGCAAGTCAGTCAAAGTCCATACTTCGTTTTCATACATGGATCCTATCTCAGATTTCATGGCTTCCAGCCATTTGTCGGAATCCGGGCCCGCCATCGCTTCTTCATAGTTCGAAGGTTCACCGTTGTCTAACAACATGATTTCCAAGACAGGGTTGTCGTACCACTCTGGTGCAGAACGTGTCCTCGTGGACCTACGAAGTTCAGTAGTAACTTGATCTGAAGTTTCATGATCATCATCATTAACTTCCTCTCTAGTCGGTGCAGGCACCTCAGGAACATTTTCTTGAGCTGCGCCACTTACCGGTTAAAGAGGTAATACTTCATCAAGTTCTACTTTCCTCCCACTTATTTCTTTCGAGAGAAACTCTTTCTCTAGAAAGGACCCATTCTTGGCAACAAAGATCTTGCCTTCGGATCTGAGGTATAAGGTATACCCAACAGTTTCTTTAGGGTATCCTATGAAGAAGCATTTTTCCGACTTGGGTTCGAGCTTTTCAGGTTGAAGTTTCTTGACATAAGCATCGCATCCCCAAACTTTTAGAAACGACCGCTTAGGTTTCTTCCCAAACCATAATTCATACGGGGTCATCTCAACGGATTTCGACGGAGCCCTATTTAAAGTGAATGTGGCAGTCTCTATGGCATAGCCCCAAAATGACAGCGGTAAATCGGTAAGAGACATCATAGATCGCACCATATCCAATAGAGTGCGATTACGACGTTCGGACACACCATTACGCTGAGGTGTTCCAGGCGGCGCGAGTTGTGAAACTATTCCACATTTTCTTAAGTGTGTGCCAAATTCGTGACTCAAGTATTCTCCCCCACGATCTAATCGCAAGAACTTGATTTTCTTGTCACGTTGATTCTCAACCTCATTCTGAAATTCCTTGAACTTTTCAAAGGTCTCAGACTTGTGTTTAATTAAGTAGACATACCCATATCTACTCAGTGAGGGTGAGAACATAACGATAGCCACCGCGAGCCTCAACACTCATTGGACCGCACACATCAGTATGTATGATTTCCAATAAGTTGGTTGCTCGCTCCATTGTTCCTGAGAACGAAGTCTTGGTCATTTTACCCATGAGGCATGGTTCGCACGTGTCAAATGATTCGTAATCAAGAGAGTCTAAAAGTCCATCTGCATGGAGCTTCTTCATGCGTTTGACACCTATGTGACCAAGGCGGCAGTGCCACAAGTATGTGGGACTATCATTATCAACCTTACATCTTTTGGTATTCACACTATGAATATGTGTAGCATTACGCTCGAGATTCATTAAGAATAAACCATTCACCATCGGAGCATGACCATAAAACATATCTCTCATATAAATAGAATAACCATTATTCTCGGATTTAAATGAGTAGCCATCTCGAATTAAACGAGATCCTGATACAATGTTCATGCTTCAAAGCTGGCACTAAATAACAATTATTGAGGTTTAAAACTAATCCCCTAGGTAAATGTAGAGGCAGCGTGCCGACGGCGATCACATCGACCTTGGAACCATTCCCGACGCGCATCGTCACCTCGTCCTTCGCTAGTCTCCGCTTATTCTGCAGCTCCTGCTTTGAGTTACAAATGTGAGCAACCGCACCGGTATCAAATACCCAGGAGCTACTATGAGTACTGGTAAGGTACACATCAATTACATGTATATCACATATACCTTTAGTGTTGCCGGCTTTCTTATCCGCTAAGTATTTGGGGCAGTTCCGCTTCCAGTGACCACTTCCCTTGCAATAAAAACACTCAGTCTCGGGCTTGGATCCATTCTTTGGCTTCTTCCTGGCAGTTTGCTTACCGGGCGCAGCAACTCCCTTGCCGTCCTTCTTGAAGTTCTTCTTACCCTTGCCTTTCTTGAACTTAGTGGTTTTATTCACTATCAACACTTGATGTTCCTTTTTGATTTCCACCTCTGCTGATTTCAGCATTGAATACACCTCAGGAATGGTCTTTTCCATCCCCTGCATATTGAAGTTCATCACAAAGCTCTTGTAGCTCGGTGGAAGCGACTGAAGGATTCTGTCAATGACCGCGTCATCCGGGAGATTAACTCCCAGCTGAGTCAAGCAGTTATGCAACCCAGACATTCTGAGTATGTGCTCACTAACACAACTATTTTCCTCCATCTTACAGCTGAAGAACTTGTCGGAGACTTCATATCTCTCGACCCGGGCAGGAGCTTGAAAAACCATTTTCAGCTCTTCGAACATCTCATATGCTCCGTGTCTCTCAAAACGCTTTTGGAGCCCCGGTTCTAAGCTGTAAAGCATGCCGCACTGAACGAGGGAGTAATCATCAGCACGTGACTGCCAGGCGTTCATAACGTCTTGGTTCTGTGGGACAGGTGCGTCACCTAGCGGTGGTTCTAGGACATAATCTTTCTTGGCAGCTATGAGGACGATCCTCAGGTTCCGGACCCAGTCCGTATAGTTGCTGCCATCATGTTTCAGCTTGGTTTTCTCTAGGAACGTGTTGAAGTTGAGGACAACGTGGGCCATTTGATCTACAAGACATATTGTAAAGATTTTAGACTAAGTTCATGATAATTAAGTTCATCTAATCAAATTACTCAATGAACTCCCACTCAGATAGACATCCCTCCAGTCATCTAAGTGAAACATGATTCGAGTTAACTAGGCCGTGTCCGATCATCACGTGAGATGGACTAGCCAACATCGGTGAACATCTTCATGTTGATCGTATCTTCTATACGACTCATGCTCGACCTTTCGGTCTTCCATGTTCCGAGGCCATGTCTATACATGCTAGGCTCGTCAAGTCAACCTAAGTGTATTGCGTGTGTAAATGTGGCTTACACCCGTTGAGGGAGTCCTGGATTAGGGGGTGTTCGGATAGCCGAACTATACCTTCAGCCGGACTCCTGGACTATGAAGATACAAGATTGAAGACTCCGTCCCGTGTCCGGAAGGGACTTTCCTTGGCGTGGAAGGCAAGCTTGGCGATACGGATGTTCAGATCTCCTACCATTGTAACCGACTTTATGTAACCCTAACCCTCTCCGGTGTCTATATAAACCGGAGGGTTTTAGTCCGTAGGACAACATACACATCAACAATCATACCATAAGCTAGCTTCTAGGGTTTAGCCTCTCTGATCTCGTGGTAGATCAACTCTTGTAATACCCATATCATCAATATCAATCAAGCAAGACGTAGGGTTTTACCTCCATCGAGAGGGCCCGAACCTGGGGAAAACTTCGTGTCCCCTGCCTCCTGTTACCATCCGGCCTAGACGCACAGTTCGGGACCCCCTACCCGAGATCCGCTGGTTTTGACACCGACATTGGTGCTTTCATTGAGACTTCCTCTATGCCGTCGCCGTCAGGCCCGATGGCTCCTACGATCATCAATGGCGATGCAGTCCAGGGTGAGACCTTCCTCCCCGGACAGATCTTCATCTTTGGAGGCTTCGCACTGCGGGCCAATTCACTTGGCCATCTAGAGCAGATCGAAAGCTACGCCCCTGGCTGTCAGGTCAGATTCGGAAGTTTAAACTACACGGCCGACATCCGCGGGGACTTGATCTTCGATGGATTCGAACCACTGCTGAGCGCGCAGCACTGTCACGACGAGCATGATCTAGCTCTGCCGCCGAACAGTGCCCTGGAGGCCGCACCCGCATCGGCTCCGACCCTTAGATCGGAGCCGACCGTGCCGATCGAAGATGGGCGGTTGGACGCCACCTCGGGGGCTGCGATCCCAACGGCGGTTGAGCCGAACACCAGCCCCGTACTCTGCAAGACTCGTGACTCCATGGAGCCGGATTCTTCTCCGGACTCCGAACTCTCCGTGCCCCTGCCGAGCGAATCCGATTGGGCGCTGATCATGGAGTTCACGGCCGCGGACGTCCTTCAGCACTCACCTTTCGGCGATATGCTGAAGTCACCGAAGTCTCTCTCTTTATCAGGAGAACCTTGGCCGGACTACGATCAGCAAGGTTGGGATTCAGACGATGAAGAAATTCAAAGCCCACCCACCACCCACTTGCTAGCCACTGTCGACGATTTAACCAACATGCTCGACTTCAACTCCGACGACATTGACGGTATGGACGCCGATGAAGGAGACGATGAAGAATCAGCGCCTATCGAGCCCTGGAACGCCACCTCGTCATATGATGTATACATGGTGGACGCAGCCAAAGATGATGGCGCGGAGCGGAAGAACGCACCGAATGTTTGTTACCTCGAAAAGCAGTCAAAGCGGCGACGCAAGCACCGCCCCAAATCCCGCCTCGACAGAAATAGCGATCACACTGATCCAGCGCTGGAGCAGGGCGAACCGCTGCCAAACAACGACAATCCGGATAATCAAACCGAACAAACAAATCCTATCAATGATAATGGTCAGGATGACATAACACCGGACAGGCACTCAGAACAGCAGAATGCCTGTAAAAGGCTCGTTGCCACCGCAAGGAGCCTCAAAAAGCAGAAGCGGAGGCTCAAGGCCGCGCAAAACACGCTCCAATTCAGATGGAGCAAAATACTCAACACTGTAGCAAGGTACGGCGACAATCGCCCCTCCAAGAGCTACCCAAAGCGGAAGCTGCTACCCGAATTCGATGAGGAGGCCTCAGACCCCCCACAACCAAATATCAAAGCAGCCACCTGGTCGGATAGACGACCCCTCTACCACCACATAACGGCATTCAACGCCGCTCACAATGCAACACGCGACCCATGCGAGGGCTCGCACCCAAAGGACGGTGCAACAAGATCCATCTATGGACCACGCAAGCGCGCCCCAGCATACAATGCAACACAACAAACATCCGAACAACGCGGCACACCCAGCTACAGGGGTGCCGCACACCCCCTATGTTTCACCGATGAGGTGCTGGACCATGAATTTCCAGAGGGATTCAAGCCCGTAAACATAGAGGCATACAACGGAACAACAGACCCTGGGGTCTGGATTGAGGACTATATCCTTCATACACCTATGGCTCGAGGGGATGATCTCCATGCCATCAAGTACTTACCTCTCAAACTCAAAGGGCCAGCTCGTCACTGGCTCAAAGGCCTCCCCGAAAGCTCCATTGGATGTTGGGAAGAGCTCGAAGACGCCTTTTGGGCAAACTTTCAAGGGACTTATGTCCGACCTCTGGATGCGGACGACCTGAGTCACATAACTCAACAGCCTGGAGAGTCAGCCCGAAAGCTTTGGAATAGGTTTCTTACTAAAAAGAACCAGATTGTCGACTGCCCGGATGCCGAAGCCTTAGCGGCTTTCAAGCACAGCGTCCGCGACGAATGGCTCGCCAGACACCTCGGCCAAAACAAGCCGAGAACGATGGCCGCATTAACAAACCTCATGACCCGCTTTTGCGCGGGTGAGGACAGCTGGCTAGCCAAATGCAGCACCAGCGATCCCAGTACATCTGAAGTTAGAGATGGAAACAGGAAATCACGGCGCAACAACAATAACAAACGCCGGAATAAAGAAGAAAGCACGAAGGGCACGACAGTAAATGCCGGATTCAAAGTCCCTCGGCCAAACCAAAAGCCGCCCTCCAAAGGCACTAGGGATGAACTGTCCAGCCTCAACAAAATTCTGGACCAAGTATGTCAGATCCATAGTACACCTAGCAAACCTGCTAATCGTACCCATAGAGAATGTTGGGTCTTCAAGCAGTCCGGCAAGCTTAACGCCATACACAAGGGGGAGGATACACCAAGTGAAGACGAGGAAGAACCTCCCAAGCAAGACAAGGGGGAACAAAAGAAATTTCCACCCGAAGTCAAAATAGTAAACGTGTTACACGTGATCAAGAGAAAAAACAATGCGGCACTCCCTGAAAAATATACCCAAGTGCCTGTCACCGCGAAGTCCCGCCACTGGTCATCTCAACCGATCACCTTCGACCATCGTGATTACGCATCAAGTATCCGGCACGCAGGATGGGCTGCACTGGTATTAGACCCAGTAATTGGCGGATACCACCTCACACGAGTCTTGATGGATGGCGGCAGTAGCCTAAACCTAATATATCAGGATACAATCCGCGGGATGGGGTTAGACCCAACACAAATTCGCCATAGCAATACTACCTTTAAAGGAGTAACGCCGGGCCTAGGGGCTCGTTGTACGGGCTCCATCCTACTACAAGTTATATTCGGCTCCCCCGATAACTTCCGTCGCGACCATTTAACTTTCCACATCGCTCCGTTTAAAAGTGGCTATCAAGCACTAGTCGGACGCGAAGCTTTCGCTCGCTTTAATGCAATACCACACTACGCCTCCCTAACACTCAATATGCCCGATCCACGTGGCATCATTTCAGTGCACGGAAGTATCAAGCGATCTTTGCGTGCCGAAGAGAGTGAGGCTGCCTTGGCAGCCGCACACTAAAGGCGCCTGGACCAGCAAAAGCATCCAATAGGTCGTCAAGACCTCAGACACAACTAATCAAGTCCGGCGCCGCTACTCATCTCGAATAAACGATCACACCCCTATCTTTCAAAAGTACAAGGGGCTCAACACACGCAGACGAGTGGCGATTTCTTCTTATCTTGAATTATACATGGTTTCTTTAGAAAACTATCCTTTTGCATGACAACCTTTTTACCTAAATTCCTCTCTTTTACAGATGATCATCGTGCTACACCCGTCCAGGATACGGCACAACGGAGACACAGGCGCAGACGTGCAGCAGGGACCCGACCCAAGGATTCTTTTTAGATTAAGACCCTGCGTAAACCTTTTTTACTGTCTCTTGTTGATACATATCCACCGTTGGGAAGGATGCTAACGTCTTGGCATGTGCCCACGCCAGAACAATGCACGTACCTGGACACAAGGGGCTTCTTACAAAGGCCATTCTTCAGGCCCGGTTTATACCACAAAGACCGAATACCTTAGGGAGTGTTCGGCGTCGCGAGTTTGGCCCTATATGCATCAGCTCCAAATCATTGTCTTTGGTCAAATGTTGGGTTTGCCCGGCTCCTGTGTTTTGGTGCCTTACGTTCTGCTTTACCGGCTAAGGTAGCACCAGGAGAACTACTGCGATTGTGCCCTGGTTCATCCGGATGAGCGCCTCAGTAGAGAAAGCCGAAAACTGACTGTCATGATCTAGCGTGAGACTGGTCAACCACTCGATGACCCATGGGAATGTTAGAATTCCTCCGCCTTAAAGAAGGGCCGCTTTCCGACCAGGCAGATACGCACCCCGGGATCGGGAGAGTGCGGAGCCACCAGGGGCTATCTAGTAGCCCCACTGTCAAACTCCTATGGCTAAGTGAAAGTGTTAAAGCATTATAGTCCGGTTGCCTCGCTCACTCCTTTATCACCTCCTTAATAGGACCAAGACGTTGGGTTAAGTGTGAACGCGTGTTTCTGCGAACACCTCCGCATTATATGCGTGGGGGTTGAAGCCGACGACTGCAATCTTTCAGGTTATACACATGTATACATAAACGGCCGCCCAGGAGGCATCACATTACTTTCAGGCAAAAGTATAAAAGTAGCCTCATTAAAATTTAAAAAGCATTTCTCTTACAATGAGATTACATGTCATTCAAACATAATATTTTTTGAGCACTAGGTCTCTATCAAACGAGCACCCTCAAGAACTTCCTCAAAGTAGTGCTCAGCAGCCCTTCGACCTATGGCCGAATCCTGCGCTGCAACAGTGGTAGCATCCATCTCTGCCCAGTATGCTTTAGCACGGGCAAAGGCCATCCGTGCGCCTTCTATGCACGCAGACCTCTTCATCGCATTTATGCATGGCACCACATCGAGGACCTGCTGCACCAAGCCGAAATAGCTGCTCGGTTTTGACCTTCCGGCCATAGTTGATCCACAACAGACCTCATGGAGAGTCTGGACAACCTATTTAGTTTGGCCCATTCGGCTAATTGGTCCGTCAATGAAAACAGACGCTCGGGAGAAAGGAATTGCTTCCAAAATAGCTGGTCTACTTCACGGTCCGTCTGACTCTGGAAGTACTTGGCCGCATCGGCAGCGCTCACCGCCAGGTCCATATACGCATCCTCCGAACTCCACAGCCGATTCAGAGGGGCATATCGTGGATCTCCGTACTTCCTCTGCAGCATAAAGGACTTCCCGGCTACAATATCCCCGGCTTCCCGCAGCTCCTCCTTCTTTGCCCTCATAGCAGAGCGGAGGTCTTTTCCTGTTACAGCAGCCTTCTCAAGGTCCGATGCCTTCGCCTGGTTTTCCTTTTCAAGAGCCCGGCAACGGTCTACGGCGGCTTTTAATTCTATGGCCATATTGGCCATCTTCTTCCGGCTCTCGCCATGTGCGGCCTTCTCGGCTCGCAACTCTTCGGCCGCCTTCAAAGCAGCCGCATTACCCGATCTTGCTTGTTCCTTGGCTCGGGCAAGTTCCGCCCGCAAGGCTTCAACAGTGGCAGCTCCATCTGCAGTCATAACATGTTAAAAACACTGGCATCATACTCTTCCTGTGTGGCGTTTACCAGACAAGGATACTTACCCTGCGCCTCGTCAAGCCTTCTGTTAACAAGCTCGATGTCGGCATCTGCCGCATCCAACTGCCGTTCTAAACGGGCAAACTGGCTAGTCCGGCTGGCCACCGGAGCTTCCATCTCCTACACATAAAGGCAATATGGTTATTACCTGGGAGTATGATCCTCCGTTCGTCATCGTTTTCTACGGCAACCAGAGTCTCAGGGGCTACTATCTACATAGGGCACACCTAACATGTGCAGGACTATTACATGTTCCTTTTTACGTACCTCAAAGCCTGTTAGTAGACTCATAAAAGCTTCATGCAATCCGCTTTCGGCGGACGATATGCTCTCCATCACCATATTCATCAACACACGGTGATCCTCTGAGATGGCCGCTCGCCCCACCAACTCCCTCAGAACGTCCGATCGCACACTAGATGGCGTCGGACTCTTTTGTCTACTCTCTTCGGGAGCCGGACACTGGGAGCCTCGGGGATCAATTGGATCACCTTCTGGCCTCTCCGCACTCGGAGGGGCCCTCCGCGACGACACTTCAGGGTCGCCCGCTTCCGGAGCGGAGGAGTCCGGAGGAGGCGTCTCGCTCTCCATCATCTCTGGATGAAGATCCCCCGAAGACGAGCTCATTTGAGAGGGGCTAAGGCCCGAATTGCACAAATATATGCGGTGGTTATTTTCTCAGAAGAAAAGGATGGCATATCTGTACTATTAAAGTTTTCGGGTCACTTACGACTCCCAGGAGAATTGATCCTCCCGCGGACTTTGTGCGGCAGCAGCGCCCCCCAAGGTAGGGCCCCCGGTGGAAGATTTCTTCTCCCGTTTGGAAGCTTCGGCTTCCGAATTCTCGGGCGCAGTCCTTTTCCTCTTCCGGTCGTCTTCCTTCATGGAGACGCTCGCTCCCTCGGTTAGAATAGGCAGCGTTGGGGGCCCCCGTCCGCCCGCATTACCCTCCACAGTATCTTCCTTCAAGGGATCCGAGCAAGGTGCGGTCTGGAGCATCTTTTCCAATATTGGATTCTCCAAACCCTCAGGGAGGGGGGCCGAACACCAAATCAACTTCGCCTTTGTTAGCCAGTCCTGGTCGAAAAAGCAAACTCTCAGAAATAACTTCATAACGAAGGAAATATAATATGTTCGGCCGGAAGATTCCTTACCTGTTTGGCGGCGCGGTTACTCCTCAGGCCCATGTCCTCGGTGATTTCCGGACACTCTACTTGAGGTCCGAAGAATGACTTATACATATCCTCGTGCGTCAGGCCGAGAAAATTTTGAATGGCACGCCGACCCTTGGGATTGAACTCCCACAAGTGAAGAGGCTGACGTTTGCAAGGCTGGACTTCACGAACCAGCATAACTTGTATTACCGCAACCAAACTGAGATCGTCGTTGAAGAGATCTCGAATGCGGCTCTGCAGTAAAGGCACGTCCTTGGCTGGACCCCAGCTCAGTCCTCTGCTGATCCATGACATCAGTCGTGGTGGAGGGCCCAAGCGAAAAACAGGGGCGGCCGCCCACTTGGCGCTTCTAGGAGTCGTGATGTAGAACCACTCCTATTGCCACAATGCAGACACCTCTGGGATGGAACCTTGGGGCCACGGAGCTCCCGTCATCTTGCATATTGAGGCGCCTCCACACTCTGCATGTTGCCCTTCGATCATCGTCGGATTTACTTCAAAGGTCTTGAGCCATAAGCCAAAGTGGGGGGTAACCCGGAGGAAGGCCTCGCATACGACAACAAAAGTCGTGATATGCAGGAAGGAGTCCGGAGCTAGATCATGGAAATCTAGCCCGTAATAAAACATCAAGCCCCTGACGAAAGGATCCAGAGCAAAACCTAGACCTCGGAGGAAGTGGGAGACAAACACGACGCTCCCATTGGGTTTGGGAGAGGGGACGGCCTGCCCCCGGGGAGGCAGCCGATGCGACATTTCGGTGGTCAGATACCTGGCCTCCCTCAACTTTTTGATGTCTTCTTCCGTGACGGAGGAGGGAATCCATCGGCCTTGAAGGCTGGATCCGGACATGACTGAAGGTTCGAAGCACCTGACCTGAGCTTTGGGTGTTTGAGCTTAAGGCGGGGAAGGATTCGATTGGGCACGGGAGGGAAAAGGTAAAAGCTTTGCCCCTTCATAAAGAGGGTGGATATCAAGCGTCCTCCCCGTGTCTGTTTGGACTTGCCTATGATCTAGGAGTCCTAGAAGTGGTTGGGTTACCCACGCCCATATTGATGAGAATCCCATAATAAGGGGACACGATCTCTATTTTTTCAAGACGTGCCAAGGGAACCACCTCTCATACCACGCTGAGGTGGGTAATTAAACGACTCGGATAAAGGCTCGGCCATGGTGTGTCGCACCACGGGATACGTCAGCAGATTAGATTTGTGTAAATATTATTCTCTCTATGGAAGTATGTGGAAACTTATTTTGCAGAGCCGGACACTATCTTTGTGTTTAATATCTTCTATGAAGTACTTGGAGGAGGAACCCGCCTTGCAATGCCAAAGACAATTTGCGTGCCGGACCTGTCGTCATTGAAGCCTGGTTCAGGGGCTACTAAGGGAGTCCTAGATTAGGGGGTGTTTAGATAGCCGAACTATACCTTCAGCCGGACTCCTGGACTATGAAGATACAAGATTGAAGACTCCGTCCCATGTCCGGAAGGGACTTTCCTTGGCAAAGGCAAGCTTGGCGATACGGATGTTCAGATCTCCTACCATTGTAACCGACTTTATGTAACCCTAACCCTCTCCGGTGTCTATATAAACCGGAGGGTTTTAGTCCGTAGGACAACATACACATCAACAATCATACCATAGGCTAGCTTCTAGGGTTTAGCCTCTCTGATCTCGTGGCAGATCAACTCTTGTAATACCCATATCATCAATATCAATCAAGCAGGACGTAGGGTTTTACCTCCATCGAGAGGGCCCGAACCTGGGTAAAACTTCGTGTCCCCTGCCTCCTGTTACCATCCGGCCTAGACGCACAGTTCGGGACCCCCAACCCGAGATCCGCCGGTTTTGACACCGACACCCGTTGTATTCGAACGTTAGAATCTATCACACCTGATCATCATGTGGTGCTACGAAACATCGAACCTTCGCAACGTTGCACAGTTTGGGGGAACACTTTCTTGAAATTATTGCGAGGGATCATCTTATTTAAGCTACTGTCGTTCTAAGCAAATAAGATGTAAAACATGATACACATCACATGCAATCAAATAGTGACATGATATGGCCAATATCATTTGCTCCTTTTGATCTCCATCTTCGGGGCTCCATGATCATCATTGTCACCGGCATGACACCATGATCTCCATCATCATGATCTCCATCATCGTGTCTTCTTGAAGTTGTCTCGTCATCTATTACTGCTACTACTATGGCTAACGCTTTAGCAATAAAGTAAAGTAATTACATGATGTTTATGTTGACACGCAGGTCATAAATAAATAAATACAACTCCTATGGCTCCTGCCGGTTGTCATACTCATCGACATGCAAGTCATGATTCCTATTACAAGAACATGATCATCTCATACATCACATATATCATTCATCACATCCTTTGGCCATATCACATCACAAAACACTTGCTGCAAAAACAAGTTAGACGTCCTCTAATTGTTGTTGCAAATTTTTACGTGGCTGCTATAGGTTTCTAGCAAGAACGTTTCTTACCTACGCTGAAACCACAACGTGAATTGCCAATTTCTATTTACCCTTCATAAGGACCCTGTTCATCGAATCCGATCCGACTAAAGTGGGAGAGACAGACACCCGCCAGCCACCTTATGCAACTAGTGCATGTCAGTCGGTGGAACCAATCTCACGTAAGCGTACGTGTAAGGTCGGTCCGGGCCACTTCATCCCATGATGCCGCCGAATCAAGATAATACTAGTAACGACAAGCAAATTGACAATATCGACGCCCACAACTGCTTTGTGTTCTACTCGTGCATAGTAACTACGCATAGACCTAGCTCTTGATGCCACTGTTGGGGAACGTAGAAGAATTTTAAAATTTTCTACGCATCACCAAGATCAATCTATGGAGTCATTTAGCAACGAGGGAGAGAGGAGTGCATCTACATACCCTTGTAGATCGCGCGCGGAAGCGTTCAAGAGAACGGGGTTGATGGAGTCGTACTCGACGTGATTCAAATCACCGATGACCTAGTGCCGAACGGACGGCACCTCCGCGTTCAACACACGTATGATTAGGAAGACGTCTCCTCCTCCTTGATCCAGCAAGGGGGAAGTAGAGGTTGATGAAGATCCAGCAGCACGACGGCGTGGTGGTGGATGCAGCAGGATCCCGGCAGGGCTTCGCCAAGCGCAAGCGGGGAGGAGAGGTGTTATGGAGGGAGAGGGAGGCGCCAAGAGCAAGGGGTGCGGCTTCCCTCCCTCCCCCTCTTTATATAGGGGCCTTGGGGGGCGCCGGCCCTAGGGAGATGGATCTCCAAGGGGGTGGTGGCCAAGGGTGGCTTCCCCCCAAGCCAAGTGGGGGGGCCCCCATCCCTAGGGTTTCCCAACCCTAGGCGCAGGGCAGGCCCAAGGGGGGGCGCACCAGCCCACTAGGGGCTGGTTCCCCACCCAATTCAGCCCATGGGGCCCTCCTGGATAGGTGGCCCCACCGGGTGGTCCCGGTAAAGTACCGGTAACCCCCGAAACATTCCCGATGGCCAAAACTTGACTTCCCATATATAAATCTTTACCTCCAGACCATTCCGGAACTCGTCGTGACGTCCGTGATCTCATCCAGGACTCCGAACAACTTTCAGGTTACTGCATACTAATATCTCTACAACCCTAGCGTCACCGAACCTTAAGTGTGTAGACCCTACGGGTTCGGGAGACATGCAGACATGACCGAGATGCCTCTCCGGTCAATAACCAACAGCGGGATCTGGATACCCATGTTGGCTCCCACATGCTCCACGATGATCTCATCGGATGAACCACGATGTCAAGGATTCAATCAATCCGTATACAATTCCCTTTGTTAATCAATACGTTACTTGCCCAAGACTCGATCGTCAGTATCCCAATACCTTGTTCAATCTCGTTACCGGCAAGTCACTTTACTCGTGCCGTAATGCATGATCCCGTGATCAACCACTTGGTCACATTGAGCTCATTATGATGATGCATTACCGAGTGGGCCGAGATATACCTCTCCATCATACGGAGTGACAAATCCCAGTCTCGATTCGTGCCAACCCAACAGACGCTTTCGGGGATACCTGTAATGTACCTTTATAGTCACCCAGTTACGTTGTGACGTTTGGCACACCCAAGGCACTCCTACGGTATCCGGGAGTTGCACAATCTCATGGTCTAAGGAAATGATACTTGACATTCGGAAAAGCTACAGCAAACGAACTACACGATCTTTGAGCTATGCTTAGGATTGGGTCTTGTCCATCACATCATTCTCCAAATGATGTGATCCCTTTATCAATGACATCCAATGTCCATAGTCAGGAAACCATGACTATCTTTTGATCAACGTGCTAGTCAACTAGAGGCTCACTAGGGACATGTTGTGGTCTATGTATTAACACATGTATTACGATTTCCGGATAACACAATTATAGCATGAACAATAGACAATTATCATGAACAAAGAAATATAATAGTAACCATTTTATTATTGCCTCTTGGGCATATTTCCAACAAATGGCTTGTGGCTGCACATGGAAGTTTCCAGCATGAATAACATAATGATCCCTTTGAGCCTGGGTGGCGAACCATAGGAAAAATCACACGGATATCCCGGGATTCTCCTTTGGACAACACTGGATTCCCCAGGTGCCCACAAACCAATCCACCCAGATGTGTGTTAAAGAAGCCACCTTAAGTAATCCCTTAGTTCATGATAATACTCACAGTTGTCATGAATCACTCAAACCAAACCACGTCTACGAGCATAGCATAGCAAAATATAATAAGCGTAGTGTAGTAACTCCCAGGGTTTGAATAAAAGGGCAATAGGTTCTACCTCAACAACTACTTCCCAAAACCCACATGTTAAACAAATCCTACTCATGCAATGTTTGAGGATTGAAACTAATGCATAAAAACTGGGTAATAAGGGATATGATCAAACTGTTACTCGCCTTGCTGACGATCTGAAAACCCTAGCGACTCGTAGTAGCACGCTTCGCACTGTATCGTAAACAAACAATACCATACATAAGAAATCAAGCATAAGATGCAAGGGTAAAACTCAAGGGAAAATATCTAAACTGAAAGTTCAACTGAAGAGCTTCGATTTGCAAAAAGAATCAATCGAACCGGAGCTATGAAAATGAAACTACGATCAAAAGAAGCTCAAATTCAAATCTTCTTGGAACCAAAATTATAAATTTTCAAAATCATGTTCAAGTTGATTAACTGGAAAGAGGGGAACAAGACTAAGATTTTGGCGTTGGTTTCACTGGATTTGGACAAACGAGCAAAAAGTAACGAAGGTTTGAAAATCAGGGACTAATCTATGATAAAAGTATTTGCGAATAGGTCCTTGGTCGAAAAATAAAAATAAAATAAAAAGGAAAATCTACAGGATGAACGTCCGCTAACAGAGGCTAACGAACGAATCCATTCGTTAAAATGAACTAAACAGAGATCATTCGCTAAATAGCAAACCCTAAAATAAAACCGATCTAAAACCGAAGAACCGAAAAAAACCCGAAAAAGAACCAACGAACCTGGACAGTTTAAAACCGGTTAAACGGCGGCGGCGGTCAATGACGGCGGCGGAATTCTGGCGGCTCCGGTGAGGTGAGGCAGCGGCGGCGGCGGTGGGTCGCGGCACGGGGCGGCGGTGCGGGCAGCGGCGAGCGACGCGGGATGGTGCGGGCGGCGGCGCGTCGCGGCTTGGGATGCGGGCGGCGGCGGCGGTTGAGGAAAGAGAGGGGGGCTCCGACTTTAAAGGAGGTGGCGGGGCGGCGGCTTCCTTGGAGGACGAAGGCGGTGGGGTGAGGTGGGCCGGCCTGACTCGGCTGGGCCATCGGCCCTGTCGGCGACGAAACTTAAAAAAAATCACCCAAAAAACAAAATCCTAATAAAATATAAAAAAAATTCTAAAAATACCAGAAACAGTTTTTGCCGTCTAAGTCTAATATTTAGAACAAGGTGAACATTTCTCTGGCCTAAAAATGCAATTTTAAAAAATGAATATTTTTTCCAATTCAAATAAAATAGCAAATAAAATCCAAAAAAAGTTAATTTGATTTTAAAATTTCTTCTCCAATATTCCTTTCATTTGAAGAAGTCGTTTTATCTTCTCTCTTTTATTAGAAACAATTGGAGAGAAAATATTAAAATCAAATTTGATCCTCTTTCCAAATTTGAGAAATTTTCAAATATGAAAATTTGTGAAATCTCCAACTCTCTCCTTGGGTCCTTGAGTTGCTTAAGATTTCTAGGATCACAACCAAAATGCAAATAAAATATGATATGCATTTGATGACCTATGTACAACATCCAAATTGAAAATTGGGATGTTATAAAAGCGCAAACTTATGACGATATCTAAGGCAATGATTATGAAATATAGGCATCACGTTCGTGTCAAGTAGACCGACTCTTGCCTGCATCTACTACTATTACACCACACATCGACCGACTCCTACCTGCATCTAGAGTATTAAGTTCATGAAGAACAGAGTAATGTTTTAAGTAAGATGACATGATCTTTTTATCCTCGAAGGCAACAATACAATACATGCCTCGCTACCCCTACTGTCACTGGGTGAGGACACCTCAAGATTGAACCCAAAGCTAAGCACTTCCCCCATTGCAAGAAAAATCAATCTAGTTGGCCAAACTAAACCAATAGTTTGAAGAGAATTACAAAGATATCAATTCATGCATAAAAGAATTCAGAGAAGATTCAAATAATATTCATAGATAAGCTGGTCATAAATCCACAATTCATCGAATCTTGACAAACACACCGCAAAAGAAGATTGCATCGGACAGATCTCCTAGAACATCGAGGAGAACATGGTATTAAGAATCAAAGAGAGAGAAGAATCCATCTAGCTACTAGCTATGGACCCGTAGGTCTGTTGTAAACTACTCACGCTTCATCGGAAGGGTAATAGAGTTGATGTAGAAGCCCTCCATGATTGAATCCCCCTCCGACAGGATGCCGGAAAAGGCCACAAGATGGGATCTCATAAGAATAGAAGGTTGTGGCGGCGGAAAAGTGTTTTCATGCATGCTTATGGAGGTTCGGGGATATATGTGAATATATCAGAGGAAGATCTAGGTCAGGGGGTCACCGAGGAGCCCACAAGGTAGGGGGCGCGCCCTCCACCCTTGTGGCCATCTCGTGGCTCTTTTTACTTGCACGCGAAGTCTCCTGGGTGTCTTCTGGTCTAAGAAAAATCATCACGAAGGTTTTATTCCATTTGGACTCCGTTTGGCATTCCTTCTCCGCGAAGCTAAAAAACAAGGAAAAACAGAAACTGGCACCGGGCTCTAGGTTAATAGGTTAGTCCCAAAAATAATATAAAATAGCATATTAATGCATATAAAACATCCAAAAGAGATAATATAATAGCATGGACCAATAAAAAATTATAGATACATTGGAGACGTATCAAGCATCCTCAAGCTTAATTCCTGCTCGTCCTTGAGTAGGTAAATGTTAAAAACAGAATTTTTGATGTGGAATGCTACCTAACATATTTATATATGTAATTTTCTTTATTGTGGCATGAATGTTCAGATCCATAAGATTCAAAACAAAAGTTTAATATTGACATAAAAACAATAATACTTCAAGCAAACTAACAAGGCAATCATGTCTTCTCAAAATAACATGGCCAAAGAAAGCTTATCCCTACAAAATCATATAGTCTGGCTATGCTCCATCTTCATCACACAAAATATTCAAATCATGCACAACCTCGATGACAAGCCAAGCAATTGTTTCATACTTTTGGTGTCCTCAAACCTTCTCAACTTTCAGGCAATACATGAGCGTGAGCCATGGACATAACACTATAGGTGGAATAGAATATGGTGGTTGTGGAGAAGACAAAATAGAGGGAGATAGTCTCACATCAACTAGGCATATTAACAGGGTATGGAGATGCCCATCAATAGATATCAATGTGAGTGAGTAGGGATTGCCATGCAACGGAGGCACTAGAGCTATAAGTTTATGAAAGCTCAAAAGAAAACTAAGTGGGTGTGCATCCAACTTGCTTGCTCATGAAGACCTAGGGCAATTTGAGGAAGCCCATCGTTGGAATATACAAGACAAGTTCTATAATGAAAAATTCCCACTAGAATATGGTAGTGACAACATAGGAGACTCTCTATCATGAAGATCATGGTGCTACTTTGAAGCACAGGCGTGGAAAAAGGATAGTAACATAGCCCCTTCTCTCTTTTTCTCTCATTTTTTGTTTGGCTTCTTTGGCCTCCCTTTTAGTTTTTTCCTCGCGTGGGACAATGCTCTAATAATTAAAATCATCACATTCTTATTTACTTACAACTCAAAAATTACAACTTGATACTTAGAACAAAATAAGACTCTATATGAATGCCTCCGGCGGTGTACCGGGATGTGCAATGATTCAAGAGTGACATGTATGAAAGAATTATGAAAGGTGGCTTTGCCACAAATACGATGTCAACTACATGACCATGCAAAGCAATATGACAATGATGGAATGTGTCATAATAAAATGGAATGGTGGAAAGTTGCATGGCAATGTATATCGGAATGGCTATGGAAATGCCATAATAGGTAGGTATGGTGGACGTTTTGAGGAAGGTATATGGTGGGTTTAAGGTACTGGCGAAATTTGCGCGGCACTAGAGAGGCTAGCAATGGTGGAAGGGTGAGAGTACGTATAATCCATGGACTCAACATTAGTCATAAAGAACTCACATACTTATTGCAAAAATCTATTAGTTATCGAAACAAAGTACTACGCTCATGCTCCTAGGGGGATAGATTGGTAGGAAAATACCATCGCTCGTCCCCGACCGCCACTCATAAGGAAGACAATCAAAAAATACCTCATGCTCCAACTTCGTTACATAACAGTTCACCATACGTGCAAGCTACGGGAATCACAAACCTTAACACAAGTATTTATCCAATTCACAATTACTCAAAACAATCATAAGGAATCAAACTTCTCATAGTATTCAATGCACTTTATACGAAAGTTTTTCATTATATCCCTCTTGGATGCCTCTCATATTTAGGACTAAATTCATAACCAATGCAAATTACCATGTTGTTTATAAAGACTCTCAAAATAATATAAGTGAAGCATAAGAGTTCAACAATTTCTACAAAATAAAACCACCGCTGTGCTCTAAAAAGATATAAGTGAAGCACTAGAGCAAAATTGCCTAGCTCAAAAGATATAAGTGAAGCACATAGAGTATTCTAAAAAATCTTGATTCATGCATGTCCCTCTCAAAAGGTGTGTACATCGGTGGAAAAGTGTCTTCGTGGATGCTTCTGGCGGTTTGGGAATATATGTGAATATATAGGATGATCTAGGCAAGGGGGTCAGCAAGGGGACCACAAGGTAGGGCAGCGTGCCCTACCCCCTGGGCGTGCCCTCCACCCTTGTGGCCGCCTCGTGGCTCTTCTGACTTGCACTCCAAGTCTCCTGGGTGTCTTCTGGTCCAAGAAAAGTCATCACGAAGGTTTTATTCCGTTTCGTATTACTTCTCCGCGAAGCTAAACTAGGAAAAAACAGAAACTGGCACTGGGCGCTAGGTTAATAGGTTAGTCCCAAAAATAATATAAAATAGCATATTAATGCATATAAAACATCCAAAACAGAGAATATAATCGCATGGAACAATAAAAAATTATAGATTCGTTGGACACGTATCAGATTTCACCACCACCGCCGCCATCACGTCGTCATGCTGCCGGAGGACTCGAGCCACTACTTCACCATCGCTTGCTGGATTGAGGATGTGAAGGCGTCATCAAGCCGTACGTGTGTTGAACACAGAGGTGCCGTCCGTTTGGCACTTGGATCGGGAGTTTGTGGGATGGATCGTGATTGGATCACGAAAACATTCGACTACATCAACCGTGTTTCTTAACGCCTAGATTGATCTTGGTGAGTGTAGGAAATTTTTGGTTTCCCATGCAACGTTCCCCAACAGTAGTAACTTAGCAAGATCAATAAGTGAAAAGCTCGGACACATTGGCTCGGTAATGGATAATTATGTTGGATAACATTCATCATGTAATAGTTATAACCTAGGGCAACACAGAACTAGCTCCAATTCATCAATTAATGTAGAAATGTATTCCGTATATAGTCATACCTGCTTATGATATGAACTGGCATGACATATTTTGTCCTACCATCTCGTGGTAGCGGGGTCCATAAGGAAACTAAGGGATATTAAGGCCTCCTTTTAATAGAGAACCGGAATAAAGCATTAACAAATAGTGAATACATGAACTCCTCAAGCTACGGTAATCACCGGAAAGAATCCCAATTATTGTCACCTTGGGGTATGCGGATCATAACATGTAATAGGTGCATATAACTTGGAAGATAGGATCAAGAACACAAATATATTCATGAAAACATAAAGGGTTCAGATCTGAAATCATGGCACTCGGACCCTAATGACAAGCATTAAGCATAGCAAAGCCATAACAACATCAATCTCATAACATAGTGGATACTAGGGATCAAGCCTTAACAAAACTAACTCAATCAGATGATAAATCTCATCCAACCCATCACCGTCCAGAAAGCATATGAATGAATTACTCACTCCCAGTGGTGAGCATCATAAAATTTGTGATGGAGGATGGTTGAAGATGATGATGACGAAGGATCCCCCTCTCCGGAGCCCCGAACGGACTCCAGATCTAGCCACCTGATGAAGAACACGAGGTGGTGGCAGCTCCATATCGTAAAACATGATGAAACTTCATCTCTTATTTTTTTTCTTAGGAAATAGGAATTTATAGTGCTGAGATTAGCGTCAGCGGAGCCTCGTGGGCACCACCAGCCACCAGGGTGCGCCTAGGGGGGTGGGCATGCCCTAGTGCCTCGTGGGCAGCAGGTGGCCCCCTCCAATGGGTCTTTGCTCCAGTATTTTTTATTTATTCCAAAAAAATCTCCAAAAAGTTTCGTCCAATTTCGAGAACTTTTATTTCTGCACAAAAGACAACACCATGGTAGTTCTATTGAAAACAACATCAGTCCGGGTAAGTTTCATTCAAATCATGCAAATTAGAGTCCAAATCAAGAGCAAAAGTGTTTGGAAAAGTAGATACGAGGAGACGTATCAACTCCTCCAAGCTTAATTCACGGATTGTCCTCAAACAATTTAGTTGACAAATTGAAAGTGATAAAGAAAAACTTTTACGAATTCTTTTGTTCTTGTATCTATATATATGATTAAATAATACCTAGGTTTTCAGCAAAGATCAAAACTAACCATGCAAATAATAACTCTTAGAAATTATATTAACTCATACCAATGGCATAATCAACTAGTGAGCAATAATAAAATATCTCAAATTCCAACACTTTGTCAAAACAATCATGATATAATATGACAACATGGTATCTCGCTAGCCCTTTCTGAGACCGCAAAACATAAATGTAGAGCACCTCCAAAGTTCGAGCAGCGACTAAACATTGCAGTTCATGGTAGAAGAGATCCAGTCATGATGCACACAATATTAACTATACACAATGCATAAGAATGACAATAGTGCTCTTAGGGCTGGTGCTTGTTTGAGAAGGTGATCACTCAACAATAAAAGTAGATCAATGATGTCGCTTGAAGCTACGTCGGTATTTCCCCAAAAAGGAAGGGATGCAACACAGCGGCGATAGGTATTTCCCTCAGATATGAAACCAAGGTTATCGAACCCGTAGGAGAACCAAGCAACACAAGTAAACAGCCCCTGCACACAAATAACAAATACTCGCAAACCGACATGTTAAAGGGGTTGTCAATCCCTTTCGGGTAACGGTGCTAGAAATTGGTGCGTTGACGGGACAAAGTTGAAAATATTGATAGATCAAATGCAAAATAAAATAAATTGCAGCAAGGTATTTTTGTATTTCTAGTTTACTAGATCGGAAAATAAAAGGCAAATAAAATAGATCGCAAAGGCAAATAATATGAGAAAGAGCCCCGGGAGCCGTAGGTTTCACTAGTGGCTTCTCTCGAGAAAAATAGCAAACGACGGGTAAACAAATTACTGTTGAGCAATTGATAGAACTTCAAATACTCATGACGATATCCAGGCAATGATCATTACATAGGCATGACGTCCAAGATTAGTAGACCGACTCCTGCCTGCATCTACTACTATTACTCCACACATCAACTGCTATCCAGCATGCTCCTAGTGTATTAAGTTCATGGAGAAACGGAGTAATGCAATAAGAATGATGACATGATGTAGACAAGATCTATCTATGTAGAGATAGACCCCATCGTTTTATCCTTAGTAGCAACGATACATAAAGGTCGGTTCCCTTTGTCACTAGGATCAAGCACCGTAAGATCGAACCCACTACAAAGCACCTCTTCCCATTACAAGATAAATAGATCAAGTTGGCCAAACAAAACCCAAATATCAGAGAAGAAATACGAGGCTATAAGAGATCATGCATAAAAGATATCAAAGAAACTCAAATATTTTCATGGATATAAAAAGGTAGATCTGATCATAAACTCAAAGTTCATCGATTCCAACAAACACACCGCAACATCATATGGATCTCCAAGAGACCATTGTATTGAGAATCAAGAGAGAGAGAGAGAGAGAGAAAGCCATCTAGCTACTAACTATGGACCCGAAGGTGTTGGGGATATTACTACTGTAGGTAAACCGGCCTTATGTAGCCGGGTTGACTCTTTGAAGATTGGAAGCCCATGAAGATGTAAAGATGATGGCGCTTTACGGAGGGCCCAAAGGCGGGTTATAGTCTGTAAATGTAAACCGGCCTAGTCATGTAACTTGTATAGTAAGATAGAAAGAGAGAGGCCGAACCGGATACGTTTATAATCCGGCTTCGACACTCTGTAGCCCGGCGGGCGTCAACCTATGTATATAAAGGGACGACCCGGCCGCAGTTTAGGGACAGACAACAACAACTTGAGAGTCAGACAAAGCGGATTCGCTCCCTGGCCTTCGAAACCCTAGCAATAACAATCACAACTAGACGTAGGCTTTTACCTTCATCGAAGGGGCCGAACTAGTATAAACTCCCGTGTCCCCGTGTCCGGTTTAACCCCTTTAAGCTAACCCGTTGTGATGGCTCCACGACTAAGTCCTTTCATGAGGACATCTGCCGTGACAAACCCACAACAGTTGGCGCCCACCGTGGGGCTATCGCATGATGGTTTTGTGTTCTTAAAGGGTAGCTTCGATGGACTCAAGGGATACACTGTGGGCCCGATGACGAAGAGTCGTCGTGGCAAGCTCTACATCGACAACGCGGGATGGGGTCCCGAGGCCTATTCAATCGAATACGGGTACCAGGTCCCCTTTGGTGGGATTCACGTCTTCATCGGCAAGATCGGCGAACCGGCCCCCGAGCCGGACATCTGCACCGACATCATCGAAATGGCTCGGCATGCAAGTTCTTCGCCGGTTTAGCCCGAGGCAAGGCATGTTTTCGTAGGTGTGGTCCATGGATCGGGGTACAAGGACGTACCGGTGTCCGATGGAGAAACCGTAGTCTGCTCTGATGACGAGTCTTCTAGAGAAACCGAATCGCTTTACCAGTTGCAGGACGGCCGAATTGAGGGAGGATCTGAGGGCAACAGTATTCCGGATTCCCCCGGTCTGCCAAACCGGGCTGCCATCTTCATGCCCGGCACACAATCGGTGCCTCATTCATCTACTGCCGCAGCAATGCTCTCCGGTTCAGCGACGGCCACACCAGCAGGGGTAGGAAGCTCGGCGCCACCTCCGGCCCAAGTCTTGTCTGATTTGTTCAATGCTCTGGCAACATTGATGTCCGCGGAGGTAGACGCAGCAGCCAGGGATTAGCACGATGTGGAGATTGTAAAAGTGAAAGATCAGATAGCCCAGGCTAAAGCGGACCTGGCAGCAAAGAACGCCAGGATGGCTACGGAGAGGGCCGAGTTGGAAGCATAGGCTTACTGGATTAGACTGGATCAGAATGCTCTAGAGGAAGTCATGAGAAGAAGGTACCGATCACGTCTCCCGTCGGTTTATGAGCCACAGAATCTTTTCAACACGCCAGGTGCAGGAGCTGGTAACCAGCCCACGCTAAACCGGGCGGGGCGCCGGGAGCAGGAGCACCGGTTCAGCCGCGCACGACGGACCTGCCTCGCCAGAACAACGTTGTACTATCAATGCCGCCCGGGCATTATTCCAACCCGTTGGACAACATTGTGGCTGCCGCTTCATGCCTGGCGGCCCTCCCAACCGACGGCGAGTCACCAGTTGCAGTAGAAGCGCGTCGGGCCAGGGATCTCCTTCAGACAACACTAAATCAACAGCAAGCATATTCACACAGCCGTGAGAGGATTCATTCCACTCCCCGTCCAAGCCGGAGTTATAGCAAGCATGTGGAGGATGAACCGGTCGTGTCCAGTAGTGCACGTCACCGAAATTCGCCATGAGGGAACAACCCGGCTGGGGGAGGTGCTAATGCGCAAGATGTTGTGGACCATGGCCGCGCACGTCGAGAGGCCGACTTGACAGCTCGACACGGAGCACGACAGCATACTCCGGTTCACCCCACCGCCTCCGTGGAGCTAGGGGCGATGTTCAGTTCCTTAGGGGTACCGCGTTTAACTCCCGCTTTGCGTAATGTGCGACTACCCAAGGATTTCAAGGGACCGCGTAAGGTACCAAATTACACCGCCGATTTGCAGCCAGAGGCGTGGGCGGAGAGCTATGAGATGGCAATGGAGATGTTAGATGTGGACGAGGCGGTGTGTGCCAAATATTTCACCATGATGTTGGAAGGAACAACTCGCACTTGGTTGAAGAGCTTGCCGACCAACTCTATTGGATCATGGGCCGAACTGAAGCACCGGTTTATCCAGAACTTCAAGGATACGTGTAAGCAGCCAATGTCAATTGTAGATCTGGCTGCTTGTGTCCAAGAGGAAGGGGAATCCACAACCCATTGGGTCAAACGGGTCTCGGCGATTTTGCATTCATCAGATCATATCAATGCAGACACCGCAGTGTTAACATTAGAGGGCAATTGCCATTTCAAACAGTTAAAACAGAAGTTGGGAAGGCTCAAACATCACTACAACGACATGTCAACACTCATGGCCGCTTTGGTTAAATATGCCGATTCAGATAATACCAAGGATCCGGATTCAGAGGAGGACAAACCAAAGAAGGGTAAGAAGAACGGCAATGCCAAAGGCCAACAACATAATCCGGTAGGCCATGTAAACGCTAGTAAGCGCAAGGCCGATAGTGGTTTGGACTTTGTCGCAAATACCAACGCGCAGGAGAATGGCCAGCGCCGTAAAGGCAAGCAGCCCCAGAGGGGTGGAGGGCCAGGCAACAGTTTGGAGCGTTTGTTAAACAGCCCTGTCCAAACCATGGATCGAAGGAGAAACTGGCATCACATCTCTGGAAAGATTGTTATATCATGCGGGATTTCAAGAATTCCAATATGTTCCAATATGACAGCGGCCCGCCCGGCGGTTCAGGAGGAGGTTTCCACGGGCCGGGTTACGGAGGTGGTGGTTCCGGTTCAGGGTTTCCAGGCAATCAAACCAGACACGTCAATCAAGGACACCAAGGCAACCAGGGAGGTTATAACCATCAGGGGAGTCAGCAGCAACAGCAGTCGGGTTATCAGAGCAATCCCAAACAGCTGAACAGCAGGCAATATCATGTCTTCACTACTAGTTTGTGCAAACGTGATCAGAAGCTTCACAAAAGGGAAGTCAACTCTGTTGAGCCGGCAGTACCTTAGTATTTACGCTGGTCGGAGCAACCTATTTTGTGGAGTAGACAGGATCACCCGCCCCGGGTTGATAATCCAGGTCATTTGGCCTTGGTGGTAGCCCCTCAAGTTGGGGATACAAGTTCACTAAAGTGCTCATGGATGGGGGAAGTAGTATCAATATTTTGTATTATGATACATTTCGCCGTATGGGGTTGACAGATAAGGATCTTAAACCGTCGAATACGGTATTTCATGGTGTGGTGCCTGGTAAGTCTGCATACCCTGTTGGTAAGATAGCTTTGGAAGTAGCTTTTGGAGATGACTACGATTCAAGGTCAGAAACATTGACATTTGAGGTGGTAAAGATCAAAAGTCCGTAGCACACCTTGTTTGGGCGGCCGGTTTATGCTAAGTTTATGGCAAGACCATGTTATGTTTATCTATAGCTTAAAATGCCATGTCATAAGGGGACTATCATAGTACATGGAAGTAGAAAGATTGCTTTGGAGTGTGAAGAAGGTGATGCGGCTTATGCTGAGTCGGTTTGTGCCACGGAGGAGTTAAAATTCTATAAGGAGCAAGTTGATCCAGCAGACATAACCTCCTTAAAAAAGCCAACTACGGAACATGATCCAACATTGAAGTTCAAATCAGCTACAGACACTAAAATGGTTGACTTTGTCCCTGGCAATTCATCCAAACAGTTCAGCATCAGGGCTAACCTGGATCCCAAATAGGAAAGCGCGCTCATCGAGTTCATCCGTGAGAATCGGGACATCTTTGCATGGAAACCTTCTGACATGCCAGGTGTACGGAGAGAACTCGCTGAGCACACACTCAACATTGATCCTAAATTCAAACCGGCCCGATAGTTCCTCCGCCGTTTCAATGAGGAAAGACGCAAGGCTATAGGTGAAGAGGTAGCCCGTTTATTGGCTGTAGGGTTTATTGTTGAAGTTTTTCATCCAGAGTGGTTAGCCAATCCGGTGCTGGTTCTTAAGAAAAACGACACTTGGCGCATGTGTGTGGACTACACAGATTTAAACAAGGCTTGCCCTGCAGACCCCTTTTCTCTCCCTCGCATTGATCAGATAATTGATGCTACGGCG
Organism: Triticum urartu; assembly: GCF_003073215.2. NCBI lineage: Eukaryota > Viridiplantae > Streptophyta > Magnoliopsida > Poales > Poaceae > Triticum > Triticum urartu. The sequence continues at coordinate 470,756,385 of NC_053028.1, forward strand.
GGTTGTGACCGTTTGTGTTTTTTGGATGCTTACTCTGGTTATCATCAGATCAAAATGGCAGTTAAGGACCAGGAGAAGACAGCCTTTATAACTCCCTTTGGAGTCTTCTGCTATGTTTCCATGCCCTTTGGACTCAAGAGTGCCCAGGCAACTTACCAGTGATGTGTTCAGAATTGCCTTCATAAGCAAATTGGGCGCAATGTTCATGCCTATGTGGATGATATTGTGGTTAAATCCAGAAAGGAGGGGACATTGATAGATGATCTACAGGAAACCTTTGACAATCTCCAGATTTACAAGATGATGCTCAATCCGGAGAAGTGTGTTTTTGGTGTCCCGGCAGGCAAGCTCTTAGTCTTTCTGGATTCAAACAGAGGCATTGAGGCTAATCCGGAAAAGATTGCAGCAATTACGTCCTTGGCTAAACCGGCGTGTATTAACGATGTGCAACGTCTGGCCGGCCGGATTACAGCCTTGAGCCGGTTTATCAGCCGCCTTGGAGAGAAGGCCATCCCCTTATATCAGATGCTCAAGAAAATAGATAACTTTGTCTGGAGTGAAGCAGCTGATAAGGCGTTTGAAGATCTGAAGGGGCAGCTAGTGGAACCGCCCGTGCTGGCAGCACCGATCAATAAAGAGCCATTATTATTATATGTGGCTGCTAATGCCCGGGCTGTCAGCGTAGCCATTGTGGTAGAGCGCAAGGAGCCTGGCAAAGAGTATCCGGTTCAACAGTCGGTTTATTATATCAGTGAGGTGCTCATTGAGTCAAAGCAGAGGTATCCACATTGGCAGAAACTGGTGTATGGGGTGTGTATGGCAAGCCGGAAGCTCAAACACTATTTTCAGGGCCATCCTATCACAGTGGTCAGTTCAGCTCCTCTGGGCGACATCATTCAAAACAGAGAGGCAACAGGTCGGATTGCCAAGTGGGCCATTGAGCTTGGACCTCACGGGCTCAAATATATACCCCGCACGGCCAGCAAGTCCCAGGCACTCATAGATTTCATCAACGATTGGATGGAGTTATAGGCACTTGAGGAGAAACCAGATAATACATATTGGACTATTCATTTTGATGGGTCCAGACAGTTAGAGGGTTCGGGGGCTGGAGTCGTATTAACTTCCCCACGAGGTGACAAGTTTTGTTATGTCCTCCGTTTAATGTTCCCTTGTACTAACAATGCAGCTGAATATGAGGCTTTACTCCACGGTCTTCGGATGGCTAAAGAGATGAATTTGAGCTGGGTTAAGTGCTTCGGCGATTCAGATCTAGTGGCTCAGCAAGTGTCTGGCAGTTGGGATTCTAAGGACCCACTCATGGCTGCATATCGGCGAGAGGTGGACGCAGTGGCTGGTCACTTTAAAGCTTATCAGGTGGACCATATAGACCGGCGGAAGAATGAAGCGGCGGATGCTTTAAGTCGTCTTGGTTCCCAACGTAAACCGATTCCGCCCAATGTCTTTCTTGATGTATTGCACAATCCGTCAGTCAAAATACCAACCGAAGAAGATTTGGCTATTCCTGATCCGGAGGCTCAGTTGGTGGCAGCTCTGCATGCCATACCGGATTGGACAATCCCATATCTGGATTACATGAACCGGGGTGAGTTACCAGCTGAGGAAACGTTGGCTCGACAGGTAATCCGGCGGTCCAAGTCCATGACCATACTCAACGGGGAGTTACATCGTTACAGTGTTTCAGGAGCAATTCAGCGATGCGTTTCTCCTCAAGAAGGTTGTGAGATTTTGCGTGAAATTAATGAAGGGGATTGCGGTCACCACGCCGGTTCAAAGTCATTGGTTGCCAATGCTTTTCGCCACGGTTTTTACTGGTTTACAGCGCATGCTGATGCGAAGGATTTAGTCAAAAGATGTGATGGATGTCAAAAGTTTGCCCGCCGTGCGCATGTTCCGGCTCAAGAGTTGCGGATGATTCCAATTACGTGGCTGTTTGCAACTTGGGGGCTGGATATGGTTGGACCCTTCAAGCGCTCCAAGGACAAGAAGACCCATCTGTTAGTAGCAGTTGATAAATTCACTAAATGGGTAGAGGCAGAGCTAGTCAGCAAGTGTGATGCAGCCACGGCGGTTCGATTCATCAAAAAGGTGATATTCCGGTTTGGCTTTCCACATAGCATTATAACAGATAATGGTACTAACTTATCAAAAGGAGAGATGGAAGAATTCTGTCAACGTGAGCACATTCGGCTTGATCTAGCATCAGTGGCTCACCCCCAATCTAATGGTCAAGCGGAAAGGGCAAATCAAGAAATTCTACGGGGTATCAAACCAAGGCTTATGGTCCCCTTAAAGCGGACACCGGGTTGTTGGGTCGAGGAGCTACCTTCGGTGTTATGGAGCATCAACACCACACCCAATAGGTCTATGGGTTACACGCCTTTCTTCATGGTTTATGGAGCGGAGGCGGTTCTTCCTAGTGACATCCGTCACGATTCGCCCCGTGTGGCAGCTTATGTTGAAGCTGATAATGAGAAGGCACGTCAGGATTCTTTGGACCTGTTGGATGAAGAGCGGGATCTTGCAGCAGCACGTTCGGCGATTTATCAACAAGATCTTCGACGTTATCACAGCCGCCGGGTTAAAACTAGAACCTTTCAAGAAGGTGATTTGGTGCTCCGGCTCATCCAGGATCAGACTGATATGCACAAGTTATCCCCCCCTTGGGAAGGACCCTTTGTGGTCAGCAAAAATCTGCACAACGGATCCTACTACCTCATTGATGTTCGAGAGCATGAAGACTCATGTCAATCGGAGGAGGAGACAAAGCGGCCATGGAACATAGCTCTCCTTCGGCCTTACTATACTTGAAGCCATAGGCTCTTCACCTGTACATATTTATGACAGTGTATATACCGTATAATAAACCGGAGCCTCCATTATAAGCGGGGTATCTGTTCTTTCTTATATAATATGTGTGCTTTTACAAGTTAACGGTCAAAGCACCGTCTTTGTTAAACCGGCTTTAGCAGCTGCATAAAGATAAAGAAAATCACTAGGGGGCTTGGTCATGTTTGAACCACAGCTACACCTCTTGATAGGCATTTCAGCCGCACAAGGAAAATTTTGTGGAGCCAAAGAGAGTATTGTACACAGTACAAACTCAAACATAGGCACACGCTGAGCATCACTCACAAAGTTACTTGGGTGCTCTTTTTTGCAAAACAAAAAAGAGTTTGAAAGGACCCTCGTAATTGGCTATCAAGCCATGGCTTGGAAGCCTAGTGTATTCACCTAAAACCCCGGGTTAACTTGCCTTCATCAAGTAAGCCACTCCTATCCAGGAAATCCTGGCATGACCCATCGAACGTTTGACAAGTCAATCTTTTACAGAGCCTGAACTTGTCACAGTTAAAACGATGATTGGTTAATTGGAGGCCCATCTTAAAAGGCTTTGTTAAATGGTTTAACTCAGAGGCCTGGCAGCCCATGAAAAGCCTCGATTTGGAGCCTGGCGGCTCGTAAAAAGCCTCGCATATTTTCCTATTTGAATTTTGTTTGTTGACAATCATAAGTGTTTTTTGATAAACCGGCGTCCTTGACTCGGCTTGCTTTCCAACCACTAGTTGTCGGATTTCGGGTTCCGGTAGACCCTTGAGGTTCGAACACTGGGGTGCGCGCAGAGATTTCGCCTCCTACCTTCCTGCACCCCTCCGCCATGCTAGGATCAAAGCTATGAAAAGAACAACACAAGGGACACAGGGTTTATACTGGTTCAGGCCACCGTTGTGGTGTAATACCCTACTCCAGTGTGTGGTGTGGTGGATTGCCTCTTGGGCTGATGATGATGAACAGTACAAGGAAGAACAGCCTCGCGAGGGTCTGTTCTTGGCTGGGGCGATGAACTGCTGGGAGGAGTTTAGCCACCTTTCTCTCTCTCTCCCTCTTTCCAACTGGTCGACCCCCTTTGCCATGTGGGTGTCTGGTCCTATTTATAGAGGCCCTGGTCCTCTTCCCAAATATTGAGCGAGAAGGGAGCCAATAATGGCGGGCTAATTTGAAAGGGGACAGCAAGTATCAACTATCCTGACAAAAGTAGTCTTCGCCTGCGCAAAGCTCTGGTGATGACGCCGTCTTGGGCTCCACGGTGACCTCCATCTCGTAGTCCTCCTGGTCTTGGTCTCATTGCACTGAAATGGCAACCTTTGCCTGATGCCTCGGTACTCCGCGGCTGTGCTTGCCCCCTTTGCACCAAAGAGGAAAGGAGGACGCTGCGCGGGCTGGCACCCGCCTGGCGCCCTGAGTCGTCATGGCTTGCGTCACAGGCACCTCGCGAGGTACCCCGCCTTGATCTCTCCGCCTCCTCGTGAGCCAGCCTGACGAGGCCGTGCCTGAGGAAGCTCCGTGTCGTCCGCCCCGCGAGGCTTGGCCCCTCGCGAGGGTCTTGAGTTTGTGCTGGTGAAGATGGGCCGTGCTGGCCCCCCCTTTGAGCCACGCCGCAGGCCACAGGCAGGCAAGTCTGGGGACCCCCGTTCCCAGAACGCCGACAGTAGCCCCCGGGCCCAAGGCGCGCCCGGACTTGGCCGTGCAGGTAGGCGGAAGGGCAAGAGCGAAGCGCCATGGGCCCTAACAGCCTGCGGCCTTGGGCGCCGCGTGGCGGTTGATTGGACGTGGGCGCCTTAGCAGCCGCGTGAGTTGATAAGGGAGTGGCGTCCGCCTAGGCCCTTCTTCTTGCTTCCCCTGGTTGCTGTTCAGATCCCCTTTCCTGCACTTCTCCTTCCTTCCTCCGAAATCTCCAGATCTGCTCTGACCTTGCGACCCAGGAAGCCATGGCGCCTCGCCAGCCCCCGACCGCAGCTTGGTACTCGTCTGCCCTGGACCCGCCGAACGTGTCGGAGGCAGGCCTGGCCCGGTTGCGCCGGATAGCGACGGTGCGAGGCATCGACGGGGCGAAGGTGTTCAAGGCCGGCTCCGCCACCCCTGAGTGTCAGAGGAGCACCTTCTATCCACTCTTCGTAAGTGCCATTGTTGCTGGCCTGGTGCCTCCCTTCTCCGAGTTCTTCTTCTCTGTCCTCCGCCATTACAAGCTGCAGGCTCTGCATCTCCATCCCAACTCCTTCCTTCTCCTCGCGATCTTTGCTTATTATTGCGAGGCCCATGTTGGGGTGCAGCCCTTAGTGTCCTTGCTTCGCCACTACTTCTCCCTCCGGACCTCTCGCGGTCCTGCTTCCGCGTGCGCGAGCTTCGTCGCGTACGGTGGCGCCATTGCCATCTCGAAATCTAGGAAGAGGATTGAGGGCTTCAGGAGCAAGTGGGTCTTGGTGGACGCTGAGCGCATCCACCCTCGGCTGATCTTGCCCACCGAGCAGCCCACGAGCTCCAGCAACTGGGGTCGAGCGGAGCTCACGGATCTCCGCGCGAAGATGGTGTTGGAGAAGATGGACGCGGATCTGAGGCCGGCTGACATGGCGGCGGCGAAGCTGACCGGCGCATCGTTGCTGAGGGAGTTCCTGGAGCACCAGCTGGCTCCGCTTCGGCAGTACTCGCTTCCAATGTGGAGGCCACGTCTGAGCCCCGCGGCCTGGGCCGACGGAGACTTGGCTGCGGTTCTCCAATCTCTGGTCGGGGGCAATGTGGCGAGGTTGGAGGGCGCTCCTACGCCCTTGTTCCTCCGCGACGACTGGGAGTGGGTAGTGAAGTCCATGCCCGTCTTCAATGGGGAAGGGCCCGTGCCCCTGGAGGCTCCCGAGGGACCGGTGGACGTGCCCTCCGGCGACTCCAGGGAAGAGGAAGAAGGAGGGGAGCGCGGAAAAGGGCCTGACTCCGAGGCGAATGACGGAGAGTCAAGGGCTCCCCTCCCCCGGTGCAGGTCCCGCGTTCTCCGCCTCTCTCCGAACGATGACGACGAAGACGACGACGAGCAGGACGGCGGGAGCTCGCCCCCGATCCCGAAGAAGGATAGGACCGGGCTGATCTCCCGCGGGTCTCCCCCGGCCCCGGGGCGAACCGCAGACGCACCTTCCGCCTCCAAGCTTCCCGAGGTTGACCCTTCCAGCCGGCTTTCAGGCTTCAAATTTGGCCGGAGGCCACTTGAGCTCACTGGCAACGACCCGTAAGCATTCGATTCTTGTCTTTATCTCTTGCTCTGCTTCTGAGGCTTGACGTCCGCATCTTTGGATAGGTTGGCGCCCGCAGCAAAGAAGTCAAAGGGGGTTCCTGAGGTTCCGTTCATGACAGCGCCCCTGAAGGAAGGTGACCGCGACGCACAAGCTTCTCCTGCCCGGTCATCCTTGCGGGGCCTGACTGAGCCAGCTGGGGCGAGCTCAGCCCCCACGGCCCAAGTGGCTCCCGAGGTACTCCCGTCTGCCGCCGCTGCTACAGCTGTTGGGGCGTGGCAGACTCCGCCTCAGGATGCTGCGGCCGTGCTGCCGCCTTCTCCTCCTACTCCACCGGCTGCTATCTCCTCGACTCCTTCCGCCGTTCTGGACCACACTGTTGCTGAGCTGGACCGGCTGCGGCAGGATCTTCTCGGCGCCGACCCTCGCCTGGTGGCCGGGCGCTTGGAGCTGGTTTCTGGATGGGTTCTCTCCGACGCTTCGATTCGGGCGGCGCTGGTCTAGGCCTTGATGGCATGCGACGAGGAGAAGCAGGCCGTCCTTGAGACGAAGGCTGCTCGCGATGCAGCCCTGCGAGAGGTGGTAGACGTCCGTGGTCGCTGCAAGGTGCTGGAGGACGAGCTGCAGGGCCTGCGGGATCAGCTCGCGAAAGAGGTTCGCCTTCGCCAAGAACAGGAAGAAGGCGTGAAGGCTCGCGAGGCGGCCGTCGAGGGCCGGGAGGCCAAGCTCAAGAAACTCCGCGACCGCCTAGGTGCGCTGGAGCAGGAAGTGGGGGCGAGGAAGGCCGAGCTGGACGGCAAGGCCCTGGTCCTCACCGAAGACCGCGCGGCCTTCACGGAGCTGGAGGCGAAGGCTCGCTCCTCGCTGAGGACGCTTTACGACAGCGGCCTGGAGAGCCCGCTGGCCGGCGCCGAGGACGGCCCCGCCAAGCTGCTTCCCTTCTTGGTCCACGCTCTTGAAGATGTCGCCCTTGGCCTCGGCCCCACGGCCGAGCTCGAGGCGCGTGTTCTGTCTTCTGCAGCACTGACGCGGGTTCTCACCCACATCCACCTTCGCGATCCCGGGTTCGACCTTGAGAGCCTACTGGAGCCCGTGAGCGGCAAGCGTGTGGCGGCTGCTGCCGAGGCCGTGAAGGGTCGCGCAGAGGCTCTGCTGGGGAAGTTCCGGGCCTTCAGCACCAAGCCGGAGCAAGGCGCTGTCGACCCCGCTGCTCCGTGAGGCGAACCCACGCCGCGCTGCTCCCCCGCCGTCAAGTGACTCCATCGTGGCTCCTGTCCTGCTTTTGATTCCTGCACATGTATCATGCCTCGGGGAGGCGTTTAAACTTGCGCCTGATATTGGGATAACAGTGTGGACTGTAATATTTGCTTTCGAATTCCTTTGAAATTTGTGCTTTTCCTTCCTACTTGCTTACGTTCTATGCCGGCAGAGCCCGGCCCCGCGCGTACCTCACCCAGCAATAGCCCTGACCGGAAACCAGGACGGGACCAAGGAGTGAGGGGCTACGTGACAAGTTAGGCTCCTGAGTCGCGATGCTCAGGAGTCCCCCTTGGCACACGAAGAGCAAGTAGGGAGGTGTGATGTGGGTGGATCCACCGTTCTACGTCTGCAGAGCCCGGCCACGCGCGTACCTCACCCAGCAATAGCCCCGACCGGAAACCAGGACGGGACCAAAGGAGTGAGGGGCTACGTGACCAGTTAGGCTCCTGAGTCGCGATGCTCAGGAGTCCCCCTTGACGCTCAAACGGCCTTCATACGATGGCTCCGCTCGGGGAGAGACCCGCGACGAACCAGGCCTGTGGGGACCCGGCTGGGCGGCGTGCGCCTGGGTGTGGCCCTGGCGCAGCCCCCGTGCCCGGCCCCCTCGCGCGGCACTCCCGAGGGGAGGCATTGTGATGAGGCTAGACACTGAGCACTGGGCTCCCTGAGGTTGATGCGGCCCAGAGGCCATCCTCAGTTGTTTATCACCAGCGCAGAGCATAGCGCTTCCGTATGAGTACGGGCATAGCCGCTCCTCGGCAGTGTCCTCAGCCAGCGCGGAGCATGGTGCTTCCACTGGTGCGTGGGAGGGGGCCCCCCTCCGGGAGGAGCCCCCGGGGCGTGTACAGCCCTACCCTGACACGTGGCTGGCACGGTAGGGCCTGGTGAGGTGTATCTGGGCATCCGTGAGCCAGCGCGGGACTCATGGGGCCCTACCTCTAGGCGGGTTGTGCCTGGCACTGGGCCTTATCTTGTGTTGTGTCCCTGCAAGTTCGGTTAGATGCATGCACTCTACATCCTCGGGTCCCGGCCCTCGAGCTGGTCTCAGCCGTCGCTGGTATGCCAGGTCGCGATGCCGTGGTCAAGGCCAGAGGGTGAGGGCTGGAGAGCCAGTAAGAGCCCTGAGTCGCGATGCTCAAGTACCCCCCCTTTAACGTGCAAGTGGTCAACATGGAGAAGAGGAGGCGCCGCGCACCGGCATCAAATAATCAAGCATGGCAGTTCTAACGCATAACCGGAAATGAATGCAAATGGGGTACATGCCGCCGAGCCTGGCCCAAGCGGCTTGGGGATCATGCAGCCCAAGGGGCGCCCCCAACAAGGTAAGCTAACGACGCGAAATAAAAGGGATACACGCCGCAGGGACGGACCCACGCGGCCTGGGAATAATGCAGCCCTGGGGGCGCTCCCAGCTGGAAGTGAAACTTGAAAGATGTCACTTGATGATGCTGAAGACGAAGGGGTGTTGGTGTAGCCGGCTCGGTGGGCTGCGGAGGCCGATCCTCATGAGCCCCCTGGCCCAGGGGCCTCGGGAGGCTCCGGAGGCGCTGGCGGTTCCTCGCGGGCCATCTTCATCTCCGCCAGGGCTGCGGAGCACCTGGCCTCTTGTGCCTCCGTGATGCCCCTCATGAGGCGCTGGCACGCGTCAGCCACGCTCGGCAAGCCGTAAGGCATGCGAATGTAGCTGTGGGGTGGACCTCCGCAGCGCCTCACTCGCGAGGGCCAGAGGCGCTCCAGGGAGGCGACTTGGTTGAGCCCTGGTACATCGACGCAGACGCGTAGCCCGCCATCCTCGCCTAGATGGGGAGCCACTGCTGGTAGGCGGCGGGCGCCTCTCATGACTCTGGACTCCTGTAGCTCCTGAATGGCCTTGCTGACGAACTCCTGTGGGTCTGGATCTCCTTGCCTTGCTCCTTCTTGAGGGAAACGTGCTTCGAAACACGCCTCCATGTGGTGCCCCAGCGCCTCCCTCGTGACCCTTGCTAGGTCGGTGGCCCTCCAGGGGAGAGCCCCCGAGCACTGCCTGAGGAGGGCGCCGGGCGCGCTTTCCTATGCGATGGAAGGAGGTTCCCCTGGGCAGGCACGGGCCCAGAGGGGCCTACCTCCTGAGGGGCCAGGCCGGACGATGTCTTCTTTTTCTTGGGGGCGGCCTCAGGAAGCCTCCTGCTTCCGCGATCCGGGTCTTCCAGTGATGCGGCCTAAAAGGCTCGCTCCAGGGAACACACTGCGTCCTTCTCTTCACAGGGCACCGTGATGACTCCGCCGCTTCCTGGCATCTTGAGGACATTGTAGCCGTGGTGAGTCACGGCCATGAACTTGGCCAGCGCCGGGTACCCGAGGATGGCATTATACGGCAGGCGGACGTGAGCGACGTCGAAGTCGATGAGCTCAGTGCGGTAGTTGTCGCGTGCCCCGAAGGTGACGGGGAGGCGGACCTGCCCAATCGGGACCGTGGAGCCGTCGGTGATACCGGAGAAGGGCTTGGTTGGCTGAAGCTGGCTGTAGGGCACTTGGAGGTTGTTGAACGTCTCTACGGACAGGACGTTGAGCCCTGCCCTGCCATCGATGAGGGTCTTGGTGACCACCACGTTGCTGATGATTGGGGACCAAAGCATCGGGAGGACTCTGGCTGTAGCCACACACTTGAGTTGATCTGCTGAGCTGAAGGTGATGGCACACGCCGACCACCTGAGAGGGCGCGTGGCTTCGAGCCTGGGAAGGGCTGCATTCACTTCGCGGGTGAACTGCTTGAAGATTTGCTGAGAGGCTGGGGCCTGAGCTCCGCCCAGGATGCAGGCGATCGCGTGAGGCTCCTGGAAGCCCCCAGCCTCCTAGTCCTGGTGGCGGTCCTCGTTCCTCCTTGGCTACGGCGGCAGCGGTGGGAGGCCTACGTTGCCTTGCGGGCGATCCTCGCGAGGCTGATCCCTCCAGCCTCCCTCGCGAGGTGGGTCTTGCCAGCGTTCCTCACGAGGTTGGTCGCGCCACCCCTGGCATGGGCCACGGTCTTCCCAGCGCCCTGCGTTCCTTCCTCCTCCTCGGCCGTATCCCCGGTCACCACGGTCAGGGCGACGGCCGATCCTTCCTTCACGCACGGCTCGGAGTTCTTGGCATTCGCTGGTGTTGTGGGTGTGGAGGTCGTGGTACACGCAGTACCGGCTGCCCTTGGGAGGTTCGGGCTGATCTCTGCCCCGCTTGGTGTCTGGTTCTGCCGCGAGCACGGCAGCCCCCTTGCGCTTCACTTCCTTGGCCTTGAGCTTCTTCTCTTCTGGGTCTGCGACAGGCAGCTCAAGGAGGGAGAGATGCCCTTCCTCAGCCCTAGCGCACTTGTTCGCCAAGTTGAACAGCTCCAAAGAAGTGCACAGGTCTTCATGCATCGCCAGCTCCTCCTTCATCTTGACGTCGCGCACGCCGTCGGAGAAGGCTGAGATGATGGCCTCTTCAGTCACCTTGGGAATCTTGAGGTGTGCGTTGTTGAAGCACTGGATGTACTTCTGCAGGGTCTCCCCGGGTTGTTGCTTGATGCGGCGCATGTCGCTCACGGCGGGTGGCCGGTCGCGAGTACCTTGGAAGTTGGCGATGAAGCGGGTGCGCATCTCTTCCCAGAAGGAGATTGTGCCTGGAGCCAGGTTCAGGAGCCAGGTGTGGGCCCCGTCCTTGAGCGCCATGGGAAACCAGCTCGCCATGACCTTCTTGTCTCCGTTGGCAGCTTCGATGCCCAGCTCGTAGAGATGGAGGAACTCCGCTGGGTCGGCCGTGCCGTCGTAGCGAGGAGGCAGGTTTGGCTTGAACTTGCATGGCCACGCGATGCTGCGCAGTTCGGTGGTGTAGGCGCGGCAGCCTGCTGTAGCCACGGGAGGCCTTGGGTGATGGAGAGCCTGGTCCTGCATGTCCCCACGCGCCGGAGCAGGAGGATGGTCGCGACGAGCTGGAGCAGGGAGTGCCCGGGCAGCTTCTGGCGGGCGAGGGACTTCTTGGCAGCTCTGCTCTTACGGCGCGGGCACCTGATGGAGTGGGTTCCGCCCAGGGGCCACGCATCTTGGATCCATGGCGTCTTCTTGAGGGGGAGGCGGCCGGGGCGCCGCCGGAGCATCGTCGCCCGCGCGGGGCGGGGTGCGGTGCAGCGGAGCAGACGGCGCGGAGGAGCCATCTGTGGCGCGGACGAGTTCGGCGACGCGGTCGAGCCATTCTTCGTAGACGTCGTCGATGGGACGGTAGCGCAGGAGCTCGTTTGCCGCGATGAGTGCAGCCCGAGCCTCCATGGGCGCACGAAGCAGGCGGGACGAAGATCCAGCCGCGGCGAGTGAGGGAGTCGCGGTGGGGCCGTCTTGGCGCACAGATGGATGCTGAGACGATGCTTGCTGCTCGTCCCCCGCCGGGCCGGTGGCGGCGTTGACGGCAGGTGACGGGGAACGGCGAGGACGCCCGCCGACAGGGGCTGTCTGGGCGACGCGGAAAGCGAGGGCGGCCCGGCGCTTCGCGCGGGCCCGACGTGCGTCAGACATGAGCGTGATGGTTGGAGGAGAGCGGAGCGGTGGAAGACGAATTCCGGCGCACCCCTACTTGGCGCGCCAAATGTCGGATTTCGGGTTCCGGCAGACCCTTGAGGTTCGAACACTGGGGTGCGCGCAGAGATTTCGCCTCCTACCTTCCTGCACCCCTCCGCCACGCTAGGATCAAAGCTATGAAAAGAACAACACAAGGGACACATGGTTTATACTGGTTCGGGCCACCGTTGTGGTGTAATACCCTACTACAATGTGTGGTGTGGTGGATTGCCTCTTGGGCTGATGATGATGAACAGTACAAGGAAGAACAGCCTCGCGAGGGTCTGTTCTTGGCTGGGGCGATGAACTGCTGGGAGGAGTTCAGCCACCTTTCTCTCTCTCTCCCTCTTTCCAACTGGTCGACCCCCTTTGCCATGTGGGTGTCTGGTCCTATTTATAGAGGCCCTGGTCCTCTTCCCAAATATTGAGCGGGAAGGGAGCTGACAATGGCGGGCTAATTTGAAAGGGGACAACAAGTATCAACTATCCTAACAAAAGTAGTCTTCGCCTGCGCAAAGCTCTGGTGATGACGCCGTCTTGGGCTCCACGGTGACCTCCGTCTCGTAGTCCTCCTGGTCTTGGTCTCGTTGCACCGAAATGGCAACCTTTGCCTGATGCCTCGGTACTCTGCGGCTACGCTTGCCCCCTTTGCACCAAAGAGGAAAGGAGGACACTGCGCGGGCTGGCACCCGCCTGGTGCCCTGAGTCGTCATGGCTTGCATCACGGGCACCTCGGGAGGTACCCCGCCTTGATCTCTCCGCCTCCTCATGAGCCAGCCTGACGAGGCCGTGCCTGAGGAAGCTCTGTGTCGTCCGCCCCGCAAGGCTTAGCCCCTCGCGAGGGTCTTGAGTTTGTGTTGGTGAAGATGGGCTGTGCTGGGCCCCCCTTTGAGCCACGCCGCAGGCCGCAGGCAGGCAAGTCTGGGGACCCCCGTTCCCAGAACGCCGACACCAGTTGTTGGCACATGATCAATTATAAACCGATGGTCATTGACCCAGTCTGGTTTGACTAAATCACCAGTGTTATAAAGAAAATCCGGTAGTTATAGCGGTCCGGTTTAATAGATAGACCAGCATTATGAAGTTGAAATTATCAAATGTATCGGGTTGGTGTTAAACACCTTTGTTGTATACACGTTTGGTCAATCAATGAGGTATGTTCTGTACATTATTTTTTGTACAAACACTTGATTATTCAGCTGAAGTACTATATACTTCTTGGATATTATGACATGTTTAGCGGTAAACCGCTAGACATTTTTAAGTTTTTTGGACACAGGAAGGCAAGTCATCATAGGCTATGCATAAAATATATCCTGAAGGGCGGCATAGATTGTCACAAAGTGTTATAAAACATGCTCGATGGCATGGCAGATAAACAAAGTTTCAGCTATCCTATTACATGAAGCTTCAAAGCGGTTCAAACAGTGCCATTGTTTTTCACAGTAGCCATATAAATCGGCGACCAGATCAGGACTCTTCATCATGACGGTTTGACGGTTGCGGATCAGTTGGTGTCGGCACATCTTCATCCCTCCCCAGCCGCTGGAAATCAGTCGTTGACCAATCGATTCCAGTTAAAGCTTGGAACACTGCTTCCTCATGGATAAGATCAGAAGGGTTAATATCAGGGGCATAAGTGTGCTTACGAATCGGAGGCACAAGTTCTTTGACTTCATGGATATCGGCCGACTATCTTTTCCCTTCTGCATCATAAAACGGTTGAAAATGGGACAAGTCGGTGTCCTTAGCCAATTTGCTGGCCGCTGGCCGCATCTGTTTGGTCAGCCGCCGAAGATCATCATTGTCAAAGTTTGAACCGTCTTCTTTAACGCCTGGATATCCTTTAATGATATCCTCCGCTTCAAGGTCTGGAATCCAGGCCTTGGCTCGAATAAGGGCAGTTAATGCTCCTGCTCTCGCAGCGGCTCTTTTCAACTCGACAATACGCGCCGGTAACATGCCCAGCTTCTCAAGGGTCTCCTTAATCAACGTTGGCGCCGGTTTGTTATAAGCCGCTGTACTAATGGCTCGCTGAGATCCAGAGTATAGCTGCTCAACCAATGTATATGCCGCTTTGAGCTTCATCCGCATATCTGCACCAAGATGAGTGATCCGAGTTCCTGCCAAAGATTTTATCAACATTTTGGTCAGTTTTCAGATTCATTGACTGGTGCAACATACATAGCATTGATTTGGCGCTTCAAACCGGCTAGTTCTTCAACCACCGGTTTTAGGGCTTCCTCGGCATCTACAGCTCTTTTGGTCAAACCGGCTTTTTCGGTTTCCCATTCAGCACGATCTCGGTTGAAGGATTCTTTCAATTTTTCCATTCCGGACAGGGCCTACGTCAGCTCCTCTTTGGCTTTTGCAGCTTCGGCTTGTTGAGACCTCACATTTTCTTGCAAGTCAGAGTTTTGGGAATCTTTGCTTCTCAGTTCAACCTGCAACATTGAAGGTATATTCAACAAAACAACATATTTATGCACTAAGTATAAAGCATATAACAAGTTATCCACTTCATACTTGGGGGCTAATGCCTATTTGCTCTCAAATACTACCCTCTATACAAGTCTCCAGAACAATGCAAGCATTATCCTTGACACTTGGGGGCTAATGTACATTTGTTCTAAACCAGCGGTGTGGATTAAAAACCGGATTAAACTTGCCAAGTTAAACCGGCCTTTGGGGGCTATGCTGCAGAACGTTATCTAATTTTTTTTCAAACATGAGTCTTATCTATGATTGAGGACACGCCTTTGCAAGGATCAATGATGGGATGCTTGAAGTGTTACAAAGACCCGGTTTATGATTGACAATCATAAAACGGCTCTTGGGGGCTACTTGGAATAGTATTTCAGCTATAAATCAATGTACAAGGGAGAAGCATTTACCTCATATCGTTCTTTCATCAAATTCACCAAACCGGCTTCATAATCCCGGTTTGAGTGCAGACGGTTCAAGAAGCCGAAATGAAGTTCATCAGTGTTAAGATGAGCATAGTTTGATAAGTCGCTGCTCCATTTACCTTTATCCCTGGCAATTTGCTCTTCTTTGGCACTATGCTGAGCCAAAATGACGGGATGACCAGGAGAGCTGTGGCCTATTCCAGTAATAATAACGTCATCACCTTGGCCTTCAGGATCTTTGGTGGATGATGATGGAATTTTAGTGTCTTTCACTGGATTAGCCCGGTTTGGTTCTGCCGGTTCAGTATCAGGGGCGGCAGGCTCAGTATCTGTTGGTTCGTCAGTATGTTGGCCGTCAAGGGGCAAATCATCAAAAGTCGTTTCAGGATGGAGGCCTTCCGGTTCACCAGTCTGCTCCGGTTCACCTCTTGGTTCTTCTTCTTCGGCAACAGGGTCTTCTGGCAGATTGGTGACCCGAGCTTTCTTGCTGGGTCTGGCTTTGGCCCTGCAAACAGAATAAAAAAGGATTAACATCCTGTTCAAAAGATGTAGGGCGCATTGAAAGGAAAGATTTTTCATAACTCACCCGGCCAAAGTTTTCAAAGGGGGGAGTTGAGTTGTTGTCGATTCACCAGAAGAGGAAGGAGGTGTCACCTGATAATTTGAATCGGACGGATTAAGAGGCTGTCTGAAATAACCTGCCTTGGGGTAAGAATGGTCAGAAGTAGGAGAGACCCCAGACCGGCGCTTCCAAACCGAAGTATCAGGTAAACCGGTAGAGGTGACCTATTGGCCACTGTGTCGGGTTGTCCGGCGAGCTTCATGTTGTTGAGTCTTCAAAATAAATGTTGGATCCAAGTGAGCAAGAGGATGAGAAAAGCTTACTTTCCGGATTGCTTGGCGAGTTTTTTGTGTTGGCATAGAGTCTGAACCGGAGGAAAGGGTAATTACCTCTACGTCATCAGCCTGACTAGCTTCTGCCTCCTCTTGAGGAAGATCATTGTTAACAAGATGCATAAAAAGAGAGCCAAGTGAGTCAAGTTCTACCTCAACTTCTAGGTCATCAGTATCATCATCAAGTTCCATATTATTCCGGTCAGCCGTTTTCCGCTTTGACGTCCGTTTTACAGCTTTGGTCTTCGGGCGGGTTGGTTTGACCACTTTGTCTCCAGTTGGCTTTGCCGCTTTCTCTATGGATTTCTGTTTCCAGAAAGGGTCATCACCCTATATATATAATGAAGAAGGGTTACAGCTTGTATAAGTTAAAGATATTAGAGATGAAGAGGAAGTGTAATGCTTACAGCAGGCGTTTGTTCTTGGTATAGAAGGAACTTAGACCGGTTTGACTACAGACCCGTTCCGATTCATTCAGAATTTTCTTTACACCTTCAGTAACTTCTTCCTCAGATAATTGGATGTTGCAGTGGCGTTGAGGATCGTCAACTTCACCAGTATATTCGCGCATTAAACCAGGACGCCGGCTTAGCGGCAAGATACTCCAGGATATCCAACAGCGCACAAAATCCACGCCTGTTAAACCGTTTGCCATAAAGGCCCGCAGCTTGGAGATTTGAGGAGCGTATTTTGCCCTTTCTGAAGAGCTCAGGCGTTGTGGCATTGGGTGAGTATTGGATAATCTATGATCACGGAAGCCGGGGAGGGGATTTTCATCCTCAGGCGAAGTGTCTCTGCAATAGAACCATGTTTGGTTCCATTCCTTTGGGTGGATATGGTGTTTGGCATGAGGAAATTCCACTTCTTTCCGCTTTTGAATCGAGACACCACCAAGATCTGTGTTCGGGCCATTCACAAACTCTTTGCGTCGGTTTAAGTGAAAGAAATCCCGGAACAATTCTGCAGTTGGTTCTTCTTGTAAATAGACTTCACAGAACACTTGGAAATTGCATAAGTTGGAGACTGAGTTGGGACCAATATCTTGTGGATGTAGTTGGAAGTTGGCAAGCACATCTTGATAAAATTTTGACCCTGGCGGTTTGAAACCACGGCCTATATGGTCAACAAAGATTATCACCTCGCCTTGTCTTGGGGTTGGAGGATTCTCTGTTCCTGAAACTTGCCATTTGATCTCAGTTTTCTTAGGCAGAGAGCCGATGCTAACCATCTCATTCAATTGAGCCTCAGTAACCCGGGAACGAGCCCAGTTGCAGGCAGTGAATTGTTTGGCCATTGCAAAGTGAACAAACTGAAAATAAAAGGCCGGTTTATAAATTACGCATGATTATACACAAAAGACAAGGGAGTAAGAAACATGCTGATATGATAAATGGTACAACCCAAAGACTAGTATAATGAGAGAGAAAGGTAATGCTAGCACAGGGTTTATCAGACACTGTTAAACTGGAGCATAACTTCCGGTTTATCAGAGGGCTAATGGCATAGACTATTTATACAATGTTAAACCGCTTATATTGGTGCGAGGAGAAACAGACCTCACAGGAACATAGAAACAGATCTCACAGTGACCTATAAAACTTTTGGTTCTAAAGATAAGACAGAAAAGCAAAAATAATTGGATCTTGAAGGGGTGCAGAACTGAAGCAATTTTTGACAGACTAGATCGGTTCTTTGCGCATAAGGATTTGTGATGACCATGGTAGATAAGCTACGGCAAGAGATGCATCAAGCATGAAGTGTCCATCTATTAAAGGAAGAACAGGGAAGAATAGCACTGATGAACTTCGGAAGAACTGCGAAGAATGTCGAAGCCCTAGAACAGATCTATGGTGAAAAAAGCAGAGAACTTACCGGAGCTGGTGAGGAAGCGGAAGAGTGCCGTAGTATTTTGGTGCATTCAGGGTGATGGAGCGGCCAAAGTCGGAGCAGAGGCGACGGTCGACGGTGGCAGCGGAGCTCCAGAGGCTGAGCGGCGCGAGGAAGACGACGCGAAGAGGCACAGGGGGAGATGGTGAAAATGACCCCTCGGTCCTATTTATAAGGAGAATTGATAAAATGGCAAGTACGAGAATCGAGGAGCCCAAAAAATGGATAAGTTAATAAAGGTGTCGCCTCGATGACTGGATATATATTAAATGAAGGAAATCTCCGACATCAACGGTTGGATGACGTCAGGGCGGTTTATCGTAATTTTGAAGTATGACGTCACGGCGGTTTACAAGATCAAAAATGAAGATAAGAGAAAAGATTTTTTCTAAAGTGTGGAAGATTGACATGAACAAGTTCAAACCAATCTGGGGCCTAATGTTGGGGATATTACTACTGGAGGTAAACCGGCCTTATGTAGCCGGGTTGACTCTTTGAAGATTGGAAGCCCATGAAGATGTAAAGATGATGGAGCTTTACGGAGGGCCCAAAGGCGGGTTACAGTCTGTAAATGTAAACCGGCCTAGTCATGTAACTTGTATAGTAATATAGAAAGAGAGAGGCCAAACCGGATACATTTATAATCCGGCTTCGAGACTCTGCAGCCCGGCGGGCGTCAACCTATGTATATAAAGGGACGACCCGGCCACGGTTTAGGGACAGACAACAACAACTCGAGAGTCAGACAAAGCGGATTCGCTCCCTGGCCTTCAAAACCCTAGCAATACCAATCACAACTAGACGTAGGCTTTTACCTTCATCGAAGGGGCCGAACTAGTATAAACTCCCATGTCCCCGTGTCCGGTTTAACCCCTTTAAGCTAACCCGTTGTGATGGCTCCACGACTAAGTACTTTCACGAGGACATCTGCCGTGACAAACCCACGACAGAAAGTCTACAAAGAACTACTCATGCATCATCGGAGAGGCACCAATGGAGGTGGTGAACCCCATCTGAGATGGTGTCTAGATTGGATCTAGTGGTTCTGGACTCTGCGGCGGCTAGATGAATATTTTGTCGACTCTCCTGGGGTTTTGGGAATATTGGGGTATTTATTGAACAAAGAGGCGGTTCGGGGGGCACCGGAGGTGGGCCCACCAGGGCGCGCCTGTGCCTCCTGGCGCGCCCTGGTGGGTTGTGCTCTCCTCGGAGCACCCCCCAGCCGCAGCCAAGGCCCATTATGTGTATTCTGGTCCATAAAAAATCTCCGTAAAGTTTCGTGGCATTTGGACTCTGTTTGGTATTGATTTTCTACGATGTAAAAAACATGGAAAAAAACAACAACTGGCACTTGGCACTATGTCAATAGGTTAGTACCAAAAAATGATATAAAATGATTATAAAACATCCAAGATTGATAATATAACAGCATGGAGCAATCAAAAAATATAGATACGTTGGAGACGTATCAACATCCCCAAGCTTAACTCCTACTCGTCCTCGAGTAGGTAAGTGATAAAAACAGAATTTTTGATGTGGAATGCTGCCTATCATGTCATATCATATTTCTTTTCTCTATAGCATGGGCATTTGGACTTTTATATTATTCAAAATAATAGTATAGTTTTGACATGATAATTTAAATACTCAAGCATATCAACAAGCAACCATGTCTTTCAAAATATCAACGCTAAAATAAGTTATCCCCGGCCCATCATGCTCAGTCATTGATCCATTCATGAAACACACTCGCATATTAGCTACACGCAATGCTCAAGTACGATATATTGCCTCCTAGTTGGTGCTTTTATAAGAGAAGATGAAGACTCAAATTCAAAAATAAAAATTGCATAAAGTAAAAGAAAGGCCCTTCATAGAGGGAATAGGGATATGTAGAGGTGCCAGAGCTCAAAGCGAAAAACTTAGAGTTAAAATTTTTTTGGGAGGTGTATCCTTCCAACCAACGAAAATGACTTAGAGTTCCCAATACTTTCCATGCTTAGATATATCATAGGCGGTTCCCAAACAGAAAATAAAGTTTATTCCTTTTTCAACCATACTTTCACTTTTCATGGCTAGCCGTACCCACAGTTGCCCTCCATACCAACACTTTCCAAGGAATTTATTATTTGACAACATAAAGTAAATTCATTGTTCATTTTGGGACTGGGCATCCCTAATACCTTTGCCTTACTCTCGTGCAATGACAAGTGAATAAACACTCATCTTGAGAATAACACATCTAGCATGGAAAATATTAGCCACCCCTTACCGCTCCGCGAGCGAAACGAACACACAAAAGTTAATTTTATTTTGTAAAATTAGAGATGGCACATACAAATCTGCTTAGAATGGCAAAGGAATACTGCATATAGCTAGATATAGTGGACTCATGTGGCAAAAATGGGTTAAAGGTTTTTGGATGCACAAGTAGAGATCATACTTAGTGCAAAATGAAGGCTAGCAAAAGATTAAGAAGCGACCAACCAAGAAACGGATAATCTCATTAGCGAGCATTAAGCATAATTAACACCGAATAATGCACCACAAGTAGGATATAATTTCATTGCATAATTATTGAATTTCGTGGTTGCATAGGGAATCACAAACCTTAACACCAATATTCTTACTAAAGCATAATTACTCATCAACATAACTCACATATCACATCATCATATCTCAAAACTATTACTAAGAATCAAGTTTATTTTGTCCAATGATCTTCATGAAAGTTTTTATTATATCCTTCTTGGATATCTATCACTTTGGAACTAATCTTCATATGTTGCTTTTGACAAGCTCAAACAAATATAAGTGAAGATCATGAGCATAATTTTTTCTTTCTATCAAATTAATTTAAGTGCAGCAAGAGAGAATATCTTGAAACTTTTACTAACTCTCAAATAAATCTAAGTGAAGCAGGAGAGCATTTCTTCAACAATACTAAATCACACCGTGCTCAAAAAGATATAAGTGAAGCACTAGAGCAAGCCCATAGCTCATAAAAATTTTAAGTGAAGCATAGAGAGCAATTCTAACAAGTCATGACATAATTTTGGCTCTCTCAAATAGGTGTGTCCAGCAAGGAATCAAGACTTAAAACACAAAATAAAACAAGCAAAGACTCATATCATACAAGACGCTCCAAGCAAAACACATAGTATGTGACGAATAAAAATATAGCTTCGAGTAAAATACCGATGGTCGTTAGAAGAAACAGGGGATGCCACTCGGGGGCATCCCCAAGCTTAGTTGTTTGCTCATTCTTGGATAATAGCTTGGGATGCCAGGCATCCCCAAGCTTAGGCTCTTCTTACTCCTTATTCCTTCATCCATCGTAATATAACCCAAAACTTGAAAACTTCAATCACACAAAACTCAACAAAACCTTCGTGAGATCCGTTAGTAAAAGAAAGCAAATCATAACTATAAGTACTCTAACAAACCAATTCATATTTTGTTCCTACATAATATCTACCATATTCCAACTTTTCTATGGCAAAAACTCATCAAAGAAAACCATGGAGCCATCAAAATAAGCACACAATGCAAAGAAAACCGAATCTGTCAAAACAGAACAGTCTATAGCAATCTGACTATTTCAAATACTTCTGTAAGTCCAACAATTCTAAAAAATCATCGTCATCGTCATCACCAATGCTCCTCTCATCGGGAGAGGGCAATCTCCATCAACATCTTCATCAGCACCATCTCCTCTCAAAACCCTAGTTCATCTCTTGTATCCAATTCTTGTCTCCAAGTCCGGGATTGGTGCTAGTAGGTTGCTAGTAGTGTTAATTACTCCTTGTAGTTGATGCTAGTTGGTTTAATTGGTGGAAGATCATATGTTCAGATCCTATATGCATATTAATACCCCTCTGATTATGAACATGTTTATGCTTTGTGAGTAGTTACTTTTGTTCCTGAGGACATGGGAGAAGTCTTGCTATTAGTAGTCATGTGAATTTGGTATTTGTTCGATATTTTGATGAGATGTATGTTGTCTCTCCTCTAGTGGTGTTATGTGAACGTCGACTACATGACACTTCACCATAGTTTGGGCCTAGAGGAAGGCATTGGGAAGTAATAAGTAGATGATGGGTTGCTAGAGTGACAGAAGCTTAAACCCTAGTTTATGCGTTGCTTCGTAAGGGGCTGATTTGGATCCATGTGTTTCATGCTATGGTTAGGTTTACCTTAATACTTTTGTTGTAGTTGCGGATGCTTGCAACAGAAGTTAATCATAAGTGGGATGGTTGTCCAAGTAAGGGTGGTACCCAAGCACCGGTCCACCCACATACCAAATTATTAAAGTACCTAACACGAATCATATGAGCGTGATGAAAACTAGCTTGACGATATTCCCATTTTTCCTCGGGAGCGATTTTCTCTATATAAGAGTTTGTCCAGGCTTGTACTTTGCTACAAAAAGGATGGGCCACCTTGCTGCACTTTATTTACTTTTGTTACTTGTTGCTCGTTACAAATTATCCTATCACAAAACTATCTGTTACCACTTATTTCAGTACTTGCAGAGAATACCTTGCCGGAAACCGCTTATCATTTCCTTCTGCTCCTCGTTGGGTTCGACACTCTTACTTACCGAAAGGACTACGATAGATCCCCTATACTTGTGGGTCATCAAGACTCTTTTTTGGCGCCGTTGCCGGGGAGTGAAGCGCCTTTGCTAGGTGGAATTTGGTAAGGAAAAATTTATATAGTGTGCTGAAATTTACTGTAACTTGTTACTATGGAAAGTAATCCTCTGAGGGGCTTGTTCGGGGTATCTTCACCCCGACCAGTAGAGCAAAGAGTTTCTCCTCAACCTACTGAACCTACTGAAAATGAAAATGTCTGCTTTGAAATTCCTTCGGGTATGATAGAAAAACTGCTAGCTAATCCCTTTTTAGGAGATGGAACAAAACATCCTGATGAGCATCTAATATATGTGGATGAAGTTTGTGGATTATTTAATCTTGCACGTGTACCCGAAGATGTTGTTAAGAAGAAGGTCTTTGAAAGTGCGTTATATCGACTAGAAGGGGGGGTGAATAGGCGATTTTTATGGAAGTCTTCAAAACGTGGATGTTATGAAGACAAACGATAGAAATAAACCTATTACCCTGCAGCGGAAGGTAGACTACACTAGGCAAGCCATAGTCAAGTATTCAATAGAGTGAAAGCACAATGACTAATAGCAGCAATGTAGTAAGGATCAGATAGGAAGATATTGTGAAGCCACACAGAACACACAGTCACTCAGTGAAGACAAAAGATAGTTCGAACATACAATGACTTCACAAGGAGTAACAGTAAGTAAAGGGAAGGGAAGATGAAACTAGTGACTCGCTGAAGACAATGATATGTTGGACCAGTTCCAGTTGCTGTGACAACTGTACGTCTGGTTAGGGCGGCTAGGTATTTAAACCTTAGGACACACAGTCCCGGACACCCAGTCCTGAACACGCAGCTCAGGACACCCAGTCCTCACCGTATTCCCCTTGAGCTAAGGTCACACAGACCTCGCCCAATCACTCTGGTAAGTCTTCAAGGTAGACTCCCAAACCTTCACAGACTTCGTTCACCGGCAATCCACAATGTCTCTTGGATGCTCAGAACACGATGCCTAACCGGCTGGAGGATGCACAGTCCTCAAGTGTAATAAGTCTTCAGATCACACAGACAAGAAGACTTAAGTGATGCCTAATTCTCTTTGGCTCTGGGTGGTTAGGTCTTTATCCTCGCAAGGAATTCTCTCTCAAAGGCTTCGAGGTGGGTTGCTCTCAAACGACAAAAGCCGTACTCTGAATCTGAGCAGCCAACCGTTTATGGTTGTAGGGGGTGGGATATTTATAGCCACTTGGCAACCCGACCTGATTTGTCCGAAATGACCCTGGGTCACTAAGGAACTGACACGTGTTCCAACGGTCAGATTTCAAACTCACACGGCAACTTTACTTGGGCTACAAGCAAAGCTGACTTGTCTGACTCTGGACAAGATTCGCTCTCATAGTCTTCACTCGAAGACATAGGTTTTGTTTAAGCATCACTTCAGTCATTCTGACTGGTTCTCTTGGACCCCACTTAACAGTACGGTGGTTCCTGTGACTCAACACAGAAGAAAGAGAACTACGAAAGATCTAAGTCTTCGAGCTCCATAGGCTTCATGTGGTGTCTTCTCTTGTCATAGTCTTCAATGTGAATATCTTCATATACCACCTTTGACTTCAATGTCTTCATACATTTTTAGGAGTCATCTCTGGTAGGAAAACCAAATCAATGAGGGACTTCTACCTGTGTTATCCTGCAATTCTCACAAACACATTAGTCCCTCAACTAGGTTTGTCGTCAATACTCCAAAACCAACTAGGGGTGGCACTAGATGCACTTACAGTCTTCCCTTTATCTTTGAAGGGAGATGCATCGACATGGTATAGGCTATGTGATGATATGGGGTCTTGGAATTACAAACGATTGAAATTGGAATTTCATCAGAAGTTTTATCCTATGCATCTTGTTCATCGTGATCACAATTATATATATAATTTTTGGCCTCGCGAAGGAGAAAGCATCGCTCAAGCTTGGGGGAGGCTTAAATCAATGTTATATTCATGCCCCAATCATGAGCTCTCAAGAGAAATGATTATTCAAAAATTTTATGCTCAGCTTTCTGATAGTAATAGCACCATGCTTGATACTTCTTGTGCTGGCTCTTTTATGATGAAGACTATTGAATTCAAATGGGATTTATTGGGAAGAATTGAACGCAACTCTAAAGATTGGGACCTCGGCAAAGGTAAGGAGTCAGGTATGACACCTAGTTTTGATTGTGTTAAATTTTTTATGGATACCGATATTTTTCGTAAATTTAGCACTAAATATGGACTTGACTCTGAGATAGTAGCATCTTTTTGTGAATCTTTTGCTACTTATGTTGATCTCCCCAAGGAGAAGTGGTTTAAATATCATCCTCCCATAGAAGTAAAAGTAGCTGCACCTATTAAAGTTGAAGAAAAGATTGTCACTTATAATGATCCTATTGTTCCTACTGCTTATGTTGAGAAACCAGCTTTCCCTGTTAGGATAAAGGATCACGCTAAAGCTTCAACTGTGGTTCGTAAAAGCAATATTAAAACATATACACCTCCTGAGCAAGTTAAAGTTGAACCTAATATTGCTATTGTTAAAGATCTCTTGTCTGATAATATTGATGGGCATGTTATTCATTTCCTTGATGAGACTGCTAGAATTGCTAAACCTTATGCTAAAGATAAAAACAGACCGGTGGTAGGCATGCCTGTTATTTCTGTTAAAATAGGAGATCATTGTTATCATGGCTTATGTGACATGGGTGCTAGTGCTAGTGCAATACCTTATTCCTTATACAAAGAAATTATGCATGATATTACACCTGCTGAGATAGAAGATATTGATGTCACAATTAAACTTGCCAACAGAGATACTATTTCACCAATGGGAATTGTTGGAGATGTTGAAGTCTTGTGTGGGAAAACTAAATATCCTGCTGATTTTCTTGTTCTTGGTTCCCCACAAGATAGCTTTTGTCCCATTATATTTGGTAGACCCTTCCTGAACACTGTTAATGCTACCATAGATTGCAAAAGGGATGTTGTTACTATCGGTTTAGATGATATGACTCAAGAATTTAATTTTTCTAAATTTAGTAGACAACACCGTGAAGAAGAATTACCTAGTAAGGATGAAATTATTGTTCTTGCCTCTATTGTCGTACCTCCAAGTGATCCTTTAGAACAATATTTGCTAGACCATGAAAATGATATGTTTATGAATGAAAGAAGGGAAATAGATGAAGTATTGTTTAAACAGGAACATATTCTGAAACACAATTTGCATGTTGAAACCTTAGGGGATCCTCCTCCACCCAAGGGTGATCCCGTGTTTGAGCTTAAACTGTTGCCTGATACTCTTAAATATGCTTATCTTGATGAGAAAAAGATATATCCTGTTATTATTAGTGCTAACCTTTCAGAGCATGAGGAAGAGAGATTATTGAAAACTCTGAAGAAGCACCATGCTGCTATTGGGTATACTCTTGATGATCTTAAGGGCATTAGTCCCACTCTATGTCAATATAAAATAAATTTGGAAGAAGATGCTAAACCGGTTCATGATCATCAACGACGGTTGAATCCTAAAATGAAAGGAGTGGTAAGAAAGGAAATACTAAAGCTCCTTGAGGCAGGTATAATCTATCTCGTTGCTGATAGTCAGTGGGTAAGTCCTGTCCATTGTGTCCCTAAGAAGGGAGGTATTACTGTTGTTCCTAATGATAAAGATGTATTGATTCCTCAAAGAATTATTACAGGTTATAGGATGGTAATTGATTTCCGCAAATTAAATAAGGCTACTAAAAAGGATCATTACCCCTTACCTTTTATCGATCAAATGCTAGAAAGATTATCCAAACATACACATTTTTTCTTTCTAGATGGTTATTCTGGTTTCTCTCACATACCTGTGTTAGCCAAAGATCAATCAAAGACTACTTTTACTTGCCCTTTTGGTACTTTTTCTTATAGACGTATGCCTTTTGGTTTATGTAATGCCCCTGCTACCTTTCAAAGATGCATGATGGCTATATTCTCTGACTTTTGTGAAAAGATTTGTGAGGTTTTCATGCACGATTTCTCCGTCTATGGATCTTCTTTTGATGATTTCTTGAGCAATCTTGATCGAGTTTTGCAGAGATGTGAAGAAACTAATCTTGTCTTGAATTGGGAAAAGTGCCACTTTATGGTTAATGAAGGTATTGTCTTGGGGCACAAAGTTTCTGAAAGAGGTATTGAGGTTGATAAAGCCAAGGTTGATTCTATTGAAAAGATGCCATGTCCCAAGGACATCAAAGGTATAAGAAGTTTCCTTGGTCATGCCGGATTTTATAGGAGGTTCATTAAGAACTTCTCAAAAATTTCTCGGCCTCTGACTAATTTATTACAAAAAGATATACCATTTGTTTTTGATGATGATTGTGTAGAAGCATTTGAAATACTTAAGAAAGCATTGATCTCTGCACCTATTGCTCAACCACCTGATTGGAATTTACCCTTTGAAATTATGTGTGATGCTAGTGATTATGCTGTAGGTGCTGTTCTAGGACAAAGAGTTGATAATAAATTAAATGTTATTCAATATGGTAATAAAACCCTAGACAATGCTCAAACAAATTATGCTACTACTGAAAAATAATTCTTAGCGGTTGTATTTGCTTGTGATAAGTTCAGACCTTATATTGTTGATTCTAAAGTAACTATTCACACTGATCATGCTGCTATTAAATATCTTATGGAAAAGAAAGATGCTAAACCTAGACTTATTAGATGGGTTCTCTTGCTACAAGAATTTGATTTGCATATTGTTGATAGAAAGGGAGCTGAGAACCCCGTTGCAGACAACTTGTCTAGGTTAGAAAATGTGCTTGATGACCCACTTCCTATTGATGATAGCTTTCCTGATGAGAAATTAAATGTCATAAATGCTTCTCATACTGCTCCATGGTATGTTGATTATGCTAATTGCATTGTTGCTAAGTTTATACCACCTAGTTTCACATACCAGCAAAAGAAAAAGTTCTTCTATGATTTGAGGCATTACTTTTGGGATGACCCACATCTTTATAAAGAAGGAGTAGATGGTGTTATTAGACGTTGTGTACCTGAGCATGAACAGGAACATATCCTACGCAAGTGTCACTCCGAAGCTTATGGAGGACACCATGCTGGAGATAGAACTGCACATAAGGTATTGCAATCTGGTTTTTATTGGCCTACTCTCTTCAAGGATGCCCGTAAGTTTGTCTTATCTTGTGATGAATGTCAAAGAATTGGTAATATTAGTAGACGTCAAGAAATGCCTATGAACTATTCACTCGTAATTGAACCATTTGATGTTTGGGGCTTTGACTATATGGGACCCTTTCCTTCCTCTAATGGATATACACGTATTTTAGTTGTTGTTGATTACATTACTAAGTGGGTAGAAGTTGTTCCAACTAGTAGTGCTGATCATAAAACTTCTATTAAAATGCTTAAGGAAGTTATTTTTCCAAGATTTGGAGTCCCTAGATATTTAATGACTGATGGTGGTTCACATTTTATTCATGGTGCTTTCTGTAAAATGCTTGCTAAATATGATGCTAATCATCGAATTGCATCTCCTTATCATCCTCGGTCTAGTGGTCAAGTAGAATTGAGTAATAGAGAGCTCAAATTAATTTTGCAAAAGACTGTTAATAGATCTAGAAAAAATTGGTCCACGAAACTTGATGATGCATTATGGGCCTATAGAACTGCATATAAGAATCCTATGGGTTTTTCTCCGTATAAAATGGTTTATGGAAAAGCATGTCACTTACCTCTCGAACTAGAACACAAGGCATATTGGGCTATTAAAGAACTCAATTATGATTTCAAACTTGCCGGTGAGAAGAGGTTGTTTGATATTAGCTCACTTGATGAATGGAGAACCCAAGCTTATGAAAATGCCAAGTTGTTTAAAGAAAAAGTTAAAAGATGGCATGACAAAAGGATACAAAAGCGTGAGTTTAATGTAGGTGATTATGTATTGCTATACAACTCTCGTTAAGATTTTTTGCAGGAAAACTTCTCTCTAAATGGGAAGGTCCTTACGTTATCGAGGAGGTCTATCGTTCTGGTGCCATAAAAATCAACAACTTCGAAGGCACAAATCCAAAGGTGGTGAACGGTCAAAGAATCAAACATTATATCTCAGGTAATCCCATAAATGTTGAAACCAATGTTATTGAAACTGTAACCCCGGACGAATACATAAGGGATACATTTCGGAATGTTTTAGACTCCGAAAAGGAATAGGTATGTGGTACGGTAAGTAAACCGACTCCAAAACAGTTTTTAAGGCAATATTTCTCTGTTTTGGAATATTTAGAAAAATAGAAAAATAAGAAGCAGTCCGGGAATGACACGAGGGCTCCACGAGGGTGGAGGGCACGCCCTACCCTACTGGGCGCGCCCCCCTACCTCGTGGGCACCTCGTGTGCTCTCCGGACTCCGTTTTCATACACGTTACGCATTTTGGTCGGTAAAAATTCATTATATAATCTCCCGGTGGTTTTGACTCCCGTATCATGCAAAAATCTCCTATTTTTGTTTCGAGTTGTTTTTCTGACAGATCCAGGTTGTCATGTCGTCTTCAAGCGCCCCCAAGGACTAGTTCTTCGAGAAGGTCATCAACCCCTACCTTGCAGAAGTGCTGCAACACCCTCAAACCATTGAGATGCGTGAGGGGTTGTTGCACATCCGCGATGCTGAGGGACGAAGGAAGACCGGAAGCACGGAGGCAAGGCTCGAGGCATTGGAGCAAGAAGTTTTCAAGTGTCAGGAGATGGTGGAGTGTGGACTCAATTCCAATCACATCATGATCATGGAGTTCACCAACAAGCACAAGCTGGACGTCAAGGACATTGGGGAGGCGATCTTCAAGCTTCATGAGAAAAACGAGCACCTCCAAGCCCAGATCTATGATCTGCAAAATCAAAACTATGAGTATGAATATAGATTCAAGAGGATGAGTTTGGCTGCAGATTTGAGGTTCCAGGAGACTCGGTCATCCTTCTATGATGGTGAGCCTATGCCTTGGAAGAAGGACGACAAGCCTACGCCATCAACAAAATCACCACCGTCTCCACCAAAAAGAAGAATTGAGTATCTGGTATGGGCACTACCCTTGGCAACTGCCAAGCTTTGGGGAGTGCCCCGGTATCGTATCACCATCACTTTTATCTTTACCGGTTTTTCTTAGTTCGATCCTTTTGGTAATATCTTGATCTAGTAGAATAAAAGTTCTTAGTATGATCTAGTCGTGAGTTTTGCTTTATAATTCTTCTATGTAATTGAGTCCGTGAGCTATATAATAAAGATTAGTGTTGAATTAAGGGCTTGATTATTTTGCCATGATCTTAAGTGGATAAAAGAAAAGAGAAAGAAATAAAAAGAAACAAAGAGATCATGTGAGTCTTATGGAGAGTAATAAGCTCACATAGAAAAAGTATGATGAATAAAAAGTTGTTGAGGGTTGACAAACATAGTTTTGGTCATCGTTGCAATTAATAGGAAGTAATAAAGAAAGAGAGGTCTTCACATATAGATATACTATCTTGGACATCTTTTATGATTGTGAGCACTCATTAAAATATGACATGCTAAAAGAGTTGACATTGGACAAGGAAGACAGCGTAATGGGTTATGTTTTCTTACATCTGAGATAAATTATATTGTCATGGATCATCCAACATGGTTGAGCTTGCCTTTCCCCCTCGTGCTAGCCAAATTCATCGCACCAAGTAGAGATACTATTTGTGCTTCCAAATACCCTTAAACCAGTTTTGCCATCAGAGTCCACCATACCTACCTATGGATTGAGTAAGATCCTCTAAGTAAGTTGTCATCGGTGCAAGCAATAAAAAATGTTCTCGAAATATGTATGACTTATTAGTGTGGGAGAAAATAAACTTTATACGATCGTGTGATATGGAAGAAATAAAAGCGACAAACTGCATAATAAAGGTCCATATCACAAGTGGCAATATAAAGTGACGTTCTTTCGCATTAAGATTTTGTGCATCCAACCATAAAAGCGCATGACAACCTCTACTTCCCTCTGCGAAGGGCTTATCTTTTACTTTTATCTCCTACATTGCATAAGAGTCATGGTGATCTTCACCCTTCCTTTTTACATTTTATCCTTTGGCAAGCACAGTATGTTGGAAAGATCCTGGTCTATATGGTTAATTAGATGTTAGTTTTCATGAACTATTACTGTTGACATTACCCTTGAGGTAAAACGTTGTGAGGCAAAACTATAAGCCCCTATCTTTCTCTGTGTTCGATTAAAACTCCATACCCATAAGTATTGCGTGAGTGTCAGCAATTGTGAAAGACTATATGATAGTTGAGTATGTGGACTTGCTGAGAAGCTCTTATATATTGACACTTTCCTATGTTATGATAAATTGCAATTGCTCCAATGACTGAGATTATAGTTTGTTAGTTTTCAATGAATTTTACTATTCGTACTTGAAATTCTGATTGAATTATTACTCTAGCATAAGAAATTATATGACAAGAATTATGTAAGTTGTTGTTTTAAGAATGATCATGATGCCCTCATGTCCGTATTTTATTTTTATCGACACCTCTATCTCTAAACATGTGGACATATTTTTCGATTTCGGCTTTCGCTTGAGGACAAGCGAGGTCTAAGCTTGGGGGAGTTGATACGTCCATTTTGCATCATGCTTTTATATCGATATTTATTGCATTAGGGGATGTTATTACACATTATGTCACAATACTTATGCCTATTCTCTCTTATTTTACAAGGTTTACATGAGGAGGGAGAATACCGGCAGCTGGGATTCTGGGCTGGAAAAGGAGCAAATATTAGAGACCTATTCTGCACAGCTCCAAAAGTCCTGAAACTTCACGGAAGACGTTTTCAGAATATATAAAAAATACTCAGTGGAAGAGATTCACCAGGGGGCACACCCTGCCCACGCGGGTGGGGGCGCGCCCTACCCCCTGGGCGCGCCCCCTACCTCGTGGGCCCCTTGGTGGCCCTCCGGTGGCCATCTTCTGCTATATGAAGTCTTTCGATGGAAAAAATAACAAGCCATCTTCTCTGACGAAACTCTGCCGCCACGAGGCGGAACCTTGGCGGAACCAATCTAGGGCTCTGGCGGAGCTGTTCTGCCAGGGAAACTTCCCTCCCGGAGGGGGAAATCATCGCCATCGTCATCACCAACGCTCCTCTCATCGGGAGAGGGCAATCTCCATCAACATCTTCATCAGCACCATCTCCCCTCAAAACCCTAGTTCATCTCTTGTATCCAATTCTTGTCTCCAAGTCCGGGATTGGTGCTAGTAGGTTGCTAGTAGTGTTAATTACTCCTTGTAGTTGATGCTAGTTGGTTTAATTGTGGAAGATCATATGTTCAGATCCTATATGCATATTAATACCCCTATGATTATGAACATGTTTATGCTTTGTGAGTAGTTACTTTTGTTCCTGAGGACATGGGAGAAGTCTTGCTATTAGTAGTCATGTGAATTTGGTCTTCGTTCGATATTTTGATGAGATGTATGTTGTCTCTCCTCTAGTGGTGTTATGTGAATGTCGACTACATGACACTTCACCATTGTTTGGGCCTAGAGGAAGGCATTGGGAAGTAATAAGTAGATGATGGGTTGCTAGAGTGACAGAAGTTTAAACCCTAGTTTATGCGTTGCTTCGTAAGGGGCTGATTTGGATCCATATGTTTCATGCTATGGTTAGGTTTACCTTAATACTTTTGTTGTAGTTGCGGATGCTTGCAATAGAGGTTAATCATAAGTGAGATGCTTTTCCAAGTAAGAGCAGTACCCAAGCACTGGTCCACCCACATACCAAATTATCAAAGTACCGAACGCGAATCATATGAGCGTGATGAAAACTAGCTTGACGATATTCCCATGTGTCCTCAGGAGCGCTTTTCTCTATATAAGAGTTTGTCCAGGCTTGTACTTTTCTATAAAAAGGATTGGGCCACCTTGCTTCACTTTATTTACTTTTGTTACTTGTTCTCGTTACAAATTATCCTATCATAAAACTACCTGTTACCACTTATTTCAGTACTTGCAGAGAATACCTTGCTGGAAACCGCTTATCATTTCCTTCTGCTCCTCGTTGGGTTCGACACTCTTACTTATCGAAAGGACAACGATAGATCCCCTATACTTGTGGGCCATCAGTATCCAGATCCCGCTGTTGGTTATTGGTCGGAGAGATGTCTCGGTCATGTCTGCATGGTTCCCGAACCCGTAGGGTCTACACACTTAAGGTTCGGTGGCGCTAGAGTTGTTATGGGAAATAATATGTGGTTACCGAAGGTTTTTTGGAGTCCCGGATGAGATCCCGGACGTAACGAGGAGTTTCAGAATGGTCTGGAGATGAAGATTTATATATGGGAAGTCCTTATTCGGTCGCCGAAAGTGTTCGAGGGGTTACCGGTATTGTACTGGGACCACCAAAGGGGTTCTGGGGCTCCACCGAGGGGTTCCACCTGCCCCGGAGGGCCCTATGGGCTGAATATAGAGGGGAACCAGCACCTAGGTGGTCTGGGCGCCAACTCCCCCTAGGGCCCATGCGCCTAGGGTTGGGGGAAACCCTAGAGGGGGCGCCCCACCTAGCTTGGGGGCAAGCCTCCCCCTTGGCCGCCGCCCCCCTCTAGATGCATCTAGGGCGGCCCCCTCTCCCTTGCCCCTATATATAGCGGGGGGTGGGAGGGCAGCTATACCCTTCCCCGGGCGCAGCCCTCCCCCTCTCCAACACCTCCTCCTCTGTTGCGCTTGGCGAAGCTCTACCGGAGAACCACGCGCTCCATCACCACCATGCCATCGTGCTGTCAGAGTTCTCCCTCAACTTATCCTCTCCCCTTGCTGGATCAAGAAGGAGACGTCCCCGGGCTGTACGTGTGTTGAACACGGAGGCGTTGTTGTTCAGCGCTTAGTTTGGAATCGACCATGATCTGAATAGCTGTGTGTACGACTCCACCAACCGCGTTCTTGCAACGCTTCCGCTTAGCGATCTTCAAGGGTATGAAGATGCACTCCCTCTATCTCATTGCTAGCATCTGCTTGATTGATCTTGGTGACACGTAGGAATTTTTTTGAATTATTGCTACGTTACCCAACAGTGGCATCATCAGTTAGGTCTATGCGTAGTTTCTATGCACGAGTAGAACACAAAGTAGTTGTGGGCGATGATTTGTTCAATTTGCTTACCGTTACTAGTCTTATCTTGATTCGGCGACATTGTGGGATGAAGCGGCCCGGACCGACCTTACACCTACGCTTACGTGAGACAGGTTCCACCGACTGACATGCACTTGATGCATAAGGTGGCTAGCGGGTGTTTTTCTCTCCCACTTTAGTCGGATAGGATTCGATGAAAAGGATCCTTATGAAGGGTAAATAGCAATTGGCATATCACCGATGTGGTTTTGCGTAGGTAAGAAACGTTCTTGATAGAAACCCTCAGCAGCCACATAAAACATGCAACAATAATTAGAGGACTTCTAACTTGTTTTTGCAGGATATGCTATGTGATGTGATATGGCCAAAAGGATGTGATGAATGATATATGTGATGTATGAGATTGATCATGTTCTTGTAATAGAAATCACGACTTGCATGTCGATGAGTATGACAACCGACAGGAGCCATAGGAGTTGTCTTAATTTATTGTATGACCTGTGTGTCAATGAAAACGCCATGTAATTACTTTACTTTATCGCTAACCGTTAGCAATAGTAGTAGAAGTAATAGTTGGCGACACAACTTCATGAAGGCATGATGATGGAGATCATGGTGTCATGCCGGTGACGAAGGTGATCATGCCGCGCCGCGAAGATGGAGATCAAAAGGCGCAAGATGATATTGGCCATATCATGTCACTTTATGATTTGCATGTGATGTTTATCATGTTTACATCTTATTTGCTTAGAACAACGGTAGCATAAATAAGAGGACCCCTCACTAAAATTTCAAGAAGAGTGTTCCCTCTAACTGTGCACCGTTGTGAAGGTTTGTTGTTTCAAAGCACCACGTGATGATCGGGTGTGATAGATTCTATAGTTTGCATACAACGGGTGTAAGCCAGATTTGCACATGCAAAACACTTAGGTTGACTTGACGAGCCTAACATGTACAAACATGGCCTCGGAACACGAGAGACCGAAAGGTCGAACATGAGTCGTATAGTAGATACGATCAAGATGGAGATGTTCACCGTTGATGACTAGTTTGTCTCACGTGATGATCGGACATGGCCTAGTCGATTCGGATCATGTATCACTTGGATGACTAGAGGGATGTCTATCTGAGTGGGAGTTCATTAAATAATTTGATTATATGAACTTAATTATCATGAACTTAGTCTAAAATGTCTTTACAATATGTCTTGTAGATCAAATGGCCCACACTAATGTTTCCCTCAACTTGAACACGTTCCTGAGAAAACCAAGCTGAAAGACGATGGTAGCAACTATACGCATTGGGACCGTAACTTGAGGATCATCCTCATAGCTGCCAAGAAAGCATATGTCCTTGAAGCACCGCTAGGTGACGCACCCATTTTCCCAGAAACTCAAGACGTTATGAATGCCTGGCAGTGGCGTAGTGATGATTACTCCCTGATTCAGTGCAGCATGCTTTATAGCTTAGAACCGAGGCTCCAAAAGCGTTTTGAGCAGCACGAAGCATATGAGATGTTCCAAGAGCTGAAAATGGTTTTCCAAGCTCATGCCCGGGTCGAGAGATATGAAGTCTCCGACAATTTCTACAGTTGTAAGATGGAGGAAAACAGTTCTGTCAGCGAGCATATACTCAAAATGTCTGGGTTGCAGAACCGCTTGTCTCATTTGGGAGTTAATCTTCCAGATGACTCGGTCATTGACACGATCCTCCAGTCGCTTCCACCTAGCTACAAGAGCTTCGTGATGAACTACAATATGCAAGGGATGGAGAAGTCCATTCCTGAGTTATATTCAATGCTGAAATCAGCGAAGATGGAAATAAAAAAGGAACATCAAGTGTTGATGGTGAATAAAACCACTAGTTTCAAGAAAGGCAAGGCTAAGAAGAACTTCAAGAAGGATGGCAAGGGAGTTGCCGCGCCCGGTAAATCAGTTGCTAGGAAGAAGCCAAAGAATGGACCCAAGCCCGAGACTTAGTGCTTTTATTGTAAGGGAAATGGTCACTGGAAGCGGAACTGCCCCAAGTACTTAGTGGATAAGAAGGCCGGCACGCCAAAGGTATATGTGATATACATGTTATTGATGTGTACCTTACCAGCGCTCGTAGTAGCTCCTGGGTATTTGATACTGGTGCGGTTGCTCATATTTGTAACTCAAAACAGGAGCTGCAGAATAAGCGGATACTGGCGAAGGACGAGGTGACGATGCGCGTCGGGAATGGTTCCAAGGTCGATGTGATCGTCGTCGGCACGCTCCCTCTACATCTACCTATGGGATTAGTTTTAAACCTCAATAATTGTTATTTAGTACCAGCTTTGAGCATGAACATTGTATTTGGATCTCGTTTAATGCGAGATGGCTACTCATTTAAATCCGAGAATAATGGTTGTTCTATTTATATGAGAGATATGTTTTATTGTCATGCCCCGCTGGTCAATGGTTTATTTTTGTTTAATCTCGAACGTGATGTTACACATATTCATAGTTTGAATGCCCAAAGATGTAAGGTGGATAATGATAGTCCCACATACTTGTGGCACTGCCGCCTTGGTCACATTGGTGTCAAACACATGACCATGCAGATGGACTTTTGGAGTCTCTAGATTATGAATCATTTGACACGTGCGAACCATGCCTCATGGGAAAAATGACCAAGACTTAGTTCTCCAGAACAATGGAGCGAGCAACCAACTTATTGGAAATCATACATACTGATGTGTGTGGTCCAATGAGAGTTGAGGCTCGTGGTGTCTATCGTTATGTTCTCACCCTCACAAATGACTTAAGTAGATATGGGTATGTCTTTCTTAATGAAACACAAGTCTGAGACCTTTGAAAAGTTCAAGGAATTTCAGAGTGAGGTAGAGAATCAATGTGACAGGAAAATAAAGCTCTTACGATCATATCGTGGAGAAGAATAATTGAGTCACGAGTTTGGCACGCACTTAAGGAAATGTGGAATTGTTTCACAACTCACGCCGCCTGGAACACCTCAGCGAAATGGTGTGTCTGAACGTCGTAATCGCACTCTATTGGATATGGTGCGGTCTATGATGTCTCTTACTGATCTACGACTATCATTTTGGGGTTATGCTTTAGATACTACCGCATTCACTTTAAATAGGGCTCCATCGAAATCCGTTGAGATGACACCGTATGAATTATGGTTTGGAAAGAAACCTAAGCTGTTGTTTCTGAAAGTTTGGGTATGCGATGCTTATGTCAAGAAACTTCAACCTGAAAAGCTCGATCCCAAGTCGGAAAAATGCGTCTTCACATGATACCCTAAGGAAACAATCGGGTATACCTTCTACCTCAGATCTGAAGGCAAGATCTTTGTTGCCAAGAATGGATCCTTTCT
The DNA here is from genome assembly GCF_003073215.2 of Triticum urartu. Taxonomy (NCBI): domain Eukaryota; kingdom Viridiplantae; phylum Streptophyta; class Magnoliopsida; order Poales; family Poaceae; genus Triticum; species Triticum urartu. Next base: position 470,793,125 of record NC_053028.1, read on the forward strand.
AGAGAAAGAGTTTCTCTTGGAAGAAGTAAGTGGGAGGAAAGTAGAACTTGATGAGGTACTGCCTCTTGAGCCGGAAAGTAGCGCAGCTCGGGAAGATGTTTCTGTAGTGCCTGCACCGACTAGAGAGGAAGTTAATGATGATGATCATGAAACTTCGGATCAAGTTGCTATTGAACTTCGTAGGTCCACGAGGACACATTCTGCACCAGAGTGGTACGGCAACCCTGTGCTGGAAATCATGTTGTTAGACAACAGTGGACCTTCAAACTATGAAGAAGCGATGGCAGGCCTAGATTCCAACAAATGGCTTGAAGCCATGAAATTCGAGATAGGATCCATGTATGAAAATGAAGTATGGACTTTGACAGACTTGCCCGATGATCGGCAAGCCATAGAGTATAAATGGATCTTTAAGAAGAAGACTAACGCGGATGGTAACATGACCATCTATAAGGCTCGGCTTGTCGCTAAGGGTTATCGACAAGTTCAAGGGTTGACTACGATGAGACCTTCTCACCCGTAGCGAAGCTGAAGTCTGTCCGAATCATGTTAGCAATTGCCACATTCTATGATTATGAGATATGGCAAATGGACGTCAAAAAGAAATTCCTTAATGGTTTCCTTAAGGAAGAATTGTATATGATGCAGCCGGAAGGTTTTGTCGATCCTAAGAATGCTGACAAGGTATGCAAGCTCCAGCGCTCAATCTATGGGCTGGTGCAAGCATCTCGGAGTTGGAACATTCACTTTGATGAGATGATCAAAGCGTTTGGGTTTATTCAGACTTACGTAGAAGCCTGTGTTTACAAGAAAGTGAGTAGGAGCTCTGTCGCATTTCTCATATTATATGTGGATGACATACTATTGATGGGAAATGATATAGAATTTTTGGAAAGCATAAAGGCCTACTTGAATAAGTGTTTTTCAATGAAGGACCTTGGAGAAGCTTCTTACATATTAGGCATCGGGATCTATAGAGATAGATCAAGACGCCTCATTGGTGTTTCACAAAGCACATACCTTGACAAGATATTGAAGAAGTTCAATATGGTTCAGTCTAAGAAGGGGTTCTTGCCTGTATTGCAAGGTGTGAAGTTGAGCACGGCTCAATGCCCGACCTCGGCAGAAGATAGAGAAACGATGAGTGTCATCCCCTATGCCTCAGCCATAGGGTCTATTATGTATGCCATGCTGTCGGTGTCAAAACCGGCGGATCTCGGGTAGGGGGCCCCGAACTGTGCGTCTAGGCTGGATGGTAACCGGAGGCAGGGGACACAATGTTTTACCCAGGTTCAGGCCCTCTTGATGGAGGTAAAACCCTACGTCCTGCTTGATTAATATTGATGATATGGTTAGTACAAGAGTAGATCTACCATGAGATCAGAGAGGCTAAACCCTAGAAGCTAGCCTATGGTATGATTGTATGTTGTATCTGGTCTATCGACTAGCCTGGCCTCGGTTTATATAATGCACCAAAGGCCTAGGATAACAAGAGTCCTAGACGAATACGCCGGTGGGGAGGAGTCCTTGTCTTGATCGCCAAGTCTTGTGGAATCTTCCTTGTATGCGGCAACTGTCCGAACTGGCCCATGAGTATACAGCCATGGGGGTCTTCGTCCCAATCTAACAGATCGGGAGATGACGTGGTGAGTACCCCCTAGTCCAGGACACCGTCAGTAGCCCCCTGAACCGGTCTTCAAGTTAGGGACGCTCCTCGATTCTTCCGAACCATTCTTCATCTTCGGTCGTCGGTCTTGAAAACTGGTTCAACAAATCTTCTCATCTTCGATCTTGAGGATCGCCGAAATGCATTCGACAGGTTTACACATCGGGTATCCGAGGAGCCCCTTTAAGTTTCCGGCCTTTATCAATGCCTTGTTATTTTTATGACACACCTCGGGTTTGAAGTTGTTCCCGGGAGGCAGTGTCCTCTTGCGTCCGAGCTCCAACGCCGGACTGCAGTCGAGGTATCTTTTGCGGCCGAGCAACAATGCCGAACCGCTTCCCAGCTCTAACGCCGGAATGTATCCGAGCTCCAACGCCGGACTATGTATCCGAGCTCTAACGCCGGACTGTATCCGAGCTCCAACGCCGGACTATGTATCCGAGCTCCAACGCCGGACTGTATCCGAGCTCCAACGCCGGACTGTATCCGAGGTGTCGTAAATCACCTTGGTTGAAAGAAGTTTGAAGGAGTTTAGCCGAGCTCAATGCCGGAAATGCCCTTTATGGAGCCAGCCACTAGCACCCGAGCTTTATGCCGGACTGCTTCCGAGGTGGTGCACCACCCCAAATGTGGGCCGATTTTTGTCAATATTTTTGATTGGTGCAATTTATTCTCTGCCGAGATATATAGCCAGTAGCCCTCAAGGTGGGTATCGGTCTAAAACCCGAGATGCACATGAAGGATGACATAAGACCGCTGATCCCAGTAGCCGCTGAGACTCAGGTTGATTTGCAAAATCGGTCTGAGGATCAAGTCCTAGCTCGGCAGAATACTTCGGGACACAAAAAGCGGCGTGCTCGGTCCTCGAGACTCAGGTTGGGTGCGGCCGACCAACCTGAGGATCAAAATCTCCTCGGAAACTGTATTACACTTAATTTTTTTTGCATTCGGCAGGCAATGCAGTAGCCCCCGAGACACTGGTCGGGTGGCAACACCGGATCAGGGGATCGATGTGCCCTTTAATATTTGTAAATAATAAGCCCGAAGCCCAGTAGCCCCCGAGCCTTAATGCGGGCACGGGTTGCCGAATTAAGGATTGATATCCATAGTAAAATCACAAATTATGTGTAATGACTCTATGTATCCAAGTACTTTACGTCATTAATGTTCGGATCTGCATTGTACAAAACTTTGTTAACCGACCATCGGCTTCCACCTCCTCGGCCAATAGCCGAGGAGTGTTTGTCCTACTTTATAAAGCCTTTATGAGGGCAAAGATTTACAACAAACAAGGCAATCTGGCCATACGGTTTTATAAACAAAGGTACGCAGAGAGATATGTTATATTAGTGTTTAACAGAAGAAATGTCTTCCCAATAAAATAGTCCCGCTATTGGTTCCTTTCTTTGGGTTGTCATGCTAAGCATGATCATGAAACCTCAGCTCCAATGTAAGAGCAAAACATCGAGGATTTAGTTTGGGAGGCCAGTTAATAGCCCCCGGTAGTGTTCGGCGACAGTCGATGTCAAGCCGTAAACACTTCGGCCATTGTTATGAATGGCCCGTCATTTAACACCGTCATCGGATCGCTGACCAGTTTACGCTTATTGTGACAGTCAGTTTTCGGCTTTCTCCACTGAGGTGCTTAACCATGTGAGCTAGAAGCACAATCGCAGTGGTTCTCCCTTTGCACACCTAGCCGAACAAAGCGGAACGTAGGAGGCAAGCGCAGGAGCCGGGCAACCCAACTATTGACCGAAGACACAATTCGAAACCGATGCATATATAGCAATATCCTAGAATGTTTTTGCCGAATCTCTAAAGGTGTCTGGTGTTGCACTGCGAGACTTGTGCTGAAAACACACAAATAGTTTAAAGGTGCCACAAGCTTGGAAAACCAAAAAACGTCAGTAAAAACTTGACGTCCGAACAAGATCGAGTGTTCGGTGCCAATCCGAAAATTGGCTTTAGAAAAAAAAAGTGCTTCTGTCGTGCTTTAACATGACACATCCTATCTCAAGACTTCAAGCGGGTCAGCCTACGGCTTCAACCTCATATCCCGAAGGCGGAGTACTTCTCGTTAGGCCAGCTTAGCAAACTAAACTCTAGCGGCTTTGAGAGAAATTAGGCTCCCCGGCTAGTGACCACACACTCGTGTCGAAAAAAGGAGTGATAAATAATAATAATAATAATAATAATAATAATAAAACTTTGCAATGACTCAGAAGAAGAACACTTATTATAAAACAGCTCAAATAAATTTAAGAGCCCCCAACTGACTTGGGTAAAAGAATGATTGCATGTACCGAAGTACTTATATCATATCTATGTTCAACCGAACTTTAAACGCGTCTTAACCGACCATCGGCTTCTCCCTCTTCGGTCAAGGACCGAAAAGTGTTATGTACTCCATCTGTCGAGAATATCGACGGTGTTTCCAATAACCAGGCAATCAGGCCATAAAGCTGTAACAGACAAAGCGCGCTCAGGGAACTTATGTTATATTACTGCGAAGTGTAAGAAGCATCTTCGAAGAAAATAGTACCCCCACCGATACCTTTCTTCGGTGCTCATTGTTATTATGAGACTTGTGCAATAGATTTTTTGTACTCATGAGTTCCGTTGTGTGCCGACCATCATTGAAAACTATAAGAGCGCTAGCTTTCGGCTTCACCCAGTCTAAGGTCCGGCTCGGATGACCCGATCGTGACAATCGCAGAGGTGCTCCCTTTACTCCCTAGCCGAACAATCGGGAACGTAGGGGTAAACACAGGAGCGAGGCAACCCAGCTTGCAAATCGCTTAAGGCAATATGGTGCATATTGTGGCGTAATACACGAACAAGGAACGAAGCCGTACAAGTATAATCATATGCAAGAGGAAAAGCTTCATAAAGGAAGCCCCCAAGTGAATTGGGTCTTTGAATTTGTGCGTCACAAACAAAGTTTGGACAAGGAAATTTTTTACAAGCAACTTTTTTCCAAAAAAGTATAATGCTTGGTCAAACCGAACACAAGTTAGAAATTAAAGCTTTGAGCATGAAAGCGACTTAGCTGGTTAATGTGTTCGGTATTGATGATGCGGTCCGAGCTTGATGCGGGACAAGGTTCCATCCCCCAAGCCGGTCCCGAGGTGGCGGAGCGGAGAGCTCGACACGCCGAAGTGGTGACATAGCACGGTCAATGCCGACCGGCAGAGTGACGCCGAAGTCCCCGGATCATTTTCCTGTGCACAAAAAATAGTGCAAACCGGAGATAATAGTAATAATGATAATTAAAAAAATCGTTGCATAGTAAATAATTTATGCAAAATGAGTAATAAAAGAAATATGGCCTGGCGCCAAAGTCAATGTTGATGCAGGGCGTCGGCGTGACGCAGTGAAGTCGTGACAAAGCCTGAATTTGCAGGGCGGTCCGGGCTCCGCATGCGGCGTTCGCCGAACAATGTATGAAAACTGACCGAACCACCACGCGACCGTTTTTAATGTGGCCGCCATTTGATAGACCTGTGTACAGATGATGAAACAAAACAGAGTAATAATTCCTTAAGAAAAATAAACCCAAAAATTGTTAGGATTAATAGCACCTGGTTTATTTGTTGTAGCATTCCGAAGAAAAACGACTCCCAAAATCGGGAATCGATCCGCACACCCATTGCCTGATGGGCGATAAAGCGATGGCCCGGTGATGCTGGCAAAGGTTGGCTTGCCGAGGCGAAGCCCTCGGTCCAGCTAACGTGATGAAGCTGGTCGGTTGGTGATGCCGAAGTCACCGGATTATGTTGATGAAGAAATAGCCAAGTCCTCGGTCTAGCCGAGGTGACGGAGCCTCGATGTCAGCCGATGAGTCGAAGTAGGTCGGCGTGATGGACACCAGCTTGAAGAAGCAATAGCGCGGCCCTGCCGATGCAGCTCGTGACGTGGTCGATGCCAGCTTGGTTAAGCGACCGTGCGGCGATGCCGGTATGCCCGCTCTGTGTAATCCGTGGGGCGGCGATGTTGGTGATGATTTATCCTTCGATGTCGGACTCTTGTTCGGCTTGCCGAGATGATGATCCGAAGAAGTTGAGCTCGACTCAACAAAGTGACGACGTGTCTAGCGCAGGTCGGCAGTTGTGGAGCAATATTGCCGGAGTGGTTTGACACCAGCATGATGTTGAAGATCATGTTCAAAAGATCTTAAAGTTAGTGGGATGTGTTCGGAAACAAAACACAATACCCCATACAAAACTTTCTTCAAAAGGGATGTCCAAAATCCTGTTTATGAAAAAGACGAACTCGGGTCGGATTCGTTTTCGTGCAGAAACAGATCCAAAAAGTGATGCACTAATTGGAAGGTTCCTGGAGTTTGGACGGTCGGATCGAGCTGAAATTTTGAGAGGTGGTAGATATAGGAATTCCGCAGCCGATCAACGGTTGGATATTCCAAAGGACGTCCGAGCTAGAAGCTGGACACCACGCCCTAAACTCATCCAGATTGCCGTCCAGATTTGACAGGGCTCCGGTATATCGTTGATTGCCAGAGATTCCTTCAACGGAACTCGATGAAATTTTCCAATGTTGTTGTAGACTCAATTCCGCACAATTCCACCAAAGTGATCGTTAAAAAGACACTTGAGGAGGCGGTGGCGGCGGACACAAGTTTGTTGTCCAGAAAAACAGCACGGTCGCCCGAGGGCAATGTTGACGCTGAGCCCCCGGGCTCCCTGGATGATTCCTTCATGATCTTGATAGAGATTAGAGTTGATGTTTATAAAGGTCCTCATCTGAACATGACGATCGGAGGTAGGGCGCAGTCCTTGGTCAAACCAAGGTGACCAGTATGCCGAAGTCGCAGTTGATCTGCAGGCGAGCCATCACCTTTTGCCGAACACACAACAGAACTCTCAATGAAAGCACCAATGTCGGTGTCAAAAACGGCGGATCTCGGGTAGGGGGCCCCAAACTGTGCGTCTAGGCTGGATGGTAACAGGAGGCAGGGGACACAATGTTTTACCCAGGTTGGGGCCCTCTTGATGGAGGTAAAACCCTACGTCCTGCTTGATTAATATTGATGATATGGGTAGTACAAGAGTAGATCTACCACGAGATCAGAGAGGCTAAACCCTAGAAGCTAGCCTATGGTATGATTGTATGTTGTATCTGGTCTATCGACTAGCCTGGCCTCGGTTTATATAATGCACCAGAGGCCTAGGATAACAAGAGTCCTAGCCGAATACGCCGGTGGGGAAGAGTCCTTGTATTGATCGCCAAGTCTTGTGGAATTTTCCTTGTATGCGGCAGCTGTCTGAACTGGCCCATGAGTATACGGCCATGGGGGTCTTCGGCCCAATCTAATAGATCGGGAGATGACGTGGTGAGTACCCCCTAGTCCAGGACACCGTCACATGCTGTGTACCAGACCTGATGTGAACCTTGTCGTAAGTTTGCTAGGGAGGTACCAAAGTAATCCCGGCATGGAACATTGGGCAGCGGTCACGAATATCCTAAAGTACCTGAAAAGGACTAAGGATATGTTTCTCGTTTATGGAGGTGACGTAGAGCTCGTCGTAAAGGGTTACGTCGATGCTAGCTTCGACACAGATCTAGATGACTCGAAGTCACAAACCGGATACGTGTACATTTTGAATGGTGGGGCAGTCAGCTGGTGCCGTTGTGAGAAAAGCATCATGGCGGGATCTACATGTGAAGCATAGTACATAGCAGCCTCTGAGGCAGCACAGGAAGCAGTCTGGATGAAGGAGTTCATCACCGACCTAGGAGTTATTCCCAATGCGTCGGGCCCGGTGACTCTCTTCTGTGACAACACTGGAGCTATTGCCCATGCCAAGGAGCCCAGGTTTCACAAGAAGACCAGGCATATCAAGCGTCGCTTCAACTCCATTCGTGAATATATTCAGGATGGAGACAAAGATATTTTTAAAGTGCATACGGATCTGAATATCGCAGATCCATTGACTAAACCTCTTCGGCAAGCAAAACATGATCAACACCAGAACTCTATGGGTGTTTGATTCATCACAACGTAACTAGATTATTGAATCTAGTGCAAGTGGCAGACTTTTGGAAATATGCCCTAGAGGCAATAATAGAGTGGTTATTATTATATTTCTATGTTCATGATAATTTTCTATTGTTCATGCTATAATTGTATTAATCAGAAACCGTAATACATGTGTGAATACATAGATCGTAATATGTCCCTAGTAAGCCGCTAGTTGAGTAGCTCGTTGATCAATAGACGGTCATGGTTTCCTGACCATGGACATTGGATGTCATTGATAATGGGATCACATCATTAGCAGAACGATGTAATGGACAAGACCCAATCCTAAGCGTAGCACAAGATCGTGTAGTTCGTTTGCTAAAGCTTTTCTAATGTCAAGTATCATTTCCTTAGACCATGAGATTGTGCAACTCCCGGATACCATAGGAATGCTTTGGGTGTACCAAACGTCACAACGTAACTGGGTGGCTATAAAGGTGCACTACAGGTATCTCCGAAAGTATCTGTTGGGTTGGCACGAATCGAGACTGGGATTTGTCACTCCGTATGACGGAAAGGTATCTCTGGGCCCACTCGGTAATGCATCATCATAACAAGCTCAATGTGACTAAGGAGTTAGCCACGGGATCATGCGTTACGAAACGAGTAAAGGGACCTGTCGGTAACGAGATTGAACGAGGTATGGGGATATCGATGATCGAATCTCGGGCAAGTAACATACCGATTGACAAAGGAAATTGTATACATGATTGATTGAATCACCGACATTGTGGTTCATCCGATGAGATCATCGTGGAACATGTGGGAGCCAACATGGGTATCCAGATCCCGCTGTTGGTTATTGTCCGAAGAGATGTCTCGGTCATGTCTGCATGGTTCCCGAACCCGTACGGTCTACACACTTAAGGTTCAGTGACGCTAGAGTTGTTATGGGAAATAGTATGTGGTTACCGAAGGTTGTTCGGAGTCCCGGGTGAGATCCCGGACGTAACGAGGAGTTTTGGAATGGTCCGAAGATGAAGATTTATATATGGAAGTCCTTATTCGGTCGCCGGAAGTGTTCGGGGGGTACCGGTATTGTACCGGGACCACCGAAGGGGTTCCGGGGGTCCACCGGGAGGGTCCACCTGCTTCGGAGGGCCCTATGGGCTGAATATAGAGGGGAACCAGCCCCTAGGTGGACTAGGCTCCAACTCCCCCTAGGGCCCATGCGCCTAGGGTTGAGGGAAACCCTAGAGGGGGCGCCCCCACCTAGCTTGGGGGCAAGCCTCCCCCTTGGCCGCCGCCCCCTCTAGATGCATCTAGGGGGCCGGCCCCCTCTCCCTTGCCCCTATATATAGTGGAAGGGGTGGGAGGGCAGCTATACCCTTCCCCTGGCGCAGCCCTCCCCCTCTCCAACACCTTCTCCTCCTCCGGCGCGCTTGGCGAAGCTCTGCCGGAGAACCACGAGCTCCATCACCACCACGTCGTCGTGCTGTCAGAGTTCTCCCTAAACTTCTCCTCTCCCCTTGCTGGATCAAGAAGGAGGAGACGTCCCTAGGCTGTACGTTTTTTGAACTTGGAGGCGCCGTTATTCAGCGCTTAGATCATAATCGACTGTGATCTGATTCGCTGCGTGTACGACTCCGCCAACCGCGTTCTTGCAACACTTCCGCTTAGCGATGTTCAAGGGTATGAAGATGCACTCCCTATCTCTCGTTGCTAGCATCTCCTATATTGATCTTGGTGACACGTAGGAATGTTTTTGAATTATTGCTACGTTCCCCAAAAATCCAGACAATGATAATTACATAGGCATCACGTCCAAGATTAGTAGACCGACTCCTGCCTGCATCTACTACTATTACTCCACACATCGACCGCTATCCAGCATGCATCTAGTGTATTAAGTTCATGGAGAAACAGAGTAATGCAATAAAAACGATGACATGATCTAGACAAGATCTATCTATGTAGTGATAGACCCCATCATTTTATCCTTAGTAGCAAAGATACATACGTGTCGGTTCCCTTTCTGTCACTGGGATCAAGCACCGTAAGATTGAACCCACTACAAGGCACCTCTTCCCATTGCAAGATAAATAGATCAAGTTGGCTAAACAAAACCCAAATATGAGAGAAGAAATACGAGGCTATAAGAGATCATGCATAAAAGAGATCAAAGAAACTCAAATACTTTCATGGATATAAAAAGGTAGATCTAATCATAAACTCAAAGTTCATCGATCCCAACAAACACACCGCAAAAGAGTTACATCATATGGATCTCCAAGAGACCATTGTATTGAGAATCAAGAGAGAGAGAGAGAGAGAGAGAGAGAGAAAGCCATCTAGCTACTAACTATGGACCCGAAGGTCTACAAAGAACTATTCACGCAACATGGGAGAGGCACCAATGGAGGTGGTGAACCCCATCCGAGATGGTGTCTAGATTGGATCTGGTGGTTCTGGACTCTGCGACGGCTGGATGAATATTTCGTCGACACCCCTAGGGTTTTGGGAATATTAGGGTATTTGTAGAGCAAAGAGGCGGTTCGGGGTGTACCCGAGGAAGGCAGAACTCACAAGGGCACGCCTGGGCCTCCTGGCGCGTCCTGGTGGGTTGTGCTCTCCTCGGAGCACCCCAGGGGCAGCCAGGGCCCATTACGTGTCTTCTGGTACATAAAAAATCTCCGTAAAGTTTCGTTGCATTTGGACTCCGTTTGGTATTGATTTTCTGCGATGTAAAAAACATGGAAAAAAACAACAATTAGCACTTGGCACTATGTCCATAGGTTAGTACCAAAAATGATATAAAATGATTAAAAAATATCCAAGATTGATAATATAATAACAAGGAACATTCAAAAAATATAGATACATTGGAGACGTATCAATCAACATAAACATAAATGGATAGGCCCTTCATAGAGGGAAGCAGGGATTTGCACAGGTGCCAGAGGTCGAAGCTTAAATCAGAGATAAATATAATTTTGGGAGGTACGCCTTTCCTGTCAACGTCATGACCGAGAGCTTTCAATATCTTACATGCCAAAATATTAGCGGCGGTTCCAAAGCGGAAATGTACTCCCCTCCACCAAAAAACACAAGCCATGGCTAGCCGAATCATCGGGTGCCTCCATGGCAACAAATTTCCAAGTGAGTTTGTTTTATTATTTGCTATTTTAATCATGGGACTGGGCATCCCGATTACCATCCCCTCTCATGCAAGGACAAGTGAATAAACACGCATCATGAGGATAACCTGCTTAGCTTGGAAGATACTGACCGCCCCCTGTTGCTCGATGAGTGGTACGGGCGCACAAAACAAATGTTCATTTGAATATTTAGAGGTGTCACATGCAAATTTACTTCGAATGGTTGAGTAATACCGCACACAGGTAGATATAGTGGACTCAAATGAAACAAGTTGGGTTTAAGGGTTTGGATGCACAAGCAGTATTCCCGCTTAGTATAGGCGAAGGCTAGCAAATAGATTGAGAAGCGACCAGCTAGAGAGCGAAAACATTCATAATCTTGTATTGTGAATAATTAACATTGAATACTAGCATGAGTAGGATATAGGCACCATGAACATAAATATCGTGAAGGCTATGTTGGTTTTGAATCAACTACATGCGTGAACATTTGCCAAGTAAAGCTACTCAAAACATCTAGAGGAGGATACCATATCATCATACTACATCACAATCATTTTAATGCATGTTGACACCCAAGATAAATCATTATCCACTCCTAGCTACTTAAGTATGGCATGAGAAACTATAATCTCTAATTGTCATCATAAACATGTTTAAGTATAATATGCTGAATCATGGATACCGAGTTAAACATATTTACAAAAACAAAAACAAGTTGAGTTCATACCCGATTTTCCTTGCCACAATCACTTCAGCAAATTGTCGTCATTATTGCCTTTCACTTGCACGACCGAATGATATGAACATAATAATAGTGCAAGTGTGCCATGGACTAAGCAAGAATACGCAAACATTTTATTTAAAGGAGAAGACAAGGTCATATGGGTTCTTTGTTAGATCAACAATAATGCATATGAGAGCCATTCAACATTTTCGTCATTGTCTTCTCCTTACGATGACTCAATAAAATAAAAGCATTTCAGAGAAACACACTGAAATATTTTTGGAGTTGTTGATTTTTCTTGAAGGAAGCAAATTAACAAAAGAAAAAGGAAAACAAGAAAAACTATTTACACGAGAAAGCACCCAACAAGCAAAAGAAGAAATGAGAATTTTTTTTTGGGTTTTCTATTACTACTACAACTAACTAATCTAGAAAGAAAAGTAGAAAATAAGAAAAAAATATTTTTGGATTTTCTCAAAAAAAATCGAACACATAAGAAGAAAGCGAGAACATAAAACTAACATGGATTGTATAATGAAATAGGATGAATACCGACAACTAGATTGAAATGTGTGAACATGAATGTAATGTCGGTGAGAAATACGTACTCCCCCAAGCTTAGGCTTCTGCCTAGCTTGGTAATCACCATCCTTAGTAGCCATCTGGTCCCATGTGGAAGTGCTGAGGCGGCTTTACCTGCGTCCCAATCCTGGGCCTCATCCTCTGCTGCTGCCAACACGTTTTGGTAAGCAACGATGTCTACTGGTAGGTTGGTGTATCCGTTCCTGGCATGAGAGTCAAACAAAGCAGGTGAAGGCAACGGAATAATATCACGAGTATCCTCACTAAAAACCAAGTTATAATGAATGTGGTGAGGAGGCTCGGGAGCATCAATAAAGTGGTGGTCCTGCATCAACTGGTGATCTAAGTAAACTGTAGGCAACAGGTAATCATGAGGGCGTATGTTAACATTGAAACATCTCGCTAAGCGAGTAGCATAAATACCACCATGAATTTTACCCTTAGTCCTATTAGTGTGAACGTGGCGTTCAATGATAGCTCCAAGGTTATAAGTTTTGTCATTATGAAGTGGACAGCATAAAATGGCGAAGTCAGGGGCACATAGCGTGCCACCTTACTCTCTAGCAGTCAAGCATTTCCCTATGAATAAAGCAAAGTAATGCACAACGGGAAATTGTGAGCTAGTGGTTCGGGCTTTTGACACGCCCCTTTCCTCACCCATCATTAAAGTGTGGACAAAACCCTTAAACTCCTCCGGTCAAGGCTCTCTTATTTCCCCATCAAAGGGAATGAAACATATCTCACAAAATTCGGCAAGTGGTATCTGATGATGTTCAACATATAAATCAAAATGATCCATGGGGGGTTCAAGCCTATTCAGGAAATGAAAATTTTGCACAAAGGAATTCATAAGGATGAGGTGCTAATCACACTCAACTGTGAGGAAGTCGGTCAATCCAGCATTTGCAATGAATTGCGTGAACTCTTGGTAGAATCTGGCTTCGTTCATGAAGGCATTGTGTAGCGATTCGCATGGATGGACCTTTGTCCTATGTGGAGTGTTGAGGTCAATGTCCGAGGAGTCCCCAGTGACTCCCTTGGTATTTCGCTTTGAGGAACTCCTCTGGAAGAAATTCATTTTTCCTATGAACAGATTTCTGAAAATTTTCGGCCACAAAATGATATCAACAAAACTTCATAAGATTGATAGCCTCTACTCATATGGATGTCCAGAGGCTATATCAAACATTCAAACTACTTGGAACACAAAGAATTCAACATGCAAGCTCATTATCAGTAGCACCAAGAGCAGCTAATTATGAAAAATATAATCCACTAGAGCAAAAACTAATTGCAGCAATGGAGGAGTCACACACCAAGTAGCAATCCCCCAAAACAGTTTCGGAAATGGAGCTCCGGGCAAAGAGATCGAAAATCTCAGGTTTGTGAGCAAGAACATGAGAGAGAGAGAGAGAGCTACCAAGAATTTTGTCTAGAGGTAAGAGACGAAGTGGGCTGATGGAATAAGTGAGGGGTCCTTGTGGGGCCCACCAGCTACCGGGCATGCCCGGGGGTGGGCACGCCCTGGTGCCTCGTGGGCACCTGGGGCACACCCCTGGGATGTTTTCAGTGCCATAAATTCTTAAATATTCTATAAAAATCATGTAAAATTTTCACATCATTTTGAGCACTTTTATTTTGGGCTATTTTTTACTGCACGGATAATTCAAAAAACAGGATAATCATGGAATTTTATTGCATTTAACTAAAAATAATAGAAAACAAAAAGCGAGTATAGAAAGTTGTGCTTACTAAATTCATTGACCACATGTCTGATACGTCTCCAACGTATCTATAATTTTTTATTGCTCCATGCTATATTATCTACTATTTTGGACATTATTGGGCTTTATTATCCACTTTTATATTATTTTTGGGACTAACCTATTAACCGGAGGCCCAGCCCAGAATTGCTGTTTTTTGTCTATTTTAGGGTTTCGGAGAAAAGGAATATCAAACGGAGTCGAAACGAAATGAAACCTTCGGGAACTTGATTTTCTCAACGAACAAGACCCGGGAGACTTGGACCCTATGTCAAGAAAGAAAAGAGGAGGCCACGAGGTAGGGGCGCGCCTACCCCCCCCCCCAGGCGCGCCCTCCACGCTCGTGGGCCCCCTATTGCTCCACCGGTGTACTCCTTCCTCCTATATATACCTACGTACCCCCAAACGATCAGATATAGAGCCAAAACCCTAATTCCACCGCTGTAACTTTCTGTATACACGAGATCCCATCTTGGGGCCTGTTCCGGAGCTCCGCCGGAGGGGGCATCGATCACGGAGGGCTTCTACATCAACACCATAGCCCCTCCGATGAAGTGTGAGTAGTTTACCTCAGACCTACGGGTCCATAGTTAGTAGCTAGATGGCTTCTTCTCTCTTTTTGGATCTCAATACAATGTTCTCCCCCTCTCTTGTGGAGAACTATTCGATGTAATCTTCTTTTTGCGGTGTGTTTATTGAATCGATGAATTGTGGGTTTATGATCAAGTCTATCTATGAATAATATTTGAATCTTCTCTGAATTCTTTTATGTATGATTGGTTATCTTTGCAAGTCTCTTTGAATTATCAGTTTGGTTTGGCCTACTAGATTGATCTTTCTTGCAATGGGAGAAGTGCTTAGCTTTGGGTTCAATCTTGCGGTGTCCTTTCCTAGTGACAGTAGGGGCAGCAAGGCATGTATTGTATTGTTGCCATCGAGGATAACAAGATGGGGTTTTCTTCATATTGCATGAGTCTATCCCTCTACATCATGTCATCTTGCTTAAGGCGTTACTTTGTTTTTAACTTAATACTCTAGATGCATGCTGGATAGCGGTCGATGAGTGGAGTAATAGTAGTAGATGCAGGCAGGAGTCGGTCTACTTGTCTCGGACGTGATGCCTATATATATGATCATACCTAGATATTCTCATAACTATGCTCAATTCTGTCAATTGCTCAACAGTAATTTGTTCACCCACCTTAGAATACTTATGCTCTCGAGAGAAGCCACTAGTGAAACCTATGGCCCCCGGGTCTATCTTTATCATATTAATCTCCTACTACTTAGTTATTTCCTTTGCTATTTACTTTTCCTTTATTTTACTTTGCATCTTTATCATAAAAATACCAAAAATATTATCTTATCATATCTATCAGATCTCACTCTCGTAAGTGGCCTTATAGGGATTGACAACCCCTATTTGCATTGGTTGCGAGGATTTATTTGTTTTGTGCAGGTACAAGGGACACGCGCGTAGCCTCCTACTGGATTGATACCTTGGTTCTCAAAAACTGAGGGAAATACTTACGCTACTTTGCTGCATCATCCCTTCCTCTTCGGGGAAAACCAATGCAGTGCTCAAGAGGTAGCAAGAAGGATTTCTGGCGCCGTTGCCGAGGAGGTCTACGCAAAAGTCAACATACCAAGTACCCATCGCATACCCTTATCTCCCGCATTACATTATTTGCCATTTGCCTCTCGTTTTCCTCTCCCCCACTTCACCCTTGCCGTTTTATTTTCCCTCTCTTTCTCTATTTGCCTCTTTTTGCCCGCTTGCTTTCTATTTGCTTGTGTGTTAGTTTGTTTGCTTGTCGTTATGGCTAGTCCCTTATCTTCTCCGTTGTCTCCCGAGAATGAAATTCTAAATTTTAAGCAAAGGGAGGGAGAAAATCTAAAAGATGCTTGGTATAGAATTTGCAATGCTCAAAATAGATCTACTAGGAAGCAATCTACTTCCGTTCTCCTTCGCAATTTTTATGTAGGCATTACTCCTTGGCACAGATATGTTCTTGATATTATTACCGGAGGGAACTTCTTGGGTAGCCATACTTTTGATTCTTATAATGCTACGATAGATTTATTTGGCTGACCCCCTCTATTGGTTAATGGAACTGTATTAACTTTGGAGCATGTAATGCAAAGGCTTGAAATTATTGAAAATAGGGTTGCTACCATAGAGTTAATTGAAAATTTGGATAAAAAAGATCCATAGCTGAATCTCTCAATATGGATCTAAAGTAGGAGTTACTTTGAAAAATATTAAAGGAAAGGAACCCATAGTTAATGAGAAAATAAATCACAATTCTACTAGGATCGATAAACTTGAGGATATTATTACCAACTTGGGAACCACTTTTTCTTTCATAAAGAATACTCCAATTCCTTCCACCAAAGTTGCCAAGCTTATGTATGTTCCTAAAAATAAGGGTGAATCCTCGAGTAAGGAAAATGCGGATCTCAAATCTATAAGTATTCATCCCAATCTTTTTGCTATCATTAAGGAACCATTTGCTACAAATGAATTTTTCGATCTTGTGCCTAGAAGTTTGATAATCAATAAAAATAAAGAAATTCCTGAATATGGTAGATGCCTAATTGAATAATTGCCTACCAAAGATGGCAATACCTAGATCTATTCTTGCTTGTTATGCCTAGCTAGGGGCGTTAAACTATAGCGCTTGTTGGGAGGCAACCCAATTTTATTTTTATTCCTTGCTTTTTGCTCCTGTTTAGTAATAAATAATTTATCTAGCCTCTGTTTTGGTTGTGTTTTTTGTGTTTAATTAGTGTTTGTGCGAAGTAGAACCGTTGGGAAGACTTGGGGAAAGTCTTGTTGAACTTGCTGTAAAAAACAGAAACTTTAGCGCTCACGAGAACTGCTGTCATTTTTATTTGGAAAGTGATATTTAGTTAATTCTTTTTTCAGATGATTAATAGATAAATTCCTCACGTCTAGAAATTTATTTTAGAATTTTTGGGGTTCCAGATCTTGCGCTAGATACAGATTACTACAGACTGTTCTGTTTTTGACAGATTTTGGTTTTCGTGTGTTGTTTGCTTATTTTGATGAATCTATGGCTAGTAAAATAGTTTATAAACCATAGAGAAGTTGGAATACAGTAGTTATAACACCAATATAAATAAAGAATGAGTTCATTACAGTACCTTGAAGTGGTCTTTTATTTTCTTTCGCTAATGGAGCTCACGAGATTTTCTACTTTAAGTTTTGTGTTGTGAAGTTTTCAAGTTTTGGGTAAAGATTTGATGGATTATGGAACAAGGAGTGGCAAGAGCCTAAGCTTGGGGATGCCCATGGCACCCCCAAGATAAACTAAGGACACCTAAAAGCCAAATCTTGGGGATGCCCCAGAAGGCATCCCCTCTTTCATCTACTTCTATCGGTAACTTTACTTGGAGCTATATTTTTATTCGCCACATGATATGTGTTTTGCTTGGAGCGTCTTGTATGATTTGAGTCTTTTCTTGTTATTTACCACAATAATCCTTGCTGTACACACCTTTTGAGAGAGCCATACATGATTTGGAATTTGTTAGAATACTCTATGTGCTTCGCTTATATCTTTTGAGTTATATAATTTTTGCTCTAGTACTTCACTTATATCTTTTAGAGCACGGTGGTGGATTTGTTTTATAGAAACTATTGATCTCTCATGATTCACTAAGATTATTTTGAGATTCTTAATAGCATGGTAATTTGCTTAAAATCCTAATATGCTAGGTATTCAAAGTTAGTAAAAAAATTCTTAAGAGCGTTTTGAATACTAAGAGAAGTTTGATGCTTGATGATTGTTTTGAGATATGGAGGTAATAATATCAAATTCGTGCTAGTTGAGTAGTTGTAAAATTGAGAAATACTTGTGTTAAAGTTTGCAAGTCCCGTAGCATGCACATATGGTAAACGTTATGCAACAAATTTGAAACATGAGGTGTTATTTGATTGTCTTCCTTATGAGTGGCGGTCGGGGACGAGCGATGGTCTTTTCCTACCAATCTATCCCCCTAGGAGCATGCGTGTAGTACCGAGGTTTTTGATGACTTGTAGATTTTTGCAATAAGTATGTGAGTTCTTTATGACTAATGTTGAGTCCATGTATTATACGCACTCTCACCCTTCCATCCTTGCTAGCCTCTTCGGTACCGTGCATTGCCCTTTCTCACATTGAGAGTTGGCGCAAACTTCGCCGGTGCATCCAAACCCCGTGATATGATACGCTCTTTCACACATAAACCTCCTTATATCTTCCTCAAAACAGCCACCATACCTACCTATTATGGCATTTCCATAGCCATTCCGAGATATATTGCCATGCAACTTTCCATCATTCCGTTCATCATGACACATTCTTTATTGTCATATTGCTTAGCATGATCATGTAGTTGACATAGTATTTGTAGCAAAGCCACCATTCATAATTCTTTCATCCATGTCACTCTTGGTCCATTTCATATCCCGGTACACCACTGGAGGCATTCATATAGAGTCATCTTTTGTTCTAGTATCGAGTTGTAATCATTGAGTTGTAAATAAATAGAAGTGTGATGATCATCATTTTCTAGAGCATTGTCCCAGGTGAGGAAAAATAAAAAAATAAAAAAAGAGAAAGGCCATAAAAAAGAGAAGGCCCAAAAAAATAATGAGAGAAAAAGAGAGAAGGGGCAATGTTACTATCCTTTGCCACACTTGTGCTTCAAAGTAGTACCTTAATCTTCATGTTAGAGAGTCTCTTGTTTTGTCACTTTCATATACTAGTGGGAATTTTTCATTATAGAACTTGCCTTGTATATTCCAACAATGGGCCTCCTCAAGTGCCCTAGGTCTTCGTGAGCAAGCAAGTTGGATGCACACCCACTTAGTTTCTTTTGTTGAGCTTTCATACATTTATAGCTCTAGTGCATCCGTTGCATGGCAATCCCTACTCCTTGCATTGACATCAATCGGTGGGCATCTCCATAGCCCATTGATTAGCCTCGTTGATGTGAGACTTTCTCCTTTTTGTCTTCTCCACATAACCCCTCTCATTATATTCTATTCCACCCATAGTGCTATGTCCATGGCTCGCGCTCATATATTGCGTGAAAGTTTATAGGTTTGAGATTACTAAAGTATGAAACAATTGCTTGGCTTGTCATCGGGGTTGTGCATGATGAGAGCATTCTTGTGTGACGAAAATGAAACATGACTAAACCATATGATTTTGTAGGGATGATCACTTTCTTTACCCATGTTATTTTGAGAAGACATAATTGCTTAGTTAGTATGCTTGAAGTATTATTATTTTTATGTCAATATAAACTTTTGTCTTGAATCTTTCGGATCTGAATATTCATACCACAATGAAGAAGAATTACATTAAAATTATGCCAAGTAGCACTCCGCATCAAAAAATTTGTTTTTATCATTTACCTACTCGAGGACGAGCAGGAATTAAGCTTGGGGATGCTTGATATGTCTCCAACGTATCTATAATTTTTGATTGCTCCATGCTATATTATCTACTTTTCTAGACATTATTGGGCTTTATTATCCACTTTTATATTATTTTTGGGACTAATCTATTAACCGGAGGCCCAACCCAGAATTGTTGTTTTTTGCCTGTTTTAGGGTTTCGAAGAAAAGGAATATCAAACGGAGTCCAAACGGAATGAAACCTTCGGGAACGTGATTTTCTCAACGAACAAGACCCGGAAGACTTGGACCCTACGTCAAGAAAGAAAATAGGAGGCCACGAGGTAGGGGCACGCCTACCCCCCCCCCCCCCCCGGGGCCCCCCCCCCCCCCCCCCCCCCCAGGTGCGCCCTCCACCCTCGTGGGCCCCCTGTTGCTCCACCGACGTACTCCTTCCTCCAATATATACCTATGTACCCCTAAACGATCAGATACAGAGCCAAAACCCTAATTCCACCGCCGTAACTTTCTGTATCCACGAGATCCCATCTTGGGGCCTGTTCCGAAGCTCCGCCGGAGGGGGCATCGATCACGGAGGGCTTCTACATCAACACCATAGCCCCTCTGATGAAGTGTGAGTAGTTTACCACAGACCTACGGGTCCGTAGTTAGTAGCTAGATGGCTTCTTCTCTCTTTTTGCATCTCAATACAATGTTCTCCGCCTCTCTTGTGGAGAACTATTCGATGTAATCTTCTTTTTGCGGTGTGTTTGTTGAGACCGATGAATTGTGGGTTTATGATCAAGTCTATCTACGAATAATATTTGAATCTTCTTTGAATTCTTTTATGTATGATTGGTTATCTTTGCAAGCCTCTTCGAATTATCAGTTTGGTTTGGCCTACTAGATTGATCCTTCTTGCAATGGGAGAAGTGCTTAGCTTTGGGTTCAATCTTGCGGTGTCCTTTCCTAGTGACAGTAGGGGCAACAAGGCACGTATTGTTTTGTTGCCATCGAGGATAACAAGATGGGGTTTTCTTCATATTGCATGAGTCTATCCCTCTACATCATGTCATCTTGCTTAAGGCGTTACCCTGTTTTTAACTTAATACTCTAGATGCATGCTGGATAGCGGTCGATGAGTGGAGTAATAGTAGTAGATGCAGGCAAGAGTCGGTCTACTTGTCTCGGACGTGATGCCTATATACATGATCATACCTAGATATTCTCATAACTATGCTCAATTCTGTCAATTGCTCAACAGTAATTTGTTCACCCACCATAGAATACTTATGCTCTCGAGAGAAGCCACTATTGAAACTTACGGCCCCCGGGTCTATCTTTATCATATTAATCTCCTACTACTTAGTTATTTCCTTTGCTATTTACTTTGCCTTTATTTTACTTTGCATCTTTATCATAAAAATACCAAAAATATTATCTTATCATATCTATCAGATCTCACTCTCGTAAGTGGCCTTATAGGGATTGACAACCCCTATTTGCGTTGGTTGCGAGGATTTATTTGTTTTGTGCAGGTACGAGGGACTCACGCGTAGCCTCCTACTGGATTGATACCTTGGTTCTCAAAAACTGAAGGAAATATTTACGCTACTTTGCTGCATCATCCCTTCCTCTTCGGGGAAAACCAACGCAATGCTCAAGAGGTAGCAATGTCTCTCGAAAAGAATCCATTAATAAGGTTGATCAAGTCTTATTAATAAACTATTTTCGATTAACATGAAACCAAAGAATCTTCGTATAGGTTACCTTAACGGGGATATGCATCTCCCCAATTATAAGAGTTTCATATTTCTTTTCGACAGTAGGAAGAGGGAGTTGAAAACTTCCAATAGTAATTTTCAGAGTCTTCAATAACATGAATACCATTTACATGAAATTGTTTCTTCGGAAAGTGCACTGTATAGCCATTACCAATGATATGAAAGGTGACCTTGCTTTTGTTGCAATCAATAACAGCCCCTATAGTATTCAAAAAGGGTCTACCAAGGATAGTCGACATGTTGTCATCCTCGGGCATATCATATAACAAAGTATGTTAAGATAGTAACATTTGCAACTACAATGGGCACATCCTCACAAACACCGATAGGTATATGGCAGTTGATTTGTCAACCACTTACAATGACATTTCAGTAGGTGTGAGTTTATTCAAATTAAGTCTTTTACATAAAGAGAAATACATAACACTAACACCGACTCCTAAATCACATAAAGCAGTTTTGACATAATTTGTTTAAATGGAGCATGGTATAGTTGGTATTCCTGGATCTCCTAGTTTCTTAGGTACCCCATTCTTAAAAGTATAATCTGCAAGCATTGTGGAGATTTCAGCTTCAGGTGTTTTCCTTTTATTAGTGACAATATCTTTCATATATTTAGTATATGGGGCCATCTTCAAAATATCTGTCAAACGAGTACGCAAAAAGAGTGGCCTAAGCATTTCAGCAAAGCGTTTAAATTCTTACTCATCTTTATTCTTAGATGGTTTAGGAGGAAGAGGCATGGGTTTCTAAACCCATGGTTCTCTTTCTTTACCATGTTTTCTAGCAACAAAGTCTCTTTTATCATAATGTTTATTTTTAGGAGGTGGGTTATCAAGATCAATAACATGTTCTATTTCAACATCATTATCAGGTTCTTTATCATTCTCTAGTTGAGCGTCTACATGAACATCATAATTGTCATTATCATTATCACTAGGTGAATGTTCATTACTAGATTGTATCTCAGCATCAGAAATAGAAACATCATTACTATCTTCTAAAGGTTTTTCTATTTCAGCTTCACTAAAAGTGTGCAAAGTCCTATGATTTTTCTTTTTATTTTTCTTCTTAGATGGACTAGGTGTATCAACATTAAATCTTTGAGAATCTTGTTCAATTCTGTTAGGGTGACCTTCAGGATAACGTGGCTCCTGAGTCATTCTACCCCCTCTAGTCATTAATCTAACAGCATGATCATTCATATTATTATTCATCACATTAAGCAAATCATTTTGAGATTTAGCAACTTGTTCTAACTGGGTGTGGACCATAGATGCATGTTTACCTACACCTTTGACATCATTAGCAATTCTAAACAACAAGTGACTCATGCGATTAATCATGTAGGAATTATGTTTCAATTGTTTCATAACATTTGCATTGAAATGATCTTGCTTAATAATGTAATTATCAAATTCATACAAGCATTGACTAGGAGATTTATTGTAAGGAATATCACCTTCTTCAAACTTTATAAGAGAATTTACCTCTACCAGATGTGTCGGTGTGTCAAGACCATGTATTATTCAATAGGTGGTAAATTCTTAACATCTTTGGCTTTATGACCATTTTCTTTCATAGATTTCTTTTCCTCTTGCATATCTTCAGGACTGAGATGTAGAATACCTCTCTTCTTCGGAGTTGGTTTAGGTGGTGGTTCAGGAAGTGTCCAATCATTATTGTTCTTCAATATATTATTTAATAGCTCTTCATCTTGTTCAATAGTTTGTTCCCTGAAAACACAAACACCACAACTATCTAGGTAATCCCTAGAAGCATCAGTTAGTCCATTATAAAAGATGTCAAGTATTTCATTTTTCTTAAGAGGGTGATCAGGCAAAGCGTTAAGTAACTGGAGAAGCCTCCCCCAAGCTTGAGGGAGATTCTCTTCTTCAATTAGAACAATGTTAAATATTTCCTGTAAAGCAGGTTGTTTCTTATGAGCAGGGAAGTATCAGACAAGTAATATATCACATCCTGGGGACTACACACACAATCAGGAGCAAGAGTATTAAACCATATCTTAGCATCATCCTTTAACGAGAAGGGAAAAAACTTAAGAATATAGTAGTAGCAAACTTTTTCCTCATGAGAAAATAGGGTGGCTATATCATTTAATTTAGTAAGATGTGCCATAATGGTTTCAGTTTCATAACCATGGAAAGGATTAGATTCAACCAAAGTAATTAACTCATGATCGTCAGAGAATTCACAATTCTTACCAGAAACAAAGATGGGTGGAGAAACAAACTTAGGATCATATTTCATTCTAGCATTCAAATATTTTTCTTTCAGCTGACATAGTAATTTCTTAAGATCATCTTGATACATCTCCAACGTATGTACTTTTCCTAACGCTTTTCCTCTTGTTTTGGACTCTAATATGCATGATTTGAATGAAACTAACCCCAGACTTACGTTGTTTTTAGCAGAACTACCATGGTGTTGTTTTCGTGCAGAAATAAAAGTTCTCAGAATGGAGCAAAACTTTGCGAGGAATTTTTATATAATATATAAGAATTTTTGGAGCGAACACCTACCGAAGGGGGCACCTCGGTGGGAACAACCCACCAGGGCGCACCCCCCTCACCAGGCGCGCTCAGGTGGGTTGTCCCCACCTGGTGGCCCCGCAGACCCTGAAACCGACACTATAAAACCCTATTTTTCCAGAAAAAAATCAGGGAGAAAGAATTATCACGATCCACGAGACAGAACCACCATCACCTCATGTTCTTCATTGGGAGGCCAGATCTAGAGTCCGTTTGGGGCTCCTGAGGCGGATCTTCGTTCTTCGTCATCACCAACCCTTCTCCATCACCAATTCCATGATGCTCCCCACCGGGAGTGAGTAATTCCTTCGTAGGCTCGCTGGTCGGTGAGGAGTTGTATGAGATTCATCATGTAATCGAGTTAGTTTGTTTAGGGCTTGATCCCTAGTATCCACTCTGTTCTAAGATTGATGTTCCTATGACTTTGCCATGCTTAATGCTTGTCACTTTGGGCCCGGGTGCCATGATTTCATATCTGAACCGTGTATGTTATCACCATTATATCCATGTTCTAGATGTGATCTTGCAAGTTATAGTCACCTACTACGTGCTATGATCCGGCAACCCCGGAGTGACAATAATCGGGACCACTCCCGGTGATGACCGTAGTTTGAGGAGTTCATGTAGTCACCATGTGTTAATGCTTTGTTCCGGTCTCTATTAAAACGAGGCCTTAATATCCCTTAGTTTCCAATATGGAATCCACTGCCACGGGAGGGTAGGACAAAAGATGTCATGCAAGTTCTTTCCATAAGCACGTATGACCATTTACGGAATACATGCCTACATTATATTGACGAACTGGAGCTAGTGCCATATCGCCCTAGGTTATAACTGTTTCATGATGAATATCATCCAACAAGTCACCGATCCAATGCCTATGAATTTACCTTATATTGTTTTTGCTAAGTTACTACTGCTATCATCACTGTTACACTTGCTACAAAACTATTGCAATCACCGTTACCGTTACTGTTACTGTTGCTACTATTATCAAAACTATCATACTACTTTGCTACTGATCACTTTGCTGCTGATAATTAATCTCCAGGTGTGGTTGAATCGACAACTCAACTGCTAATACCTTCAAATATTCTTTGGCTCCCCTTGTGTCGAACCTATAAATTTGGGTTCAATACTCTACCCTCGAAAACTGTTGCGATCCCCTATACTTGTGGGTTATCAAGACATTTTTCTGGCGCCGTTGCCGGGGAGCATAGCTATATTTGTTGAGTCACTTGGGATTATTATCATATTATCACTATGAAGAATCTGAAGGATGCCAAGACTAAGATATTTCCCTCAAAGATGAGGGGAGGTAAGGAACTGCCATCCAGTTCTGCTTTAGATTCACCTTCTGTTATAAGTAAACATGCAACACCACCACATGCTATTAATTATGATATGTTGCAAGTTATTGATGATGCTACTTCTACTATGGATAATGCTTATGATGATGCTAGTACCTTGCTTTATAATGATGATGTGCTACTTGGTGATTTTCTTGATAAACAAATTGCTAGAGTTATACAACATGCTGTTGTTGAATCTGATGATGAGCTTGGAACTAAAACACCTGAAACACCTACTAGAACTAGCCCTCCTAGATATGAATTGCCTATGGTACTGGAAGGTTATGTTATGAGTGAGGAGACAACTAGAGATATTGTTGCTTGCAGAGATAGAGATGATCTAGAGAAATTATTATGCAAGTATAAACAAAAATCTCTGAATACTAGAATGAAATGTGATCCTAATTTTGCTACTTCACCTATCTTTATTGATGATAAGGATTATGAATTCTCTGTCGACCCAGAGTTAATTAATTTGGTTGAATTTGATCCTTTCCATGGTTATGAAACTAAAACTGTTGTGGCACATCTTACTAAGTTGAATGACATAGCCACCCTTTTTACTCATGATGAGAAAACTCGCTATTACTATATTCTCAAATTATTTCCGTTCTCACTAAAGGGTGATGCTAAAGCTTGGTACAATACTCTTGCTCCTGGTTGTGTGCGTAGTCCCCAGGATATGATTTGTTACTTCTCTGAAAAATATTTTCCTGCTCATAGGAAACAAACTGCCTTACAGGAAATATTTAATTTTGTTCAAATTAAAGAAGAGAGTCTCCCACAAGCTTGGGGGGTATTTGCCAATTACTAGATGCTTTGCCTGATCATCCTCTTAAGAAAAATGAAATATGTGATATCTTCTATAATGGACTAACCGATGCTTCTGGGGACTTCCGAGATAGTTGTGCTGGTTGTGTTTTCAAGGAACGAACTATTGGTCAAGTTGAAGAATTATTGAATAACATATTGAAAAATTATGATGATTAGACTCACTAGTAGAAAAAGGGGCTTTCGTTCGGGCCTGGCCAGCCCATTAGTCCCGGTTCTGCCACGAATCGGGACCAATGGATGCATTCGTCCCGGTTCATGAGCCCAGGGGGCCGGTCGGGGCCTCGTGGGCATTGGTCCCGGTTCGTATGGACCCATTTGTCCCGGTTCTAGGCACGAACCGGGACCAATGGGCCTCGCTCCTGGCCCACAAACATTGGTCCCGGTTCTTGGCTCAAACTGGGACAGAAGGCTGGGCTTTAGTCCCGGTTCCAGCCACGAACCGGGACAAATGAGCTTCCTATATATACCCCATCGCCGGCGAGCAGAGCACTCCACAGTGCTCTATTTTCTTGCTGGCCGGCGAGGAAGGGCATTTGGGTGCTCTAGCTCACCTCTTATGCATGTGAGGTGTTTGATGAAATGCCCGAGCCACATTAGTTAAGATTTATCCTCTCGAAGCTCGACCTCAGAGCTCCATTTTTTCCGAGATTTGTCTAGGTTTAGCGGTCTCGTCGCCGGCACCACCGTGGTGAGCCTCTTGTTCTTATCTTCTTTCTGAAAGAAAAAATCTTACTTTAGATAGATACTTGTCCAATTTTTTTACTTTTGACACAAATAATTATACATAATGCACGCAGATGAACCGACAATGGATGTACGGTGACAGACTGAAAGCACAAGTGCTCCCTAGGTGATTTTGGTAATTAATGACAACATATCTCTTGTTGGACTAACACTTTTACCTAGTATGTTTCAGATAAGTTCAACAATGAAGTGGCATGGACTAGAGGATGTGGAACCCCTTCAAAATGCTAAGGACAAAGGATTGGCTCAAGCTCCAAGCTCAAGACTCTACATTTTCTATTTTAGTGATCCAAGATCACATTGAGTCTATAGGAAAGCCAATACTATTAAGAAGGGATGAGGTGTTGCTTAATGGCTTGCTTGCTCAAAGTGCTTAGTGATATGCTCCAAAACCCTCAGCTACCTTCCCACATCCACATATGACCTAAACCAAAAGTCAAACTCGGCCCCACCGATTCTTTCTATCTGGCGCCACCGAGTTCAGATGTCATAGCCACTGCCAGAAACCCTAATCAGTTCGATCTACCGATGGGATCTCGATCTCACCGAGATGGGCTTGCAAACTCTCTGTTACCTGTTGCAATATTTTCGGTCCCACCGAGATATGCAATCGGCCCCACCGAGTTTGTTTGGCCAACTCTCTGTTTCGCTTATTACCCAAATCAGTCCCACCGAGTTTGAGTAATCGGTCAAACCGAGTTTTCGATTTACCCTTACCCTAGCACATCGGTCCTACCTAGTTGATCCAGTCGGTCCCACCGAAAACCCTAACGGTCACTAGATTTGCTGAATCGGTCCGACCGAGTTTATCAATTCGGTCCCACCGAGATTGGCAAGTTGTGTGTAACAGTTAGATTTTGTGTGGAGGCTATATATACCCCTCCACCCACTCTTCATTCGCGGAGAGAGCCATCAGAACATACCTACACTTCCAATACACATTTTCTGAGAGAGAACCACCTACTCATGTGTTGAGGCCAAGATGTTCCATTCCCACCATATGAATCTTGATATCTAGCCTTCCCAAGTTGTTTTCCACTCAAATGTTCTTTCCACCAAATCCATATCCTGTGAGAGAGAGTTGAGTGTTGGGGAGACTATCATTTGAAGCACAAGAGAAATGAGTTCATCATCAACACACCATTTGTTACTTCTTGGAGAGTGGTGTCTCCTAGATTGGCTAGGTGTCACTTGGGAGCCTACGACAAAGATTGTGGAGTTGAACCAAGGAGTTTGTAAGGGCAAGGAGATCGCCTACTTCGTGAAGATCTACCGCTAGTGAGGCAAGTCCTTCGTGGGTGATGGCCATGATGGGATAGACAAGGTTGCTTCTTCATGGACCCTTCGTGGGTGGAGCCCTCCATGGACTC
Source organism: Triticum urartu (assembly GCF_003073215.2). Taxonomy (NCBI): domain Eukaryota; kingdom Viridiplantae; phylum Streptophyta; class Magnoliopsida; order Poales; family Poaceae; genus Triticum; species Triticum urartu. The sequence continues at coordinate 470,821,050 of NC_053028.1, forward strand.
GCACAACCGTTACCCTTCATGGGTTGAAGTCTCCATCAACGTGGATGTACGATAGCACCACCTATCGGAACCACGACAAAAACATCCGTGTCTGCAATTGCGTTTGAATTTTCCAAACCCTTCCCTTTACATTCTTGCAAGTTGCATGCTTTACTTTCTGCTGCTCATATACTCTTTGCATGCTTTCTTGATATGTATTGTGTTTGTTAAACTTGCGACAAGACTCCACTTCAACTTAAAGAAATTAAAAACTGCAACTTTTGGTACTTAGTGTCTAATCACCCCCCCCCCTCTAGACACCTCTTCTCGATCCTTTCAATTGGTATCAGAGCATTGGTCTCCATTGCCTTGGTTTAAACACCTTTGGAGGAAGATGGATGTGTCTACTTTGGGGAGTCTTAGACATAGAGTGCCTATTCTTGATGGAGAATATTTTCATGATTGGAAAAATGAAATGCTTGAGATTTTCAATGAATATCATTTGAGCAAGTATATTGCTAGCCCTTGTGCACCTCATGTTGATCCCATGCATCCTACCCTTGATGAGTCAATTGACATGATTCACAATCTTAGAACTGTTAATCTTATCACTAGAGGCTTGCCTAGAAACTTGATTGGATGTTTGCCTACTCTTAAGTGTGCCTACACCATATGGAAATTTCTCGAGGAACTCTTTCCAAATTATTCCTTGAAAGATCTAGATGAAATCCTCCAAAAGTCTATTGCCTTGATTAAGATGAGTTCCAATGATCCCAAATTTGGTGACTGCTTATTTGAGCTTACTAATCTTACGAGTGCCAAAGGAGATGTTGGAATCATTAGCAATATCATTTCCAAAGCTATTAGAATTCATAAAGATAACTATAGAAATGATCATTTATCTAATGAATTACCCTCTCTAGGAATTGATCAATCACAAGATGATGTTGAACATGGATACTATGATGAGGATGATGATAGTGATTATGATCTCGATGATGCGATGAGACACTTTGGTCTTATGGCAAATCTTCGTGGCTACATGGCTGGAGGAAAGGAATGGGTTCTTGATAGTGAATGTACTGATCATATGACCAGAGATAAAGATATGTTCCGTGAGCTTGCTAAAAACGACGACCCTCGAAAATATGTCACCTTTGGTGATAACTCAAAGGGTAAGGTGGTTGGCCTTGGTAAGGTGGCCATCTCACATGATAGCTCCATACAAAATGTCATGCTCGTTGAATCTCTTGGCTACAACTTACTTTCAGTATCTAGACTTGCTGATTTCGGTTTCAATGTCCTATTTACTGAAGTAGACTGCCAAGTGTTTCGTAGAGATAATCATAAAATGGTCTTTACCGGTATACATAGAGGAGATCTTTACATTTTTGATTTCACTAAAAAGGCTCAACCTAGAACTTGCTTAATTGCTAAATCTTCTAAAGGCTGGTTGTGGCATAGAAGGCTAGGCCATGTGGGCATGTGAAACCTTGACAAACTCATTAAAGGAAATCATATCCTTGGCGTTAACGATGTCATATTTGACAAGGATAGACTTTGTAGTGCTTGTCAAGCAGGGAAACAAGTTGGAGGAAGTCATCGCGCTAAGAACATCATGACCACAAGAAGACCACTCGAGCTACTTCACATGGATCTCTTTGGTCCAAATGCCTACAAGAGTCTCGGTCGTAACTCATTTGGTCTAGTCATAGTTGATGATTTTTCAAGATTTACGTGGGTGTTCTTTCTTGATGACAAATCGCAGGTCCAAAAGATCTTCAAAAACTTTGCTAGGAAGGCCCAAAATCAATTTGACGTGAAGATCAAGAAGGTTCGGAGCGACAACGGAACGGAGTTCAAGAACGCAAATGTGGACACCTTTCTTGACGAAGAAGGGATTACACATGAGTTCTCGGCTACGTACACACCTCAACAAAATGGAGTCATTGAGAGGAAGAATCGAACTCTTATCGAGATGGCAAGAACGATGCTTGATGAGTACAAGACGCCAAAACGCTTTTGGGCGGAAGCGGTTGAGACAGCTTGTCATGCAACAAATCGCTTGTATCTTCACAAGCTACTCGGCAAGACGACATACGAGCTCCTCACCGGTAACAAACCCCAAGTTGGATACTTTCAAGTATTCGGCTCAAAGTGCTACATTCTTGATAAGCATCGTCGTTCTAAATTTGCTCCTAAGTCTCATGAAGGTTTCCTACTTGGTTTTGGCTCAAACTCTCACACATACCGTGTCTACAATAATTTCACCTGAAAGGTTGAAGAAACGGTAGATGTGAAGTTTGATGAATCTAACGGCTCGCAAGTAGAGCAATTGCCAATTGATGTAGGAGACAAAGATCCCTCAGAAGCAATCCAAGACTTGTCTACTGGCAAGATTCATCCAACGGATATAAAGGAGAGTACCTCATCCGTCCAAGTGGAAGCTTCTACCTCATGACAAGGTGAACCAAGAGTTAATACGGAAGCATCCATGAGTGGGACACACCAAGATGAAGAAAACGAGGAAGTGCACCAAGACGGACGCCAACAACCTCCTTCTCCACCACGACAAGAGAATGACAACGCTAACAATGAAGAAGGCCAAGAAGAAGAACAAGATGAAGAAGACGTTCAACCAAGACCCAAACAAAAGCTTTCACGAGTTCGAGCAAGAATTGCTAAAGATCATCCCGTGGAGCAAATCTACAATGATATCCAAACCGGGAGAATCACTCGCTCTAAAACTCGTTTGGCTAACTTTTGTCAACATTACTCATTCATCTCTAGAATTGAACCTATGAAGGTTGAAGAAGCATTGGAGGATTCGGACTGGATAAATGCTATGGATGAAGAGCTACACAACTTTGAGAGAAATCAAGTGTGGACATTGGTCGAGAAGCCCGACAACAACCACAACATCATCGGTACCAAATGGGTGTTTCGCAACAAGCAAGATGAAGATGGACAAGTGGTTCGCAACAAAGCACGTCTCGTCACCCAAGGCTATACACAAGTCAAAGGTATGGACTATGGTGAGACATATGCTCCCTTTGCTAGACTTGAGTCCATTCGGATCTTACTTGCTTATGCTAATCACCATGATATCACTTTGTACCAAATGGATATTAAAAGTGCATTTCTAAATGGTGAAATTGAGGAGGAAGTTTATGTTAAGCAACCTCCCGGCTTTGTCAATCCTAAGAAACCTAATCATGTCTACAAACTTCACAAAGACATTTATGGTCTTAAACAAGCTCCTAGAGCATGGTATAAATGCTTGACCAAGTTCCTTATTAAAAAAGGATTTGAAATTGGAAAAATAGATTCTACTCTTTTACTAAAAGGGTTAATGGAGAACTATTTATATGCCAAATTTATGTTGATGATATTATATTTGGATCAACTAACCCTCATTTTAGTGAAAAGTTTGGGAAGCTAATGTCGGAGAAGTTTGAGATGTCTATGATGAGTGAACTCAAATTCTTTCTTGGTTTGCAAATCAAGCAAACTAAGGAAGGTACCTTTGTCTCTCAAACGAAGTACACCAAGGACTTATTCAAGAAGTTCAATATGCAAGAATGCAAAGGTATGACTACACCCATGCCTACTAGTGGACATCTTGATTTGAGCAAAGATGGTGAATCGGTTGATCAAAAAGTTTACCGCTCTATGATTGGTTCATTATTATATCTATGTGCTTCACGTCCTGATATCAAGCTAAGTGTGTGCGTGTGTGCACGATATCAAGCTGCTCCTAAGGAATGTCATCTTAAGGCCGTGAAGAGGATAGTGAGATACTTAATACATACACCAAATTTTGGCATTTGGTATCCAAAGGGGGCTTCCTTTGATCTTGTTGGCTACTCCGACTCGGACTATGCCGGTGACAAGGTTGATAGAAAGTCCACTTCGGGTACTTGTCAATTCCTTGGTAGATCTCTTGTGTCTTGGTCTTCCAAGAAACAAAACTCGGTATCCTTATCCACCGCCGAAGCGGAATACATTGCCGATGGTTCATGTTGTGCTCAATTACTCTGGATAACCCAAACTCTTAAAGATTATGGGATATATGTGAAACATGTTCCATTACTTTGTGACAATGAAAGTGCTATCAAGATTTCTCACAATCCTGTGCAACACTCTCGAACTAAGCATATTGAAGTTCGTCATTATTACATTCGAGATCACGTTGCTAAGGGTGACATAAACCTTAAGCATGTTCGCACCGATAAGCAATTAGCGGATATACTCACTAAACCACTTGATGAGAAAGTGTTTTGCAGGTTAAGAGGTGAATTGAACATCATTGATGCTTCAAACTTGGAGTAGGAACTCCATTGGATACATGCAAGACTTGAGCTTACGACTAATCACTTGATATTTCAACTATGATTATTATCTTATGTCTTGAAAATTTGCATCTTGCATGTTATCTAACCCTTGTAGGTACTTGGATGAATCTAATTCTATGAGATTGCAACTCACTCATATCTTGAGCAATCTCTACATCACCAAGTCTCTACACAATGGTGGTTGATGACAAGGAAGCACGAAACCTTTCAAACATATCCTTTGACAAATTCTGTGTTGAGTTTCATGATTGTCATGTTGGATACACAAGTGCTCTTCCTTGCGAAAACTAACCCATGTAGGTAGATGAACTCAAAAATCCAAAGGTTGCTCCCAACTCTTGATGGGCTACATCAATCTTGAGCAACCCACACAAGTTCAACTACATGATCAAGATCAACACCGCCACCCAAGGTATGTTATTCCATCTTAGAGTAGCTTTACTCCAAGTCATGAGTCAAAGCAACTCGACAAGATGTGAATACATCAAGATACTTAAACGAAAAATGGTAACCCCATTTTGAGCTTGAACGATGAGTACGACCTATGATCAAGTGATCTCACTTGACTCCTAAGTCAATGTACTCTAACATAGGTGACTTTGTCACAGCCCAACTCTAGATGAAGTTCTCCTGTGTTCTTCTCTGTGTTCTTGTATTTTTCTCATGCATATTTGTTTCCCCTTTGAAAAAAAACCTCATCAAGATCTTTTAGTTTCTTTTCTTTACTTTCTGTTCTGCATTTTTCTGCATCCAATTCATTGCAAATCTTTGTGAGATCTCATTTGTCCAGTGAGTTGAGGTGACAAGTGTTCTTCTCTATGATGAACTCGGTTCCACCAGTTTCATGTCTCCGGTCTAGCCGAAGATTTTCGGAGCAACCGAAGCATACAACTCGGTGACACCGATTTCACTACAGGAAAAACACTTTGCCATTTATTCCTGCTTTATTCTTGATCCGGCTCCACTCAATGAATCTTGTCCTCTGCAAGCATCACATTTACCTTAATGCTTTGACTGTGATTCAAGGACTGTACCCATTCACAACAAATTCCAGAAGACCCTTCTTGGAAATTGATGTCAAAGGGGGAGAGAGAGATCACATCAAAGCTTAATCATATCTCTAGGGGGAGAGATCTCTAGGGGGAGGGAATACTCCAGGAAAGAGTAATCTTCAAGGATCCCAGATGCTTGATGTTCAAGAGGAGAGATGCCACATGTCTTCTTGGGGGAAAGACATGTTCATATGTGCTTATTTGCATTAGCTCTGTTCATTTGGTTCTTTGATCTCTATTTTTCTGTTCCCTATCTTCTCCCAGTATCCCATGCTAGATTCAGGGGGAGCAAGACATCCAAGGAAAGAAAATTATTAAATTCATTGCATATCTTTCTCTTTGGGAACATGTCAATATATATCGTGGTACTATGTACTCACTCTACATGTCATCCCAGTCTTGGTACTTTTGTGGTTTCTTTTGTTTGCTCTAGCTAGTGGGTGCATTTGTGTTATCTAACCTTGTTTACGCAGGCTCATCCCATCCTAGCCAACTCAAGACCACAAGGTAAGTATATGCATCATAGTCATGTGTATGAGAAATTCTTGTTGATGTACATACTGTTTGCAAGAAGGACTCATGAGCATGAAGGTACATTTTTCATCATTTGCTCTGATGCATATAGCCAAGATACATGTAACACATTGCTACTCTGTCATGGTTATGCTCTCGCATGCTTCTATATTCCATATTCACATGATTGCATACATGTAAGGGGAGCATATGCTTGTTACATGTCTTTCCAAAGCTTTACTTGCTATTCTCTATATCTTCATCTAAAGCTTTGATGTATGTTGCCATCAATTACCAAAAAGGGGGAGATTGAAAGCACAAGTGCTCCCTGGGTGATTTTGGTAATTAATGACAACATATCTCTTGTTGGACTAACACTTTTACCTAGTATGTTTCAGATAAGTTCAACAATGAAGTGGCATGCACTAGAGGATGTGGAACCCCTTCAAAATTCTAAGGACAAAGGATTGGCTCAAGCTCCAAGCTCAAGACTCTACATTTTCTATTTTAGTGATCCAAGATCACATTGAGTCTATAGGAAAGCCAATACTATTAAGAAGGGATGAGGTGTTGCTTAATGGCTTGCTTGCTCAAAGTGCTTAGTGATATGCTCCAAAACCCTCAACTACCTTCCCACATCCACATATGACCTAAACCAAAAGTCAAACTCGGCCCCGCCGATTCTTTCTATCTGGCGCCACCGAGTTCAGATGTCATGGCCACTTCCAGAAACCCTAATCAGTTCGGTCTCACCGATGGGATCTCGGTCTCACCGAGATGGGCTTGCAAACTCTCTGTTACCTGTTGCAATATTTTCGGTCCCACCGAGATATGTAATCGGCCCCACCGATTTTGTTTGGCCAACTCTCTGTTTTGCTTATTACCCAAATCGGTCCCACCGAGTTTGAGTAATCGGTCAAACCGAGTTTTGGATTTACCCTAACCCTAGCACGTTGGTCCTACCGAGTTGATTCAGTCGGTCCCACCGAAAACCCTAATGGTCACTAGATTTTTTGAATCGGTCCGACCGAGTTTATCAATTCGGTCCCACCGAGATTGGCAAGTTGTGTGTGCCGGATTTCGGGTTCCGGCAGACCCTTGAGGTTCGAACACTGGGGTGCGCGCGGAGCTTTCATCTCCTACCTACCTGCACCCCTCCGCCTTGCTAGGATCTAAACTAAGGAAAGAACAACACAAGAGACACAGGGTTTATACTGGTTCGGGCCACCGTTGTGGTGTAATACCCTACTCCAGTGTGTGGTGTGGTGGATTGCCTCTTGGGCTGATGATGATGAACAATACAAGGAAGAACAGCCTCGCGAGGGTCTGTTCTTGGCTGGGGCGATGAACTGCTGGGAGGAGCTCGGTCACCCTTCTCTCTCTCTCTCTCTCTCTCTCTCTCTCTCTCTCTCTCTCTTTCTTTCTTTCTTTTGCCCTTCGGTCTCTCTCCTTGTGTGTTCGTGTGGTCGTCGTCATCGTCCGTCCTTCTCTTTTTCCCTTGCCCCCTTTGCTCTGTGGGTGGCTGGTCCTATTTATAGAGGCCCTGGTCCTCTTCCCAAATATCGAGCGGGAAGGGAGCCAACAATGGTGGGCTAATTTGAAGGGGGACAGCTAGTACAAGCTACCCTAACAAAAGTAGTCTTCGCCTGCGCACCTGACAAAAGTAGTCTTCGCCTGCACAAAGCTCTGGTGATGACGCCGTCTTGGGCTCCACGGTGACCTCCGTCTCGTAGTCCTCCTGGTCTTGGTCTCGTTGCACCGAAATGGCATCCTTTGCCTGATGCCTCGGTACTCCGCGGCTCCGCTTGCCCCCTTTGCACCAAAGAGGAAAGGAGGACATTGCGCGGGCTGGCACCCGCCTGACACCCTCGGTCGTCATGGCTTGCATCACGGGCACCTCATGAGGTCCCCCTCCTTGATCTCTCCGCCTCCTCGTGAGCCAGCCTGATGAGGCCATGCCTGAGGAAGCTCCGCGTCGTCCGCCCCGCGAGGCTTGGCCCGTCGCGAGGGTCTTGGGTTTGTGTTGGTGAAGATGGGCCGCGCTGGCGCGCTGGGCCCCCCTTTGAGCCACGCCGCAGGCCGCAGGCAGGCAAGTCTGGGGACCCCCGTTCCCAGAACGCCGACAGTAGCCCCCGGGCCCAAGGCGCGCCCGGACTTGGCCGTGCAGGGAGGCGGAAGGGCAAGAGCGAAGCGCCGCGGGCCCTAACAGTCTGCGGCCTTGGGCGCCGCGTGGCGGTTGATTGGACGTGGGCGCCTTAGCAACCGCTGCGAGTTGATTAAGGAGCGGCACCCACCTAGGCTTTGCTCCTTGCTTTCCCCGGTTGCTGCTCAGATCCCCTTTCTTGCGCCTCTCCTTCCTTCCTCCAAAATTTCCAGATCCGCTCCGACCGTGTGACCTAGGAAGCCATGGCGCCTCGCCAGCCCGGCCGTAGCTTGGTCTCCGTCTGCCCTGGACCCGCCGAACGTGTCGGAGGCGAGCCTTGCCCGGTTGCGCCGGATGGCGACGGCGCGGGGCGTCAACGGGGCGAAGGTGTTTAAAGCCGGCTCCGCCACCCCTGAGGGTCAAGGGAGCACCTTCTATCCGCTCTTCGTAAGTGCCATTGCTGCTGGCCTGGTGCCTCCCTTCTCCGAGTTCTTCTTCTCTGTCCTCCGCCACTATAAGCTACAAGCCCTGCATCTCCACCCCAACTCCGTCCTTCTCCTGGCAATCTTCGCCTATTACTGCGAGGCTCACGTAGGGGTGCAGCCCTCAGTGGCCTTGCTGCGCCACTACTTCTACCTCCGGACCTCTCGTGGTACTGCTTCCGCGTGCGCGAGCTTCATCGCGTACGGTGGCGCCATTGCCATTTCGAACCCCGGGAAAAGGATTGAGGGCTTCAGGAGCAAGTGGGTCTTGGTGGATGCTGGGCGCATCCACCCTCGGCTGATCTTGCCCACGGAGCAGCCCACGAGCTCCAGCAATTGGGGTCGAGCGGAGCTCACGGACCCCCGCGCGAAGCTGATGTTGGAGAAGATGGACGCGGATCTGAGGCCGGCCAACATTGGCGGCGGCGAAGCTGACCGGCGCGTCGCTGCTGAGGGAATTCCTGGAGCACCAGCTGGCTCCGCTTCGGCAGTACTCACTTCCGATGTGGAGGCCCCGTCCGAGCCCCGCGGCCTTAGCCGACGGAGATCTGGCTGCTGTCCTCCAATCTCTGGTCGGGGGCGATGTGGCGAGGTGGTGGGCGCTCCTACGCCCTTGTTCCTCCGCGACGACTGGGAGCAGGTAGTGGAGTCCATGCCCGTCTTCAACGGGGATGGGCCCGTGCCCATGGAAACTCCCGAGGAACCGGTGGACGTGCCCTCCGACGACTCCAGCGAAGAGGAGGAAGGAGGGGAGCGGGGAAAAGGGCCTGACTCCGAGGCGACTGACGGAGAGTCGAGGGCTCCCCTCCCCCGGCGCAGGTCCCGCGTTCTCCGCCTCTCTCCGAGCGATGACGACGAGGATGACGATGAAGACGATGACGAGCAGGACGGCGGGAGCTCACCCCCGATCCCGAAGAAGGACAGGACCGGGCTGATCTCCCGCGGGTCTGCCCCGGCCCCGGCGGACCGCAGATGCACCTTCCGCCTCCAAGCTTCCCGAGGTTGACCCTTCCAGCCGGCTTTCAGGCTTCAAATTTGGCCGGAGGCCGCTTGAGCTCGCTGGCGACGACCCGTAAGCATTCGATTCCTGTCTTTATCTCTTGCTCTGCTTCTGAGGCTTGACGTCCGCATCTCTTGGATAGGCTGGCGCCCGCAGCAAAGAAGCCGAAGGGGGCTCCCGAGGTTCCATCCGTGGCAGCGCCTCTGCCTGCGAAGGAGGGTGACCGCGACGCACAGGCTTCTCCTGCCGGTCGTCCTCGCAAGGCCTGGCTGAGCCGGCTAGGGCAAGCTCAGCCCCCACGGCCCAAGTGGCGCGGCAGACTCCGCCTCAGGATGCTGCGGCCGCACTGTCGCCTTCTCCTCCTACTCCACCGGCTGCTGTCTCTCCAACTCCTTCTGCCGTTCTGGATCGTGCTGTTGCTGAGCTGGACCGACTGCGGCAGGATCTTCTTGGCGCCGACCCCCGCTTGGTGGCCGGGCGCTTGGAGCTGGCTTCAGGATGGGTTCGCTCCGACGCTTCGATTCGGGCGGCGCTGGTCCAGGCCTCGACGGCATGCGACGAGGAGAAGCAGGCCGTCCTTGAGGCGAAGGCTGCTCGTGACGCAGCCCTGGGGGAGGTGGTCGACGTCCGTGGACGTTGCAAGGCGCTGGAGGGCGAGCTGCAAGATTTGCGGGACCAGCTCGCGAACGAGGTCCGCCTTCGCCAAGAGCAGGAAGAAGGCGTGAAGGCTCGTGAGGCGGCTCTCAAGGAGAGGGAGGTCAAGCTCAAGAAACGCCGCGACCGCCTAGGCGCGCTGGAGCAGGAGTTGGGGGCGAGGAAGGCCAAGCTGGACGACGAGGCCCTGGTTCTTGCCGAGGACCGCGTGGCCTTCACGGAGATGGAGGCGAGGGCTCGCTCCTCACTGAGGACGCTTTACGACAGCGGCCTGGAGAGCCCACTGGCTGGCGCCGAGGACGGCCCCGCCAAGCTGCTTCCCTTCCTGGTTCACGCTCTTGAAGATGTCGCCCTTGGCCTTGGCCCCACGGCCGAGGCCGAGGCGCGTGTCCTGTCTTCTGCAGCACTGACGCGGGTCCTCACCCACATCTACCTTCGCGATCCCGGTGTCGACCTCGACAGCCTGCTGGAGCCAGTGAGCGGCGAGCGTGCCGCTGCCGCTGCCGAGGCCGTGAAGGGTCGCGCAGAGGCCCTGCTGGGGAAGTTCCGGGCCTTCAGCACCAAGCCGAAGCAAGGGCTGCCGACCCCACCGCTCCGTGAGGCGTACCCAATCCGCGCTGCTCCATCGCCGACAAGTGACTCCGTCGCGGCTCCTGTCCTGCCTTTAATTCCTGCACATGTATCATGCCTCGGGGAGGCGTTTAAACTTGCGTTTGGCATTGAGATAACAGTGTGGACTGTAATATTTGCTTTTGAATTCCTTGAAATTTGCGCCTTTCCTTCCTACTTGCTTATGTTCTACGCCGGCAGAGCCCGGCCCCGCGCATGCCTCACCCAGCGTTGGTCCCGACCGGAAACCAGGACGGGGCCAAGGAGTGAGGGGCCACGTGACAAGTTAGGCTCCTGAGTCGCGATGCTCAGGAGTCCCCCTTGGCGCACGAACAGCAAGTAGGGAGGTGTGATGCGGGTGGATCTACCGTTCTACGTCTGCAGAGCCCGGCCGCGCGCGTGCCTCACCCAGCGTGGTCCCGACCGGAAACCAGGACGGGGCCACGGAGTGAGGGGCTACGTGACCAGTTAGGCTCCTGAGTCGCGATGCTCAGGAGTCCCCCTTGACGCTCACGGGCCTTCGTACCTTGGCTCCGCTCGGGGAGAGACGCGCGACGAACCAGGCCCGGGGGGACCTGGCTGGCGGCGTGCGTCTGGGTGTGACCCAGGCGCAGCCCCCGTGCCCAGCCCCCTCGCGCGGCACTCCCGAGGGGAGGCGTTACGATGAGGCTAGACACTGAGCTCTGGGCTCCCTGAGGTTGATGCGGCCCGGGGGCCACCCTCAGTTGTTTATCACCAGCGCGGAGCATAGTGCTACCGTATGTGTACGGGCATAGCCTTCCTCGGCAGTGTCGTCAGCCAGCGCGGAGCATGGTGCTTCCACTGGTACGTGGGAGGGGGCCCCCTCCGGGAGGAGCCCCCGGGGCGTGTACAGCCCGCCCTGACACGTGGCTGGCACGGTAGGGCCTGGCGAGGTGTATCTGGCACCCGTGAGCTAGCGCGGGACTCACGAGGCCTACCTCTAGGCGGGTTGCGCCTGGCACTGGGCCTTATCTTGTGATGCCTTCCTGCAAATTTGGTTAGATGTCGGCACTCTACGTCCTCGGGTCCCGGCCCTCGAGCTGGTCTCAGCCGTCGCTGGTATGCCAGGTCGCGATGCCATGGACAAGGCCAGAGGGTGAGGGCTGGAGAGCCAGTAAGAGCCCTGAGTCGCGATGCTCAGGTACCCCCTTTAACGTGCAAGTGGTCGGCATGGAGAAGAAGAGGTGCGCGTGGACCGGCATCAAATAATCAAGCATGGTGGGTCTAACGACATAATCAGAAATAAACGCAAATGGGATACATGCCACTGGGCCTGGCCCGAGCGGCTGGGGATCATGCAGCCTGAGGGGCGCCCCCAACAAGGTAAGCTAACAACATGGAAAAAAAAGGGATACACGCCGCAGGGACGGACCCACGCGCACGGACGGCCTGGGAATAATGCAGCCCTGGGGGGCGCTCCCAGCTGGAAGTAAAACTAGAAAGGTGTCACCTGATGATGTTGAGGACGAAGGAGCGTTGATGTAGCAGGCTCGGTGGGCTGCGGGAGCCGATCCTCACGAGCCCCCAGGCCCAGGGGCCTCGGGAGGCTCCGGAGGCGCTGGCGGCTCCTCGCGGGCCATCTCCATCCCTGCCAGGGCAGCGGAACGCCTGGCCTCTCGTGCCCCGTGATGCCCCTCATGAGGCGCTGGTACGTGTCAGCCGCGTTCGGCAAGCCGTAAGGCATGCGAACGTAGCTGTGGGGTGGGCCTCCGCAGCGCCCCACTCGCGAGGGCCAGAGGCGCTCCAGAGAGGCGACTCGGTTGAGCCCTGGTATGTCGATGCAGACGCGCAGCCCACCATCCTCGCCTGGATGGGGAGCCACTGCTGGTAGGCGGCGGCCGCCTTTCATGACTCTTGACTCCTGTAGCTCCTGAATGGCCTTGCTGACGAACTCCTGAGGGTCTGGATCTCCTTGCCTTGCTCCTTCTTGAGGGAAACGTGCTTCGAAACACGCCCCCATGTGGTGCCCAAGCACCTCCCTCGTGACCCTAGCTAGGTCGGTGGCCCTCCAGGGGAGAGCCCCCGAGCCCTGCCTGAGGAGGGCGCCGGGCGCGCTTTCCTATGCAATGGAAGGAGGTTCCCCCTGGGCAGGCACGGGCCCAGAGGGGCCTGCCTCCTGAGTGGTCGGGCCGGACGATGTCTTCTTCTTCTTAGGGGGCTCGGGAGCCTCCTGCTTCCACGATCCGGGTCTTCCAGTGATGCGGCCTGAAAGGCTCGTTCCAGGGAACACACCGCGTCCTTCTCTTCACAGGGCACCGTGATGACTCCGCCACTTCCTGGCATCTTGAGGACGTTGTAGCCGTGGTGAGTTACGGCCATGAACTTGGCCAGCGCTGGGTACCCAAGGATGGCGTTGTACGGCAGGCGAATGTGAGCTGACGTCGAAGTCGATGAGCTCGGTGCGGTAGTTGTCGCGTGCCCCGAAGGTGACAGGGAGGCGGACCTGCCCAATCGGGACCGTGGAGCCGTCGGTGATACCGAGAAAGGCTTGGTTGGCTGAAGCTGGCTGTAGGGCACTTTGGGGATTGTTGAATGTTTCCACGGACAGGACGTTGAGCCCTGCCCCGCCATCGATGAGGGTCCTGGTGACCACCACGTTGCTGATGATTGGGGAACAAAGCATCGGGAGGACTCCGGCTGAGCCGCACACTTGAGCTGATCTGCTGAGCTGAACGTGATGGCGCACGCCGACCACCTGAGAGGGCGCGTGGCTTCGAGCTTGGGGAGGACTGTTCACTTCGCGGGCGAACTGCTTGAAGATGCGCTGAGAGGCTGGGGCTTGCGCCCCGCCCAGATGCAGGCGATCGCGCGCGGCTCCTGGAAGCCCCCAGCCCCCTCGTCCTGGTGGCGGTCTTCGTTTCTCCTTGGCTGCGGCGGCAGCGGTGGGAGGCCTGCGTTGCCTTGCGGGCGATCCTCGCGAGGCTGATCCCTCCAGTCTCCCTCGCGAGGCTGATCCCTCCAGCCTCCCTCTGAGGCGGGTCTTGCCAGCGATCCTCGCGAGGTTGATCGCGCCACCCTTGGCGCGGGCCACGGTCTTCCCAGCGTCCTGCGTTCCTTCCTCCTCCTCGGACCGTAGCCCCGGTCACTGCGGTCAGGGCGACGGCCGATCCTTCCTTCTCGCACGGCTCGGAGCTCTTGACATTCGTTGGTGTTGTGGGTGTGGAGGTCGTGGTACACACAGTACCGGGGCCGCCCTTGGAAGGTTCGGGCTGATCTCTGCCTCGCTTGGTGTCTGGTTCTGCCACGAGCACGGTAGCCCCCTTGCGCTTCACATCCTTGGTTTTGGGCTTCTTCTTTTCTGGGTCTGCGGCAGGCAGCTCGAGGAGGGAGAGACGCCCTTCCTCGGCCCTGGCGCACTTGGTTGCCAGGTTGAACAGCTCCAAGGAGGTGCACAGGTCTTCATGCATCGCCAGCTCCTCCTTCATCTTGACGTCGCGCGCGCCATCGGAGAAGGCCGAGATGATGGCCTCCTCGGTCACCTTGGGAATCTTGAGGCGCGCATTATTGAAGTGCTGGATGTACTTCTGCAGGGTCTCCCCGGGCTGTTGCTTGATGCGGCGCATGTCGCTTACGGCGGGTGGCCGGTCGCGAGTGCCTTGGAAGTTGGCGATGAAGCGGGTGCGCATCTCATCCCAGGAGGAGATTGTGCCTGGAGCCAGGTTCAGGAGCCAGGTGCGGGCCCTGTCCTTGAGTGCCATGGGGAACTAGTTCGCCATGACCTTCTCGTCTCCGTTGGCAGCTTCTATGCCCAGCTCGTAGAGCTGGAGGAACTCCGTAGGGTCAGCCGTGCCATCGTAGCGAGGAGGCAAGTCTGGCTTGAGCTTGCCGGGCCACATGACGCTGCGTAGCTCGGTGGTGAAGGCGCGGCAAGCCTGCTGTGGCCACGGGAGGCCTTGGATGACGGGGAGCTTGGTCTTGCATGTCCCCACGCGCTGCAGCTGGGAGCAGCGCGGGGTCTTGACGCGCGGGAGCAGGAGCATGGTCGCGACGTGCTGGAGCAGGGAGCGCCGGGCAGCTTCTTGCGGGCGAGGGACTTCTTGACAGCTCTGCTCTTGCTGCGCTGCGCCTGCCGGAGCGGGTTCCGCCCAGGGGCCACGCGCCTTGGATCCATGGCGCCTTCCTGAGGAGGAGGCGGTCGGGGCGCCCGGAGCTTCATTGCCCGCGTGGGGCGGGGTGCGGTGCAGCGGAACGGACGGTGCAGGAGAGCCCCCCTGCGGCGCGGACGAGCTCGGCGACGCGGTCGAGCCATTCTTCGTAGACGTCGTCGACGGGGCGGTAGCGCAGGAGCTCGTTCGCCGCGATGAGTGCAGCTCGAGCCTCCATGGGCGCGCGGAGCGCGTGGGACGAAGAACCAGCTGGGGTGAGCGAGGGAGGTTGCGGTGCGGCCGTCTTGCCGCACGGACGGATGCTGGGACGATGCTTGCGCTCGTCCCCCCGGGCCGGTGGCGGCGTTGACGGCAGGTGACGGGGAACGGCGAGGACCGCCGACAGGGGCCGTCTGGGCGACGCGGGAAGCGAGTGCGGCCCGGCGCTCGGCGCGGGCCCGACGAGCGTCAGACATGGGCGTGATGGTCGGAGGAGAACGGGGTGGTGGAAGACGAATCCCGGCGCACCCCTACCTGGCGCGCCAAATGTCGGATTTCGGGTTCCGGCAGACCCTTGAGGTTCGAACACTGGGGTGCGCGCGGAGATTTCGTTCCTACCTACCTGCACCCCTCCGCCTTGCTAGGATCTAAATAAGGAAAGAACAACACAAGAGACACAGGGTTTATACTGGTTCGGGCCACCTTTGTGGTGTAATACCCTACTTGTGGTGTAATACCCTACTCTAGTGTGTGGTGTGGTGGATTGCCTCTTGGGCTGATGATGATGAACAATACAAGGAAGAACAGCCTCGCGAGGGTCTGTTCTTGGCTGGGGCGATGAACTGTTGGGAGGAGCTCAGTCAGCCTTCTCTCTCTCTCTCTCTCTCTCTCTCTCTCTCTCTCTTTTGCCCTTCGGTCTCTCTCCCTGTGTGTTCGTGTGGTCGTCGTTGTCGTCGTCGTCCGTGCTTCTCTTTTCCCTTGCCCCCTTTGCTCTGTGGGTGGCTGGTCCTATTTATAGAGGCCCTGGTCCTCTTCCCAAATATCGAGCGGGAAGGGAGCCAACAATGGCGGGCTAATTTGAAGGGGGACATCTAGTACAAGCTACCCTGACAAAAGTAGTCTTCGCCTGCGCAAAGCTCTGGTGATGCCTCGGTACTCTGCGGCTGTGCTTGCCCCCTTGCACCAAAGAGGGAAGGAGGACACTGCGAGGGCTGGCACCCGCCTGGTGCCCTCGGTCGTCATGGCTTGCGTCACGGGTACCTCGTGAGGTACCCCGCCTTGATCTCTTCGCCTCCTCATGAGCCAGCCTGACAAGGCTGTGCCTGAGGAAGCTCCGCGTCGTCCGCCCCGCGAGGCTTGGCCCCTCATGAGGGTCTTGGGTTTGTGTTAGTGAAGATGGGCCACGCTGGGTCCCCCTTTTGAGCCACGTCGCAGGCCGCAGGCAGGCAAGTCTGGGGACCCCCGTTCCCAGAACGCCGACAGTGTGTAACAGTTGGATTTTGTGTGGAGGCTATATATACCCCTCCACCCACTCTTCATTCGTGGAGAGAGCCATCAGAACATACCTACACTTCCAATACACATTTTCTGAGAGAGAACCACCTACTCATGTGTTGAGGCCAAGATATTCCATTCCCACCATATGAATCTTGATCTCTAGCCTTCCCAAGCTGCTTTCCACTCAAATCTTCTTTCCACCAAATCCATATCCTATGAGAGAGAGTTGAGTGTTGGGGAGACTATCATTTGAAGCACAAGAGCAAGGAGTTCATCATCAACACACCATTTGTTACTTCTTGGAGAGTGGTGTCTCCTAGATTGGCTAGGTGTCACTTGGGAGCCTCTGACAAAGATTGTGGAATTGAACTAAGGAGTTTGTAAGGGCAAGGAGATCGCCTACTTCGTGAAGATCTACCACTAGTGAGGCAAGTCCTTCGTGGGTGATGGCCATGATGGGATAGACAAGGTTGTTTCTTCGTGGACCCTTCGTGGGTGGAGCCCGCCGTCGACTCGCGCAACCATTACCCTTCATGGGTTGAAGTCTCCATCAACGTGGATGTACGATAGCACCACCTATTGGAACCACGACAATAACATCCGTGTCTCCAATTGCGTTTGAATTCTCCAAACCCTTCCCTTTACATTCTTGCAAGTTGCATGCTTTACTTTCCGCTGCTCATATACTCTTTGCATGCTTGCTTGATATGTATTGTGTTTGTTAAACTTGCGCCAAAACTCCACTTCAACTTAAAGAAATTAAAGACTGCAACTTTTGGTACTTAGTGTCTAATCCCCCCCCCCCCCTCTAGACACCTATTCTCAATCCTTTCACAGGCACACCTCCGAGTACATTAAGGGCGTGCGTAAATTGCTCGAAGTGGCTGATGCAAACAAGCAAAATGGTTTTATGTGTTATCCATGCCCTGGTTGTGGGAATACGAGGTCTTACTCTGACAAGAAAATCCTTCACACCCACCTGCTTTATAAAGGTTTCATGCCACACTATAATGTTTGGATGATGAACAGAGAAATAGGGGTTATGATGGAAGACAGCGAAGAAGAAGAGGACGATGACAACTATGTGCCCCCTGAATACAGTGATGCTGCAACGGGGGGAGCTGGAGATCAAGAGGAAGCTGAAGATCAAGAGGAACCAGAGGATGTGCCCGATGATGATCTCCGTCGGGTCATTCTTGATGCAAGGGAAAATTGCAGAAGTGAAAAGGAGAAGCTGAAGTTCGATCGCATGTTAGAGGATCACAAAAAGGGTTGTGCCCCAATTGCAAAGATGGCAACACAAAGCTCGGTACCGTACTGGAATTGATGTAGTGGAAGGCAGAGAATGCTGTGCCTGACAAAGGATTTGAGAAGCTATTGAAAATATTGAAGAAGAAGCTTCCAAAGGATAACGAATTGCCCGATAGTACGTACGCAGCAAAGAAGGTCGTATGCCCTCTAGGATTGGAGGTGGAGAAGATACATGCATGCCCTAATGACTGCATCCTGTACCACAGTGCGTACAAGGATTTGAACGCATGCCCGGTATGCGGTGCATTGCGGTATAAGATCAGACGAGATGACCCTGGTGATGTTGAGGGCGAGCCCCGCACACGGTAGTTCGGATGCGGCGGATACGGTCGCTGACGCTAAAGGAATTCTCGATCCAATCTAACTGCAGATAAATAGCACAACACGATAGCGACGACTTTGCAGGAGAGAGAAATTATATAGAATAGATCCGACTGAAAAAATATCACTTGATCATCCATCGATCCGCAGCGATCACCCACCAGGCTCTCAATGAAAGCACCAATGCCGGTTCAATATCTGGCGTATCTCGTAATAGGGGTCCTAAGCTAGGCGTCTTGGAGCGATGGTAACATGGACGCAGGATTTTACCCAGGTTCGGGCCCTCCTGATGGAGGTAAAACCCTACATCCTACTTTTGATTGTATTCATATGGGGTGTAGTACAGAGTACATGTGTCTACCACGAGATGATAATGAATATGAGATCTTGTCTATTGACTAGCCTGGCCTCGGTTTATATATGCACCCTAGGCCTAGGGTTTAGAGGAGTCCTTGTCTTAGGCGCCAAGTCTTGTGGAGTCTTCCTTGTATGCTGAAGGGGTTATCCGAACTGGCCCATGAGTATGCGGCCATGGGGTCCTCGGCCCAATCTAACTGATCGGGAGACGATGTGGTGAGTCCCCCCTAGTCCAGGATACTGTTAATGAGTTTATGTGTTTTGACGTACCGAAGGTTGTTCGGAGTCCCGAATGAGATCGGAGACATGACGAGGAGTCTCGAAATGATTGAGCCGTAAAGATCGATATATTGGAAGGCTATATTCGGACATCGGAAAGGTTTCGAGTGATCCGGGTATTTTTCAGAGTACCAGGGGAGGTACGGGAATACGAGAGTACATATGGGCCTTAGTGGGCTTTAAGGGAAAAAGAGGAGAAGCCACGAGGGCTGGACGCGCGCCCCCATGGGCCTAGTCCGAATTGGACTAGGGGAGGGGTTGCGCCCCCTTTATCCTTCTCCTCCCCGTCTCCTTCCTTTCCCCTCCTAGTAGGACTAGGAAAGGAGGAATCCTAATCCTACTAGGAGGAGGATTCCTCCCCCCTTTGGCACGCCTAGAGAGGCCGGCCAGCCTCCCCTCCCTCCTTTATATACGTGGGGAGGGGGCACCCTAGAAGACACACATGTTGATCATTTGATCTTTTAGCCGTGTGTGGTGCCCCCCTCCACCATAATCCACCTCAGTCATATCATAGCGGTGCTTAGGCGAAGCCCTGCATCGGTAGCATCATCATCACCTTCATCACACCGTCGTGCTGACGGAGCTCTCCCTCGAAGCTCTGCTAGATCGGAGTTCGTGGGACGTCATCGAGCTGAACGTGTGCTGAACTCGGAGGTGTCGTATACGTTCGGTACTTAGATCGGTCGGATCATGAAGACGTACGACTACATCAATATATGAGAGTTCTAGATCCTATCTTGCAAGTCTATAGTCACCTATTATGTGTTATGATCCGTTAACCTAATCGGGATACTTACTGGTGATGACCGTAGTTTGAGGAGTTCATGTATTCACTATGTGTTAATGCTTTGTTCCGGTACTTTATTAAAAGGAGGCCTTAATATCCCTTAGTTTCCGTAAGGACCCCGCTGCCACGGGAGGGTAGGACAAAAGATGTCATGCAAGTTCTTTTCCATAAGCACGTATGACTATATTCGGAATACATGCCTACATTACATCAATGAACTGGAGCTAGTTCTGTGTCACCCTAGGTTATGACTGTTACATGATGAACCACATCTGGCATAATTCACCATCACTGATCCATTGCCTACGAGCTTTCCATATACCGTTCTTCACTTATTTACTTTTCCGTTGCTATTGCTATCATCATTAAAAAATACCAAAAACACTACTTTTGCTATTGTTAC
Source organism: Triticum urartu (assembly GCF_003073215.2). Classification (NCBI taxonomy): domain Eukaryota; kingdom Viridiplantae; phylum Streptophyta; class Magnoliopsida; order Poales; family Poaceae; genus Triticum; species Triticum urartu. Next base: position 470,840,898 of record NC_053028.1, read on the forward strand.
CTTTTGCTACCGTTACCACTACTATCATATTACTTTGCTACTAAACACTTTGCTGCAGATACTAAGTTTCCAGGTGTGGTTGAATTGACAACTCAGCTGCTAATACTTGATAATATTCTTTGGCTCCCCTTGTGTCAAATCAATAAATTTGGGTTGAATACTCTACCCTCGAAAACTGTTGCGATCCCCTATACTTGTGGGTTATCATGGTATCCCTTGTTTGTCTGTCCTGAAAGGTTACTGAGAGCGGGCCAATCGTTGATGGTTACAAACAGCAACGCATGCAGGTTAAATTCCACATGTTTGTGCTCATCCCACGCACGTACACCGTTTCCATTCCACAGCTGTAAAAGTTCTTCAACTAATGGCCTTAGGTACACATCAATGTCGTTGCCGGGTTGCTTAGGGCCTTGGATGAGAATTGGCATCATAATGAACTTCCGCTTCATGCACATCCAAGGAGGAAGGTTATACATACATAGAGTCATGGGCCAGGTGATGTGATTGCTGCTCTGCTCCCCGAAAGGATTAATGCCATCCGCTCTTAAACCAAACCATACGTTCCTTGGGTCACCTGCAAACTAAGCCCAGTACTTTCTCTCGATTTTTCTCCACTGCGACCCGTCAGGGTGCTCTCAACTTCCCGTCTTTCTTACGGTCCTCACTGTGCCATCGCATAAACTTGGCATGCTCTTTATTTCTGAACAGTCGTTTCAACCGTGGTATTATAGGAGCATACCACATCACCTTCGCAGGAACCCTCTTCCTATACCATAAAGACCCTGGTGAGTTGCAACGGCGCAGTTATTAGACTTGCTGCAGGGCTACGGCGACCTAGCCGAGGCAAGCGTGCAGCCCGTACTGCCCACGTAATGCGGCGTAGGTGGGCATGTTGACTAAAGATCAAATTGGCAGCAACAGGGAGACTCTCTTTCCTTTCCCTTTTTTCTTTAATCTACTAGTATCAACACTGTCGATAGTGGACCACTAATTAAAGCATGCATAAGACTAGCATTGATGGTGCTAGCACTATTCGGGCTGAGTTCTACCTCACGTGAAGTTCAAAGTGTCAGGGGTGGTGCTGCGTGTGGAGTTTTTGTCCACTAGTTCTAAAGGCGATCAGACGTGCTGCATGATATGATCAACCTCGACTACGCCACTTCGGCGAGCAGCTGTCGTCAGTCCGGCCTGCGTCAACCTAGTGTTGGCGTCGCCTCAGCGCGCGTACCTACAGTGACGTCTTCGTATTGTCACTTCAAAACTAGTATTAGTACTCTGGGTACACATTACTACAGCTTCACGCGAACGTTCAGGTGATATTTTTCCTTAATAAGAGTGGTTCTCTAAATTGCTCTAAAGTATTTTTCTGGGGCTTTCACCGTATCGTTCTTCGCACGAAATTTTCAGGCGGTTACACAAGTGTACGACATTTGCAGTCTACCTGATCCCAACCGTATTGCAAATTCAAGCCGTCCTCTTTGCCCATAGTCCGGCAGACATCATCGCGCACCTCGCGCCTCTGACACGGCTCGATGGTAGCACACCACACATGTTCGGCACAGATCAGTTCGTCTGTTTGCTTCGGTCGGCAGTCGTCGCTACTGGTGTTCAGGTTTTATTTCTCCAAATTATTCGTTTATCATTATTATACCCAAAATATTTTTTGTTGGCGTGTACTGCATTATCTTGGCAGAGAAATTCTACTGACGTCTGTACCCGGCATCGGTCCGACCTGCCTCTCGCTGTCGCCTGGGCAGGCCGACCTTCGTCGACATCACCATGCCACGACGCCATCGCACCATCGAGATAGCCTCAGCGCTCAGGACATATTTACCAAACTTTTTTCACTTAGCATAAATTAATTATGCACCCTTTTTTCACTATTATTATTTCTTGGTTGCACTACTTTGTGTGTGCAGGCAATCTATTTAGGTTGGACCGCGCCAACACATGAGCACATCCCTTTGTCAGCATTACCATGCGACCGCTTCACCGGGCCGACCTCGACGCTCAGGCCATATCTCTTTCATTATTTACTTCACTTATATTAATTAAGTAGAAGAATTTTTTTAATATACATTATTATCTGTCATTACTTTTGGTTGGCACTATTTTATCTTTGCAGCCAATCGACTTAGACTGAGCCGCGCTGTCGCCTCCGTTGACCAAATTGTGTTGTCACCTTGGCACGTTGCCCTTTGTTGGCAACCCTGCATCGTCGCTTCGCCAACCTAGATACTCAGCCGGAGACACCGGTGTCACCCGCCGACCTGCTCCATCACCGTGACTGGACAAGGGGCTTCACCTTTTCGGAGTGCCAAACTCTTTGCTCGGACACCTCGGGACCAGCCTGGGGGCTGGAACCTTGCCCCGCATCAAGCTCGGACCGCGTCATCAATGCCGAACACATTAACCAGCTAAGTCGCTTTCATGCTCAAAGTTTTAAATTTTGTTCGGTTCGACCAAGCATTATACCTTTTTGGTAAAAAGTTTTATGTGAAAAACTTCCTTGTCAAAACTTTGTTTGTGACGCACAAATTCAAATACCTCATTATACTTGTACGGCTTCATTCCTTGTTCGTGTATTACACCACAATATGCACCATATTGACCTAAGCGATTCGCAAGATGGGTTGCCTAGCTCCTGTGCTTACCCCTACGTTCCCGATTGTTCGGCTAGGGAGTAAAGGGAGCACCTCTGCAATTGTCACGACCGGGTCATCCGATCTCTGACCTCAGACTGGGTGAAGCCGAAAGCTAGCGCTCTTATTGTTTTCAATCATGGTCGGCACACAATGGAACTCATGAGTACAAAAAATCTATTGCACAAGTCTCATAGTAATAATGAGCACCGAAGAAAGGTATCGGTGGGGGTACTATTTTCTTCGAAGATGCTTCTTACACTTCGTCAGTAATATAGCATAAGTTTCCTGATCACGCTTTGTCTGTTACAGCCTTATGGCCTGATTGCCTGGTCATCGGAAACATCGTCGATACTCTTGACAGGTGGAGTACATGAAACTTTTCGGTCCTTGGCCGAAGAGGGAGAAGCCGATGGTCGGTTAAGACACATTTAAAGTTCGGGTGAACACATATATGATATAAGTACTTCGGTACATACAATCATTATACATAAAAGTCTTTTACCCAAGTCACTTGGGGGCTCTTAAAACTTATATGAGTTGTTTTATAGTAAATGTGTTTTCTTCTTGGTCGTTGCAAAGTCTTTTTCTACCGCTCTTTTTTCGACTCGAGTTTATGGTCAATAGCCGGATATCCTGTCTTCTCTCTGAAAGCCAGTCGAGTTTAGTTTGCTAAACTAACCTTGGAGAAGTACTCCGCCTTTGGGATAAGGAGCTTGAAGCCGTAGGCTGACCCGCGTGAAGTCTTGAGATCGGATGTGTCATGTTAAAGCACGATAGAAGCACAATTTTTTTCTTCCAATTTTCGGATTGGCACCAGACACTTGATCTTGTTCGGACGTCAAGTTTTTACTGAATTTTTTGGTTTTCCAAGCTTATGGCACTTTCAAACTTTTTGTGTGTTTTCAGCACAAGTCTCATAGTGCAATGCCGGACACCTTTATAGATTCGACAAAGACATTCTCGGATATTGCTATATATGCATCGGTTTTGAATTGTGTCTTCGGTCAATAGTTGGGTTGCCCGGCTCCTATGCTTGCCTCCTACGTTCTGCTTTGTCCGGCTAGGTGTGCAAAGGGAGAACCACTGCGATTGTGCTTCCAACTCACATGGTTAAGCACCTTAGTGGAGAAAGCCGAAAACTGACTATCACAATAAGCGTAAACTGGTCAGCGATCTGATGACTGTGTTAAATGACGGGCCATTCATAACATTGGCCGAAGTGTTTACGGCTTGACCTCGAGTGTCGCCGAACACTACCGGGGGCTAGTAACTGGCCTCCCAAACTAAATCCTCAATATTTTGCTCTTACATTAGAGCTGAGGTTTCATGATCATTCTTAGCATGACAACCCAAAGAAAGGAACCGATAGCGGGACTATTTTTCTTTGGAAGACAACCCAAAGGTTATATAACATATCACTCTGCGTACCTTTGTTTATAAAACTGTATGGCCGGATTGCCTTGTTTGTCGTAAATCTTTGCCCTTGTAAAGGCTTTATAAAGTAGGACAAACACTCCTCGGCTACTGGCCAAGGAGGTGGAAGCCGATGGTCGGTCAGCAAAGTTTTGTCCAATGTGGATCCGAGCATTGATGATGAAAACTATTTGGATACATAGAATCATTACACATAATTTGTGATTTTACTTTGGATATCGATCCTTAATTCGGCCACCCATGCCCACATTAAGGCTCGGGGGCTACTGGGCTTCGTGCTTATTATTTACAAATATTAAAGGGGTACATCGATCCCCTGATCTGGTGTGGCCACCCGACCAGTGTCTCGGGGGCTATTGCATTGACAATCCAATGCAGAAATTTTAAAGTACAATATAGTTTTCGAGGAGATTGTCATCCTCAGGTTGGTCGGCCACACCCAACCTGAGTCTTGAGGACTTTGCACACCGCGTTTCTATTCCTAAATATGTTGCCGAGCTGGGAATTGATCCTTTGGCTGATTTTATGAATCGAGCTGAGTCTCAGGGGCTATTAGGGTCAGCGGTTTGATTTTTTTCCTTCAGGTACATCCCGGATATTAGGCCAACACACACCTTGAGGGCTACTAGCTATACATCTCAGCAGAGATTACATTGCACAATTCGAGATTAAATTCATAAAAATTAGCCCATGGACGAGGTGGTGTACTACCTCGGATACAGTCCGACGTTGGTGCTCGACTACAATAGACACCTCGGAAGCAGTCCGGCATAAAGCTCAGACGCCAGTGGTTTGCTCCGTAGAGGGCATCTCTGGCATTAAGCTCAGCTAAACTCCTTCGACCTTTTTGAGCCAAGGTGATCTATGACACCTCGGATATAGTCCGGTGTTGGAGCTCGGATACTCTCCGGCGTTGGAGTTTGGATTCAGTCCGGCATTGGAGCTCAGATACAGTCCGCCATTGGTGCTTGGCTGCAAAAGATACCTCAAATGCAGTCCGGCGTTGGATCTCGGATGCAAGAGGACACCGCGCACGGGGACAACTTCAAACCCGAGGTGGGCATGAAAATAACAAGGCATTGATAAAGGCCGGAAACTTAAAGGGGCTCCTCGGGTACCCGACGTGTAAACTCTTCGGATGCACTTTGGCGATCCTCAAGATCGAAGATGGGAAGATTTGTTGAACCAGTTTTCAAGACCGGCGACCGAAGATGAAGAACAGTTCGGAAGAATCGAGGAGCGTCCCCAACTTGAAGACCGGTTCAGGGGGCTACTGATGGTGTCCTGGACTAGGGGGACTCACCACGTCGTCTCCCGATCAGTTAGATTGGGCCGAGGACCCCATGGCCGCATACTCATGGGCCAGTTCGGACAACCCATGTCGCATACAAGGAAGACTCCACAAGACTTGGCGCCCAAGACAAGGACTCCTCTAAACCTTAGGCCTACGGTGCATATATAAACCGAGGCCAGGCTAGTCAATAGACAAGATCTCATATTCATTATCATCTCGTGGTAGACACATGTACTCTGTACTACACCCCATATGAATACAATCAAAAGCAGGATGTAGGGTTTTACCTCCATCAGGAGGGCACGAACCTGGGTAAAATCCTGCGTCCATGTTACCATCACTCCAAGACACCTAGCTTAGGACCCCTACTACGAGATACGCTGGATATTGAACCGACACTCATAATATCGATCGTCACCGAACGTTAAGCGTGCGGACCCTTCGGGTTCGACAACTATGTAGACATGACCGAGACTCATTTCCGGTCAATAACCAATAGCGGAACCTGGATGCTCATATTGGCTCCTACATATTCTACGAAGATTTTACCGGTCAAACCGCATAACAACATACGTTGTTCCCTTTGCCATCCATATGTTACATGCCCGATATTCGATCGTCGGTATCTCAATACCTAGTTCAATCTCATTACCGGCAAGTCTCTTTACTCATTCCGTAATGCATCATCCTGCAACTAACTCATTAGTCAGATTGCTTGCAAGGCTTATAGTGATGTGCATTACCGAGAGGTCCCAGAGATACCTCTCTGACAATTGAAGTGACAAATCCTAATCTTGATCTATGACAACTCAACAAGTACCATCGGAGACACCTGTAGAGCACCTTTATAATCACCCAGTTACGTTGTGATGTTTTGTAGCACACAAAGTGTTCCTCCGGTATTCGGGAGTTGCATAATCTCATAATCAGAGGAACATGTATAAGTCATGAAGAAAGCAGTAGCAACAAACTAAACGATCATTGTGCTAAGCTAACGGAATGGGTCAAGTCAATCACATCATTCTCTAATGATGTGATCCCGTTAATCAAATGACAACTCATGTCTATGGCTAGGAAGCTTAACCATCTTTGATTCAACGAGCTAGTCAAGTAGAGGCAAACTAGTGACGCTCTATTTGTCTATGTATTCACACATATACTAAGTTTCCAGTTTATACAATTCTAGCATGAATAGTAAACATTCATCTTGATATAAGGAAATATAAATAACAACTTTATTATTTCCTCTAGGGCATATTTCCTTCAGTCTCCCACTTGCACTAGAGTCAATAATCTAGTTCACATCGTCATGTGATTTAACACCAATAGTTCACATCTTTATGTTATTAGTTCACATATCCATGTGTCTAACACCCAAACGGTTTACTAGAGTTAATAATCTAGTTCACATCGCTATGTGATTAACACCCAAAGAGTGATCATGTTTTGCTTGTGAGAGAAATTTAGTCAATGGGTCTGCCACATTCAGAGCCGTATGTATTTTGCAAATTTTCTATGTCTACAATGCTTTGCACGGAGCTACTCTAGCTAATTGCTCCCACTTTCGATATGTATCTAGATCGAGACTTAGAGTCATCCAAATCGGTGTCAAAGCTTGCATCGACGTAACTCTTTACGATGAACTCTTTGTCACCTCCATAATCGAGAAACATTTCCTTATTCCACTAAGGATATTTTTTACCGTTGTCTAGTGATCCACTCCTGGATCACTATTGTACCCTCTTGCCAAACTTATGGTGAGGTACACAATATGTGTGGTACACATCATATCATACTTTATAGAACCTATGACTGAGGCATAAGGAATGACTTTTCATTCTCTTTCTATTTTCTGTCGTGGTCGGGTTTTGAGTCTTTACTCAACTTCACACCTTGCAACACAGGCAAGAACTCCTTCTTTGACTTTTCCAGTTTGAACTACTTCAAAATCTTGTAAAAGTATGTACTCATTGAAAATATATCAAGCGTCTTGATCTATCTCTATAAATCTTGATGCTCAATATGTAAGTAGCTTCACCGAGGTATTTCTTTGAAAAACTCCTTTCAAACACTCCTTTATGCTTTCCAGAAAATTCTACATTATTTTCGATCAACAATATGTCATTCACATATACTTATCAGAAATGTTGTAGTGCTCCCACTCACTTTCTTGTAAATACAGGCTTCACCGCAAGTCTGTATAAAACCATATGCTTTGATCACTTTACCAAAGCATATATTCCAACTCCGAGATGCTTGCACCAGTCCATAGATGGATCGCTGGAGCTTGCTCACTTTGTTAGCACCTTTAGGATTGACAAAACCTTCTGGTTGCATCATATACCATTCTTATTTAAGAAATCCATTAAGGAATGCAGTTTTGACATCCATTTGCCACATTTCATAAAATGCGGCAACTGCTAACATGATTCGGACAGACTTTTAAGCATCGATACGAGTGAGAAAATCTCATCGTAGTCAACACCTTAAACTTTGTCAAAAACCTTTTTTGACAAGTCTAGCTTTTTAGATAGTAATACTACTATCGGCGTCCGTCTTCCTCTTGAAGATCCATTTATTATTAGTGACTCACTGATCATCGGGCAAGTCAATCAAAGTCCATACTTTGTTCTCATACATGGATCCCATCTCAGATTTCATGGCCTCAAGCCATTTTGTAGAATCTGGGCTCATCATCGCTTCCTCATAGTTCGTAGGTTCGTCATGGTCCAGTAACATGACTTCCAGAAAAGGATTACCATGCCACTCTGGTGCGGACTGTACTCTGGTTGACCTACAAGGTTCGGTAGTAACTTGATCTGAAGTTTCATGATCATCATCATTAGCTTCCTCACTAATTGGTGTAGGAATCACTAGAACTGATTTCTGTGATGAACTACTTTCCAATTTGGGAGAAGGTACAATTACCTCATCAAGTTCTACTTTCGTCCCACTCACTTCTTTCGAGAGAAACTCCTTCTCTAGAAAGGATCCATTCTTAGCAACAAAGATATTGCCTTTTGGATCTATGATAGAAGGTGTACCCAACAGTTTCTTTTGGGTATCCTATGAAGACGCACTTTCCGATTTGAGATTGTGCTTATTAGGCTGAAACTTTTTCACATAAGCATCACAACCCCAAACTTTAAGAAACGACAGCTTAGCTTTCTAGCCAAACCATAGTTCATATGGTGTCATCTCAACGGATTAGACGGTGCCCTATTTATTGTGAATGTATATGTCTCTAATGCATAACCCCAAAACGATAGTGGCAAATCGGTAAGAGACATCATAGATTGCACCATATCTAGTAAAGTGTGATTACGACGTTCGGACACACCATTACGCTATGGTGTTCCAGGTGGCGTGATTTGCGAAACTATTCTGCGTTGTTCCAAATAAAGACCAAACTCGTAAATATTCTCCTCCACGATCAGATCGTAGAAACTTTATTTTCTTGTTACGATGATTTTCCACTTCACTCTAAAATTCTTTGAACTTTTCAAATGTTTCAAACTTATGTTTCATCAAGTAGATATACCCATATCTGCTCAAATCATCTGTGAAGGTCAAAAAATAACGATACCCGCCGCGAGCCTCAACACTCATCAGACCACATACATCAGTATGTATTATTTCCAATAAGTCAGTTGCTCGCTCTATTGTTCCGGAGAATGGAGTCTTAGTCATCTTGCCCATGAGGCATGGTTTGCAAGCATCAAGTGATTCCAAAAGCCCATTGGCATGGAGTTTCTTCATGCGCTTTACACCAATATGACCTAAACGACAGTGCCACAAATAAGTTGCACTATCATTATTAACTTTTCATCTTTTGGCTTCAATATTATAAATATGTGTATCACTATGGTCGAGATTCTATAAATCATTCACCTTGGGTGTATGACCACAGAAGGTTTTATTCATGTAGATAGAATAACAATTATTCTTTGACTTAAATGAATAACCGTATTGCAATAAACATGATCCAATCATACTATGCTCAATGCAAACACCAAATAACATTTATTTTAGGTTCAACACTAATCCCGAAGGTAAAGGGAGTGTGTGATGGTGATCTTATCAACCTTGGAATTACTTCCAACACACATCGTCACCTCGTCCTCAACTAGTCTTTCTTTATTTTGCAATTCTCGTTTCGTGTTACTACTTTTAGCAACTGAAGCAGTATCAAATACCGAGGGGTTTGCTATAAACACTAGTAATGTACACATCAATAACATGTATATCAAATATACCTTTGTTCACTTTGCCATCCTTCTTATCCGCCAAGTATCTAGGGCATTTCCACTTGCAGTGACCATTTCCTTTGGAGTATAAGCACTCAGTTTCATCCTTGGGTCTAGCTTTGGGCTTCTTCATGGGAGTGGCAACTTGCTTGCCATTCTTTTTGAAGTTCCCTTTCTTTCCCTTGCCCTTTTACTTGAAACTAGTGGTCTTGTCAACCATCAACACTTGATGCTTTTTCTTGATTTATACCTTCGTTGATTTTAGCATCGCGAAGAGCTTTGGGAATCATTTCCGTTATCCCTTGCATATTATAGTTCATCACGAAGTTCTAGTAACTTGGTGATAGTGACTGGAGAACGTTGTCAATCACTATCTTATCGGGAAGATTAACTCGCACTTGATTCAAATGATTGTAGTACTCAAACATTCTGAGCACATTCTCACTCATTGAGCTATTCTCCTCCATCTTGTAGGCAAAGTACTGTCAGAGGTCTCATACCTCTTGACACGGGCATGAGTATGAGATACTAATTTCAACTCTTAGAACATCTTATATGCTCTGTGGCGTTCAAAACATTTTTGAAGTCCCGGTTCTAAGCCGTAAAGCATGGTGCACTAAACTATCAAGTAGTCATCATTCCGAGCTTGGCAAACGTTCATAATGTCTGCATAAACTCCTGTGATAGGTCTGTCACCTTGCGGTGCATCAAGGACATAATTCTTCTGTGTAGAAATGAGGATAATCCTCAGATCACGGAGCTAGTCCGCATCATTGCTACTAACATCTTTCAACATAGTTTTCTCTAGGAACATATCAAAAATAAATGGGGAGCTACATTGCAAGCTATTGATCTACAACATAGATATGCAAATACTATCAGGACTAAGTTCGTGATAAATTAAAGTTCAATTAATCATGTTATTTAAGAACTCCCACCTAGATAGACATCCCTCTAATCATCTAAGTGATCACGTGATCCATATCAACTAAACCATGTCCGATCACCACGTGAGATGGAGTAGTTTTCAATGGTGAACATCACTATGTTGATCATATCTACTATATGATTCACGCTCGACCTTTTGGTCTCCAGTGTTCCGAGGCCATATCTGCATATTCTAGGCTCGTCAAGTTTAACCCAAGTATTCCGCATGTGCAAAACTGGCTTGCTACCGTTGTATGTGAATGTAGAGTTTATCACACCCGATCATCACGTGGTGTCTCAGCATGCAGAACGGTTGCAACGGTGCATACTCAGGGAGAACACTTATACCTTGAAATTTAGTGAGAGATCATCTTATACAATCAAAATATGTGACATGATATGGCCATCATCATCTTGTGCTTTTGATATCCATCTCCAAAGTACCGTCAGGATCTCCATCGTCACCGGCATGACACCATGATCTCCATCATCTTGATCTCTATCAATGTGTCATCATATGGTCATCTTGCCAACTATTGTTTTTGCAACTATTTCTATCGCATAGCGATAAAGTAAAGCAATTGTGTCGGAGTAAATGACCACGGGTAGCCTAGCCGGCTCCCCCTGGCCCTTCTGAAAAAATTACGAGCCGATCCGGCCCTCAAGAATCCAAGACGTGGGGCCGCCTTCCCCTTGCCGGCTGTCTCCCAGGCCGACTATCGGAAGGCGACCCGGCTTTAGCCCTCATGAAGAAAGCCGCGGTAGGGCCGGCTCCGAGAAGCCGGCCACGAGAAGGCCGACTTCAAGAGGCCGGCTCCCACAAAGCGGTCAAGATCGTACCCTCGAAGTCTGCATCCACCTAACGGCGATGTGACGAGGCGTGGCTACAGTAAAGCCTGCCACTCCCGAATCCTGGAGCACGCCTGGCACAGTGCGCCGTACGGGGTGGCCATGACCCGTCCGGCGCGGCACTGTTGCCATGTTGACCCTGATGTCACCCACGACGGGCTGCCAGCGCGGCCCACGGGCGGTGGGCCCCTTCAGGTAGAGAGACACCCGAAGGCGGCCAGGCCTCCCCCAGTCAGCCCGAGACGGGGCTGGCTCCCCACAGCCAGCTTGCCCCCTCCCTCCAAGGAGACGCCCCACTAAGGAGATGAGACGCGGTGAGGCTACAGCGATCGCCCGCCGGGCGGCGGCACTGTAGCCACGCCCACCTCGACGAAGCCCTCGTCACCAGGTTGAGGCAACAGTAACCAGCCACCGACAAGGCCCTGGACAGTGGGGCCTGCCTATCGACCAAGGAGCCGGCAGCCGGCGGGACCCACCAGCCGACGGGCCCCAGCAGCCGGCGTAGAAGCCGGCGAGCGTAGACACAGACGGCTGGGGCCCATGCCCAGCCGGATTACCATTGTACCCCAGGGGGTGAGCCTATATAAACCCCCCGGGGCACCCATGCAAAGGGTGGATCGGAGCTAGCATGAGACACCACATAGAGAGGACAGGTGAGCTAGCCGTGCCCTTCTTCTTCCTCTCGCCAAGCAGCTCAAGGAGCATCTTGTAGCCACTCATTCATCTAGTGATCATGCAGAGACCCCGCAGAGCAGCAGTAGGGGTGTTATCTCCACGAAGAGCCCCGAAGCTGGGTAAGATTCGCCGGCATGCATGTCTTCGCCTCATCCCGCTTCCAGGCACCGGCGACGTCTTACTGGCTCCCACAACGATAAGCCACCCGTTGGCATATGTCGCACCTACCACCCGACATTTGGCGCCCACCGTGGGGCCAGGTGCACCGTCGTCCGGAGACCTGTTCTGGACGGGAACCCTCTTCCTCCCCAGTGAGCGTAGCCAGCCCGGCACGCCCGATGGTGCTTGCCACGACGCGCTGCAAGGCGTCGCCAACGTCTACGCAGCGAGCAGCCTCGCCGATCTCCTTGACAAGACCCTCATCTCCGATGAGCTCGCCTCTGACGCAGGCACCGACCACCTCGTCAACATCCTCGCCAAGCTCCACGTCTCCGGCGAGCTTGCTGTGGACTTGGAGTCTATTGGCTCCACCGATCTGATGCCGGTCGACTCCGACACGGCCTCGCTCGACGCTTTCCCCACCGACGTCGCGATCTACAACGACCCGCTTCCCCGGGCCGATGGCTGCGACGCCGTCACCACCGAGGTGATGGTCATTGGCCACGGCGGCGCTTCTGGCGAGAACGCCCACGAGGCCCCGCATGCGGCGGCCCACGACTTGTCCATCCCCCTCCCGGCCGATGCCGACACCGAAGCACTGGAGGCTCGCCGCCTCGCCCTCCTCGCGAAGGGCGGGAAGTTGGCTTCCATGAGACGCCTCACTGAGGCCCACCGGCGCGAAGCCGACCGCGCCGCCTTTGGCACACCGCCCCCAGGCGGGCCAAGCCGGGCCGGCGTTGTCAGACAGCGCGGCGCTGCCCTCGCCGACACGCTGGGAGTTGACCGCCCAGTCCATGCCACTCCACTCGAGAACCTGCGCGCCGCCCAGGCAGCCGTAGACGAGCTAGACAGACTAGGGGCCGAAGAACTCCCCCACATGACCAGACGCATCCAGCAGCTAATCGATGCAGCCGCACAGCGGCACGAAGCCGACGCCCGCGCGAAAAGCCCTCCCCGCGCCGAGAGCATGGTGCGACGTCCCGGACGCCGACTGCGGGTAAAACCCGCGTGTGACACGAGAAGGAGCCGCTGCCAGCCGAAGCCGAACCCGGACCTCCATCGAGCGAGACGCAGAAGGCCATCCCCAGGCTGTGGAGCGGCAGGGCGACCCGCCTCCGCCTCCGCTTCGTGGGGAGAGATATCCCACCCCACCGCCTGTCACGCATCCGACTCTTAGCGGCCGACTAGGTCGCCATGAAGGAGTCGGCGAGAACGACGCCCGCCATCGGATCGACCGCCTAGCGCGATCCCTGGTGCTAGAAGAAGAAGATGATGTCGGCTCGCCTTGCTTCGGCCCCCGCATCTGTGATGAGCCTTTCCCCAAAGGGTTCTCCCTCCCAAGAGACACGCCCAAGTACAACGGCTCCATGAAGCCAGAAGATTGGTTGATCGACTACTCCACGGCGGTTAGCATAGCAAACGCCAACAGGCGCGTTGCCGTGAAGTACGTGCCCCTCATGCTGCAAGGCACGGCGCGGACCTGGCTCAACAGCCTCAAGCCATACAGCATCAACAGCTGGCTAGACTTCACAGAAGCCTTCGTCCGCAACTTCACCAGCACCTACAAACGGGCTCCCAAGTCCAGACAACTCTCCTTGTGCGTACAAGGCCCCGCCGAGTCCACTCGCGACTACCTCACGCGTTGGGCCGAGCTCCGCAACTCTTGCGAAGGGGTGCACGAGGTGCAAGCCATAGAATACTTCACTGCCGGGTGCCGAGAAGGCACCCTCCTCAAGCACAAGCTCCTCTGTGACGAGCCGACTACCCTCGACGAGCTTCTGGTCATAGCGGACAAGTACGCCACCGCCGACTCCTCAATGAAGACCAAACTCCGGGTAGACGCATCCGGGAAGGTACTCAACCCGGTGCCCAAGACGCCAGCTGGGGACTCCGGCCGACACCCACACCAGAACGACCACAAGCGCAAGGACCCCGTGCCGCCCTCCACCAGTCAGCAGGTGGCCACAGTCGAAGACGAGCAGCCCGAAGGGCGGCCCGCACCCAAGAAGCAAATGGGCGGCAAGCCGGCTTGGCAGCCGGCCTTCTCCTACGAGCAAACTCTCGACGCCCCATGCAAGTTCCACAGCGGCGCGAAGCCATCCAACCACACAACCCGGAAGTGCCACTGGCTCACCCGAATCTCCAAAGGCGAAGGGCTCGCGCCGCCTCCGCCTGCCGGTCCGCCACCTCCGGCTCCGCAGCCATCGACCGCTCGGCCTGCAGTCGGAGCCGTGCACGATGAGTTCCCCGACGAGCATGCCGCTTATGTCGTCTTTATGAGCCAGCCCGAAGACCGGCGTAGCAGACGCCGAGAGGACCAGGAAGTCAACATGGTCGCTGCCAACCCCGCCGAGCACATGCACTGGTCAGAAAAACCTGTCAGCTGGAGCCGGGCCGACCACCCAGAGGTGATGCCATCTCCCGGCTCTTATGCGTTGGTTTTGGATGCCACCCTTGCAACGGACAGACGCGCCGCCCGTTTCTCCCGCATGCTGATAGACGGCGGGAGCAGCATCAACATCCTGTACCGTGACACCTTGGAGAAGCTGAACATCAAGACGAAGCAACTCATGCCTACTCGGACTGTGTTCCATGGCATTGTACCTGGCCTGTCCTGCGCCCCCATTGGCAGGATCAAGATTGATGTACTCTTTGGGGACAAGGATCATTTCTGCCGGGAAGCGATCTGGTTTGAAGTGGTGGACCTGGAGAGCCCCTACCATGCATTGCTTGGCCGACCTGCCTTGGCCAGGTTCATGGCTGTTCCCCACTATGCTTACCTCAGGATGAAGATGCCGAGCACCAAGGGCATCATCACCATAGCCGGCGATTACAAGAAATCTTCCAAGTGCGCGGCAGCCAGCAACCGGCTGGCCGAGTCCCTTGTGATTGCCGAAGAAAAGAAGATGTTGGACCGAGTCGTGGCCATGGCCGGCAAACAGCCGGCCCTGTCCCCCGATCCCAAGGAGTGTGATGCCCAAGGATCTTTCCAGCCGGCCAAGGAGACGAAGAAGATACCTCTTGACCCCGAGCATCCAGAAAGGTTTGCCGTAATCGGGGCAAACCTAAACAACAAATAGGAAGGTGAGCTCGCCGATTTCCTCCGTGAGAATCGGGACATCTTTGCATGGTCCCCCAAGGACATGTCGGGTGTTCCGAAGAAATTCGCCGAGCACAAGCTACATGTCCGAGAAGACGCAAAACCAGTCAAACAACCCCTCCGCCGACTGTCGGAGGAGAAAAGAAGGATTGTAGGAGAAGAGATAGCCCGGCTTCTGGCGGTCGGCTTCATTATGGAGGTTTTCTTTCCAGAGTGGCTCGCCAACCCTGTCCTCGTGCTAAAGAAGAACAACAAGTGGCGCATGTGCATAGACTACACGAGCCTCAACAAGGCCTGCCCCAGAGATCCCTTTGCCCTGCCAAGGATTGATCAAGTGATAGACTCCACGGCTGGATGCGAGCTATTGAGTTTCTTGGATGCTTACTCAGGATACCACCAGATAAAGTTAGATCCGGTTGACCGCCTAAAGACCGCCTTCATCACACCATTCGGAGCTTTCTGCTACCTGACTATGACATTCGGCTTAAGAAATGCCAGTGCCACTTTTCAGCGTTGCATGCAGAAGTGCCTCCTCAAGCAACTCGGCAGAAATACCCACGTCTACGTAGACGACATTGTGGTGAAGATGGAGAAGCGCGGCACCTTGCTGGAAGACCTCAAGGAAACATTTGAGAACCTGCGCCGGTTCCAGATCAAGCTCAACCCCAAGAAATGCGTGTTCGGAGTGCCAGCCGGCCAGCTCCTAGGCTTCCTGGTCTCCGAACGCGGCATCGAATGCAACCCAGTAAAGATCAAGGCCATTGAGAGGATGGCGATTTCCACCAAACTTCGAGACGTCCAGAAGTTCACCGGGTGCTTGGCCTCCCTGAACCGCTTCATCAGCCAGCTCGGAGAGAAAGCTCTCCCCCTCTACTGCCTCATGAAGAAGACCACTCACTTCGAGTGGAACGACCAAGCCGACCAAGCTTTTCACGAGCTGAAGAAGATGCTGGCCACGCCGCCTGTCCTGGCGGCGCCGACTGAGAAAGAACCCATGCTCCTCTACGTTGCCGCAACCAGCCGGGTGGTCAGCACCGTCATCGTAGTCCAGCGCCCAGAAGAGGGCCGAGCCCAGCCGGTCTAGAGGCCGGTGTACTATTTGAGCGAGGTGCTGTCTACCTCGAAGCAGAACTAACTGCACTACCAGAAGATGTGCTATGGCGTGTACTTTGCCGCCAAGAAGCTGAAGCCCTACTTCCAAGAGCACCCCATCACGGTCGTATGCACCGCCCCGCTTGCCGAGATCATAGGCAGCCGGGATGCATCCGGCCGGGTGGCGAAATGGGCCATCGAGCTGGCCCCCTACACGATCTTCTACCAGCCTCGCACCGCCATCAAGTCCCAAGCATTGGCCGACTTCCTCATCGACTGGGCCGAGACCCAGTACCTACCGCCAGCTCCCGACTCCCCTCATTGGCACATGCACTTTGACGGGTCCAAGATGCGCACCGGCTTGGGAGCCGGCGTCATCCTCACCTCTCCCAAAGGCGACAAGCTCAGATACACGCTGCAAATTCACTTTGCCGCCTCCAACAACATGGCCGAGTACGAGGCGCTCATACACGGGCTCCGGCTTGCCAAAGAACTCGGCATTTGCCGGATCCTATGTTACGGCGACTCGGACTTGGTAGTCCAGCAGTCATCCGGCGACTGGGACACCAAGGACGCAAATATGGCAAGCTATCGCTTCCTCGTTCAGCAGATCAGCGGGTACTTTGAAAGATGCGAGTTCCTCCACGTACCGCGAGCCGACAACGAGCCAGTGGATACCCTGGCTCAAATAGGCTCCACTCGGCAGGCAATACCAATCGGTGTCTCTCTACAATGCCTCCTCAAGCCGTCTATCAAGCCATCTCCAGAGTCCGATTCCATCTTCGTGCCGCCTGACCCCGACGCGGCCGGGTCCGGCTCGAAGAACCAAGCAGGTAACCCGGGGACTTCGATAGTCGGCCCGGGGACGTCAGTAGGCGGCTCGGGGACTTCCGTAGTTACGCCCGACCCGGGGACTGCCACACCCGGCTCGGGGACTGCGGTAGTCGGCCCGGGGACTGCACCAACACAACAGCCGGCAGCCGACTCCAGCATTTCACCACCCAGCCCGCCCGCCCTGGTTGCAGTAGCCGTGTTGGCAATAGAAGAAGTCGCAGCTCCATCATGGGCCCAGACCATCCTCAACTTCCTAATAAATCAAGATCTGCCGGCTGACGAAACAGAGGCAAGACAAGTCCAACGCCGACCCGGAGCATACACAATCGTCAACAGAGAGCTCGTCAAACGCAGTGTCACTGGAGTCTTCCAGCGATGCGTCGAGCAAGAGAAGGGCATTGCAATCCTCAGAGACATCCACCAAGGAGAGTGCAGCCACCATGCGGCCTGAAGATCACTCGTCGCCAAAGCTTTCCGCCATGGTTTCTTTTGGCCGACTGCTTTGGATGACGCCAAGGAGTTAGTTAAACATTGCAAAGGGTGCCAACTCTTCAGCTCCAAGAAACACATGCGGGCTTCGGCACTCAAAACCATTCCCCTCACTTGGCCCTTCACCATTTGGGGATTGGACATGGTGGGCCCATTCAAGACGGCGCACGGCGGCATGACACATCTGCTTGGCGCCGTGGACAAATTCACCAAATGGATTGAGGCAAAGCCGATCAAGAAGCTGAATGGGCCGACTGCCGTGACATTCATTGCAGATATAACAACTCGGTATGGCGTGCCACACAGCATCATCACCGACAACGGCACGAATTTCGCCAAGGGAGCATTGGCACATTTCTGCGCGACGCAGGGCATCCGGTTGGACTTAGCGTCTGTTGCCCACCCGTAGTCAAACGGCCAAGTCGAGCGAGCCAACGGCCTCATCCTTTCCGGCATCAAGCCCCGACTGGTCGTACCACTGGAATGTTCGGCCGGCTGTTGGCTCGATGAGCTGCCGGCCGTCCTTTGGAGTCTGCGCACTACCCCAAACAAGTCAACCGGCTTCACTCCTTTATTCCTCGTGTATGGTGCCGAGGCGGTCATCCCAACCGACATCGAGTTCGACTCGCCTCGGGTAATCATGTACACAGAGGCGGAGGCCAAGGATGCACGAGAAGACGGCATCGACCTGCTGGAACAAAGCCGGCTGTTAGCCCTCAGCCGGTCCGCCATCTACCAGCAGGGCTTGCGCCGCTACCACAGCTGGAAGGTCAAACCAAGATCTTTCCAAGAGGGCGACCTCGTGCTCCGGCTGATCCAGCGAACAGCCGGCCAGCACAAGCTCTCGGCCCCTTGGGAAGGCCCCTTCGTCATCAGCAGAGCGCTGGGAAATGACTCCTACTACCTGATCGACGCACAGAAGCCGAAGGCACAAAAGAGAAACGACTCCGGCAAAGAGTCGGAACGACCATGGAACGCCAACCTCCTCCGAAGATTTTATAGTTGAAATACAGTATGTATCACGCTAACTTTTGTACTAAGTACGAGACAATAGGCCCCCCGAGGAGAGCTCGGGGACTGCCATCTTTTATCTATAAATGAAGAGTATCATGCTTATGATCATGTCATTACATTCACTTTTTTCGTCCGGCACCGGGTTCGACTAGTCGGCCCGGGGACTGGCCGCCTTGAGTTATATTAGAAGTCCTACCCGCGGTCAGACTAGTGTGCCGGCACCCAAGCCTTCTCTTGCCAAAAGTCGCAGTTCGAAGAACCGGCTGTCCGGCTGGCAAGAGTTAAAGGCAGGAAAGGATGCCCACACGAAAAACGGCTAGGGACTAACGGACTAATATAACAAAAGCCGGTTTTTCTCCCACCACCGACCGACTACCAGAGTAGCCGGCCGGCCAGCTTCCATTCACCTCGCTTCAATCTAAGAAAGCTCGAGTACTTGCCTTCCCCAATAAAAAAATATAAATATAGCCAAGTTCTTCCTTAGCCGCAGGCTGCAGAGCAGCTGCCGGTTGGGAATGCAGCAGCTAGGGGAAGGAGGCAAAGAAAACAGCCTAAAGATAAAAAGCATACGTGAATGGAAGCCAAACACATACACGATCATATTTACACAAAAGGCCTTCGAAAGGCCAGCATTCAACATAGTTTGAATACACCCCCAGTGGGTGGAACTGTGCAAGTTTAACAAAAATTGTTCAAAGAGTAACAAGCAGGAAAAGCAAGGATGGCAGACTAAGCCAAGGGAGCGACTGGCGAGTCGGGCAGGTCGGTAGAGACGGCAGTGCTGGCTGGAGGAGTGGCCGGCTGGCGAACCTCGGCATGATCACCACCTCTCGCAGAGGGCGCGCTAGCACGCGCCTCATTGCTGGAGGCACGATCAGGCTGGGGCTGGCTGGCCGCTTCACCAGCTGGCTCGACGTCTTCGCCTTCCTCTCCTTCGTCGTCTTCACCTTCATCGCTGGAAGCAATCTCCTCCGCCGAGTCCTCACCTGCTGCCGGGTCCAGCCCAAACCACTCCTCCGGCTGGGCAACGCCGTCGTCATTTATTTCAGGAGCAAGGACGCTGATGTCAGTGCACCCGGTGATCGTCGAGGCACGTTGAGCGATAGCCGGCCGTACCTCCTCCATCTCCTCGTCGGCCTCCAGCCGCCAGGTGCGCAGGTGTCCAGGTTCAGCCCGGGATACCAGGCTCGGACGAACTCCAGCGCCTGCCCAGCTCCAAGCCGGGCCGCTGATGCCTTCCAGGCCTCGAAGCGGCCAACCGCAACCTCCAGCCAGTCGGCAGTCCGACTCGGGGTGCGGGGAATTGTCTCGCCTGGCCAGAGGGCGGCCAACACCTGCGCCCCGGCGCGCTGGAGGCGGCGGAGCATGCGGTGAGCTGGCTGCAGCCGGGCTTGGACCGCCAAGAGTTGCTCCTCAAGCGTCCGGCTCGCGTTCGGCGTGATTTCAGCCCCCACCTGCCGGCACGCCTCGCGGTGGGCCTCGATGGTCTGGGTGGCGAAGACGGAGTAGCCAGGGAAGTAGTCTGCACAAAGAAAAAAAAGCAGCACAAGTCAGAACACAAATCAGGGGGCAAGGGGCAAGCAAGGAGTGAGGAAGGCGGCTTACCATCGATCAGATCCTCAATCCGGCCGAAGCCCTCGCTCAGCGCTTGTTTTGCCTCAGCCCAGCCCGCCGCTTCGGTCTCGAACTCAGCTTTGAAGGCGTCCTCGCTGTCCTGCGCCTTCTTCAGGGCCGCCTTGTGGCTCTCCTCCTGGTCGGCCAACTTCTTGGCCAGGCGGTCACGCTCCAGGACCAAGGCGTTGTACTCGGCTTCCTTGGCACGAAGGGCGGCCTGGGCCCCGCTGAGCTGCCCCCTCAAGTCGGCATTGGCTCCTGCAAGCATGAAGACAAAGGAAAAATCAATAAGGAAGAAGTCGTCAGGGAAGATCCGACCCGACTGCTCAGCAGTCGGCCCGAATCTCGGGGACTACACCCAGTGGGTGCGCTGACGCGCCCCCACAGGAGATGAACGAGACAAAGCACGCACTCCGGCTGTTGGTCAGGTCCTCGGTTCTCCGACCCAGCTCCTGAGCCTGGGAGTTGAAGGCAGCAGCGCGGAGGTTATGGTATTCCTGGAAGATCAGACAGGATGCAAGAATAAGATAGCTGTCAGGACCTAGTAAGTTCCAAGCCGCCTGCTCAGCAGCCGGCTCGGAACTCGGGGACTACACCCAGTGGGTGCGCTGACGCGCCCCCATGGAAGAAATCAAAAAAGCAAAACAACCAAGGCCAGAGGGCTCACCCGGATGATGGCCCGCGTCGCGAGGAACTCTTGGTTATACCGCTGCAGCGAGGCGGCCTGGGCTTGAAGCCGGCTCTGGACCTCCTGGGCCGTCGTGTTCAGCTCGGCTGTCCCCCCGCTGGGCGTCCACTCGGACGTGCTGGCGCTGGCCGCCTCCAGGGCCTCCACCGTCTGGCTGGCGCCCGCAGCTCAGTGCGTTTCCGGCGCGGAGGTAGCTCCCCCTGTGCGCCGGCGAAATGCCGGTTGCACCTCGAGGCCGGCCCCTGCCCCCGGCTCGCCCCCGGCCGGCTGCTCTGGCGCCGCGGCTGGTTGGCCGCTTTGGCCCGTTCTAACGGCGCCTCCTCCATGAAGACCACGTGGTCCTCCCTCCTCTCCATCACCGGCGAGTCTTGGTCGACCTCCTCCGACGGGGGCACGGGGATGTCGGGGGCCACGGCGCAGAGGGGAACGACGAGCAGCGGAGGCTGGTTGTGCGAGGCCTCCGCCTCCGTCTCCGCGGCTGCCGTCTCCGCCCGGGCCTTAGCCGCCACGTCGGCCTGCTCCTTCGCCGCCTGGGCGGTCCTTCGCTCCGCCGCCTCCCGCTCCTCCCGCGCCTCCCGTGCGTTCCGCTCCGTGGCCTCCATGAGGTCGGCGTGGGGATCCACGCGGCGGGAACCTGAGGACCCTCCAGTCGGCCCGACTACGGAGCCGCCAGGACCTCGCTCGAGGGAAAGCGGTGCCTTGCCCGGCGAGCAAAGAAAGGTTTAGAAGAGCCTCAATCGTAAAGGACAACAAAAATATATATACAAAACATTTGACGACTTACGCCGAAATCGCCTGCGGCTGTTTCACCGCCTTGCGGAAGCGGGCCGCCTTCACGGCCGCCTCATCCCGCTTGGTCGCCGCCATGGAACCCTTTGATTTCTTTGGCCGGCTGCCGAAGAAGGTCGACGCGGCCCGACGTTTCTGCGCGCCGCCACGGGCAGCCGGCGCGGCAGACGGGCCCGCGCCTTGATGATCAAGTGCCGGCTGGCGGTGCGGGGCGGCTTCGACCTCGTCATCGTCCGCCCAGTCCTCGAGGCCGGCCCCGAGCCCCGCACCTCCTGCCTCGTCGCCTTCCCCCATGATGGCATCTTCCATGGCGGCTGCTCCCAGGTCCGGATCATCACCGTCGTCCACCGTGCGGTCGGGGAGGAGCTGGCGCTCTACCCCTGCGGCCCCGGCCGTCGACGGAAGAAGAGGGTTCTGCTAAGGGCAAACAAATTGATCAGAAGTCGGCCATCATGAGGCCGGCTACAAAAAAGAAGAAAAACTTACGGCAGGCGGAGGGTTGGCGCGAGAATACGGCCCCTTGCCGTATCGCCAATCCTCGGCGAGCTTGCAGTTGGAGATGTAGTTCACCATGTAAGACACCTCGGCATGAGGCATCTCGCTGGTGCTCAGCCGGCACGGGTCGAAGCGGCCGCTCATCTGGAAAATCATGTGAGGCAGGCCTTGGAGCGGAAGTACTCGGCGCTCCACGAAGGCGGCCACCAGGTCGGCTCCGGTCAGGCCCTCCGACTGGATCATCACCCGGAGCCGGGAGATGGCTGCATTCCTGTCCTGAGATAACGACCTGGCCCGGTAGCTCCATGAGGGTTGCCTCCCAGCCGGCGGGCCGGCTACGTAAGCCGGCAGGTTGACATAGTCGCCTTGCTGGGCGACGTTCTTCATGTAAAAGTAGGACTTCTGCCAGAGCTTCACCGACTGGATCAGCGGGATGGGCGGGAACGGATTGTTCTCGCCCGTCCGCCTCATGGAAATGAAGGCTCCGCAGGGGGCGGGCACGCCCGCGACAACGGTGCTGAGCTTGCTCTGGAAGAATTCTCCCCAGAGCTCGAGAGTGGGGAGAACCCCGAGAAAGCCCTCGCACAAGGTGACGAAAGCCGACAGCAGCATCACCGTGTTGGGCGTGAGGTGATGCGGCTGGAGGTGGTAAAATTCAGGAAAAGCTCGAAGGAATCCGCTCGCCGGGAGGCCGAAGCCGCGCAGGCAGTGCGAGCGGAAGATTACCTTCTCGCCCTCCTCTGGTGCCGGCGAAATCTCCCTCGCCGGCGCCTGACGAACCCGCATGTAGTTCTCGCCCGGCAAACGCCGCGTCCGGCGAAGGAACTCAACCTGGTCCTCGTGGACGTTGGAGCCATCCCACGAGCTCGACAACGCCATGGGAACGACGCGGCGAGGAACAAGACGGTGCGACGGCGGAGACACGCACGACCCCGCTACGGCGGGACCGAAGGAACCGAGAGGTCCGACGGCGGAGCGGCGCGGCAATGGGTCGCTGCGGCGGCGAAGGGAAGAAGAAGGAAGGTGAGAGGGGGCGGAGCAAGGGAGAGCGTGCGAGCCTCTGCCGCTCCCCCTCCTCCCCCTACTTATAGACCCGCGCGGCGGAGCCGAGGAGGCATGGTGTGGGGGAACGTGGGATCAACTGCGCCCACTCCCCCACGTCCCGCGATTATTGCGCCCTGATGGCGTAATAAAACCGCCGCGGGGAGGCGAGCGGTCCGTATGGGCCGCAGAAGATCCTTGCTCGGGCCGAGGCCTAGGAGTGGCGGGCCCGGGCCTGCGGCGGCGTCCCATCGCGCGCGTGCGTTGGCAGGTTTTCTTTGCCACGTGGCCCGCGGGATGGCGCGCGGTCAGCTCGCAGGCCGACCCACGTTCCCACCTACGAGAAACGGAGCTTTCCGAAGACGGCGCGCTTAAGCAAAGCCGGCTCCTCAGGATAGGAAGCTGACCAAGCTTCTTGTCCCTTTGTCAGCCTCGAAGCTCGATCAGCTTCGGGGACTACTGTCGGAGTAAATGACCACGGGTAGCCTAGCCAGCTCCCCCTGGCCCTTCTGAAAAAATTACGAGCCGATCCGGCCCTCAAGAATCCAAGACGTGGGGCCGCCTTCCCCTTGCCGGCTGTCTCCCAGGCCGACTATCGGAAGGCGACCCGGCTTTAGCCCTCATGAAGAAAGCCGCGGTAGGGCCGGCTCCAAGAAGCCGGCCATGAGAAGGCCGACTTCAAGAGGCCGGCTCCCACAAAGCGGTCAAGATCGTACCCTCGAAGTCTGCATCCACCTAATGGCGATGTGACGGGGCGTGGCTACAGTAAAGCCTGCCACTTCCGAATCCCGGAGCACGCCTGGCACAGTGCGCCGTACGGGGTGGCCATGACCCGTCCGGCGCGGCACTGTTGCCATGTTGACCCTGATGTCACCCACGACGGGCTGCCAGCGCGGCCCACGGGCGGTGGGCCCCTTCAGGCAGAGAGACACCCGAAGGCGGCCAGGCCTCCCCCAGTCGGCCCGAGACGGGGCCGGCACCCCGCAGCCGGCTTGCCCCCTCCCTCGAAGGAGACGCCCCATTAAGGAGACGAGACGCAGTGAGGGTACAGCGATCGCCCGCCGGGCGGCGGCACTGTAGCCACGCCCACCTCGGCGAAGCCCTCGTCACCAGGTTGAGGCAACAGTAACCAGCCACCGGCAAGGCCCTGGACAGTGGGGCCTGCCTATCGACCAAGGAGCCGGCAGTCGGCGGGACCCACCAGCCGGCGGGCCCCAGCAGCCGGCGCAGAAGCCGGCGAGCGTAGACACAGACGGCTGGGGCCCATGCCCAGCCGGATTACCATTCTACCCCCGGGGGTGAGCCTATATAAACCCCCCGGGGCACCCATACAAGGGGTGGATCGGAGCTAGCATGAGACACCACATAGAGAGGAGAGGAGAGCTAGTTGTGCCCTTCTTCTTCCTCTCGCCAAGCAGCTCAAGGAGCATCTTGTAGCCACTCATTCATCTAGTGATCATGCGGAGACCCCGCAGAGCAGCAGTAGGGGTGTTATCTCCACGGAGAGCCCCGAAGCTGGGTAAGATTCGCCGGCATGCATGTCTTCGCCTCATCCCGCTTCCAGGCACCGGCGACGTCTTACTGGCTCCCACAACGATAAGCCACCCATTGGCATATGTCGCACCTACCACCCGACAAATTGTATGATGCTTGCATCTTATGCAATAAAGAGACAACCATAAGGCTTTAGTCAGTTGCCGATAACTTTAACAAAACATGATCATCTCATGCAACAATTTATATCTCATCACGTCTTGACCATATCACATCACAACATGCCCTGCAAAAACAAGTTAGACGTCCTCTACTTTGTTGTTGCAAGTTTTACGTGGCTGCTATGGGCTGAGCAAGAACCGTTCTTACCTACGCATCAAAAACCACAACAAGGTATAGTGATTGCTTTTTGATCTTCAGAAAGAACCCTATTCATTGAATCTGATTCAACTAAAGTTGGAGAAACGGACACCCACTAGCCACCTGTGTGCGAAGCACGTCGGTAGAACCAGTCTCGCCTAAGCGTACGCATAATGTCGGTCTGGGCCGCTTCATCCAACAATGCCGCTGAACGAATCAACTAGTGACGGCAAGCAATATGTATATACCCACGCCCACAACTCATTTGTGTTCTACTCGTGCATATAACATCTACGCATAAACCTGGCTCGGATGCCACTGTTGCGGAACGTAGTAATTTCACAAAAATTCTTACGCACATGCAAGATCATGGTGATTGATACGTCTCCGTCGTATCTATAATTTTTGATTGTTCCATGCCAATATTCTACAACTTTCATATACTTTTGGCAACTTTTTATACTATTTTTAGGACTAACATATTGATCCAGTGCCCAGTGCCAGTTCCTGTTTGTTGCATGTTTTTTGTTTCGCAGAAAACCCATACCAAACGAAATAAAAACTGGCGGAGATTTATTTTGGAATATTTATGAATTTTGGGAAGTGGAATCATCGCGAGATGGTGCCCGAGGGGGGCATGAGGTAGGGGGGCGCGCCCGAGGGTGTCAGGCGCGCCCCTGACCCTCGTGGCCACCCTGTAAGGCGGTTGGAGCCCTTCTTTCCCCGCAATAAAGCTAATATCCGGATAGAGATCATGTCAAAATTTCAGCCCAATCGGAGTTACAAATCTCCGGGAATATAAGAAACGGTGAAAGGGAAGAATCTGAGAACGCAAAACCAGAGAGAAACAGAGAGATAGATCCAATCTCAGAGGGGCTCTCGCCCCTCCCATGCCATGGAGGACAAGGCCAGAGGGGAAACCCTTCTCCCATCTAGGGAGGAGGTCAAGGAAGAAGAGGAAGAAGGGGGGCCCTCTCCCCCTCTCCTCCGGTGGCGCCGGAACGCCGCCGTGGCCATCATCATCATCATCATCATCGCGATCTTCACCAACACCTCCACCATCTTCACCAACATCTCCATCACCTTCCCCCCTCTATCTACAGCGGTCCACTCTCCCGCAACCCATTGTACCCTCTACTTGAACATGGTGCTTTATGCTTCATATTATTATCCAATGATGTGTTGCCATCCTATGATGTCTGAGTAGATTTTCGTTGTCCTATCGGTGGTTGATGAATTGCTATGATTGATTTAATTTGCTTGTGGTTATGTTGCTGTCCTTTGGTGCCCATCATATGATTGCGCGCGTGGATCACACCCTAGGGTTAGTTGTATGTTGATAGGACTATGTATTGGAGGGCAAGAGTGACAGAAGCTTCAACCTAGCATAGAAATTGATGCATACAGTATTGAAGGGGGACCAATATATCTTAATGCTATGGTTGGGTTTTACCTTAATGAACATTAGTAGCTGCGGATGCTTGCTAATAGTTCCAATCATAAGTGCATAGAATTCCAAGTCAGGGATGACATGCTAGCAGTGGCCTCTCCCACATAATACTTGCTATCTGTCTAGTAAAGTAGTCAATTGCTTAGGGGAAATTCCGCAACTCCTACCACCACTTTTCCACACTCGCTATATTTACTTTATTGTTTCTTTATCTAAACAGCCCCTACTTTTTATTGACATAATCTTTATTATCTTGCAAACCTATCCAACAACACCTACAAAGTACTTCTAGTTTCATACTTGTTCTAGGTAAAGCGAACGGCAAGCGTGCGTAGAGTTGTATCGGTGGTCGATAGAACTTGAGGGAATATTTGTTCTACCTTTAGCTCCTCGTTGGGTTCGACACTCTTACTTATCGAAAAATGTTGCGATCCCCTATACTTGTGGGTTATCAAGACCTTTTTCTGGCGCCGTTGCCGGGGAACAATAGCGTGGGGTGAATATTCTCGTGTGTGCTTGTTTGCTTTATCACTAAGTAATTTTTATTTGCTGTTCTTAGTTGTTTTCTACCTTTAGTTATGGGTAGGAAACGCAAAATACCAAAAAAAATTAGTTGTACCTACTGAACCAATGGTTGAAGAACCACTCAACACACTGCTGAAGCTTTTTACTTGGATCATCTTCGATCCCTTTGTGCTCGTGCCGAAACCCCAACTAGCTTAGTTGAGGGCAAATCTTTAGATGAGCATGCTTGTTATGTGCGACACCGTATATCTGAAAAAGGGAAATTATTATGGAGTCAAATTCAACGTTTGCAATGCTATGCTTGGAATTTATGTGAATTATATGATTTTACTTGTTGTTCTGAAAACCCTAAGAAACACCTTCCCTACCAATGTGAGTTTATTGATAATGGAATCTTATCTTCTTATGCTAAAGGTGTTTATAGTTACTATGATGTTCAACAAATTGAAGAATTTGTTGCTTTTGAGGGTGCTTATGAAATTGCTTCTTTGATTGAAAAGTATGATGCTACTTTTCACAAATCTGAAAATTTTGCTATACTTAAATATTGCTATTATAATTATGCTTCTAATACCTATGTTAAACAATATATTGAGGAATACTCTGCTGTCCAAGAAGAGACTAATATTTTGCAGGAGTCTATGGAAGAAGAAATTGATGACACTGTGAGCTCATTGGATGAAAAAGATGAGGAGGTGAGCGAAGAACAAAAGGAGGAAGAGCGGATTGATCACCCGTGCCCACCTTCTAATGAGAGTAACTCTTCAACTCATACATTGTTTAATTCCCCTTCATGCTTACCGAAGGATGAATATTATGATAATTGCTATGATCCCGTCGATTCTTTTGAAATATCCCTTTTTGATGATGCTTGCTACGCTTGTGGCCAAGATGCCAATATGAATTATGCTTATGGAGATGAACTTGCTATAGTTCCTTATGTTAAACATGAAATTGTTGCTATTGCACCCACACATGATAGTCCTATTATCTTTTTGAATTCTCCCAACTACACTATATTGGAGAAGTTTGCACTTATTAAGGATTATATTGATGGGTTGCCTTTTACCGTTGCACATGATGATTTCGATAAATATAATATGCATGTGCTTGCTGCTCCTACTTGCAATTATTATGAGAGAGGAACTATATCTCCACCTCTCTATGTTTCCAACATGATAAAATTGCAAGAAACTGTTTATACTATGCATTGGCCTTTACTAGGTGTGCATGAATTGTTCTTTTATGACATGCCGATGCATAGGAAGAGAGTTAGACTTCATCATTGCTTGATATATGTTGCTTTGTGCTCACTACTAAATTAAAAATCATTGTTAATTAAAATTGGCTTTGATATACCTTGGGATCCGGGTGGATTCACTACTTGAGCAATATATGCCTAGCTTAATGGCTTTAAAGAAAGCGCTGCTAAGGAGACAACCCGGAAGTTTTAGAGAGTCATGTATTTCTGTTGAGTGCTTTCATATAGTTTAAAAACAACAAAAATAAAGAGGGGAACCCAAAACTTTTCAAAAAGGAAAGTGAAAGTGAGAAAGACAAGCACTGTTGAAGTGGGAGAGCTCCTTGAACTTTGTTCATGCTCACGGCAACTTTGTGAATCTTGATTACAGAAACTTTTCAATAAAAATAATTATCCCATTATAAAATTCCATTGTATTATAAAAATAATGTGCCAAGGTTTGCCTTTAGGATGTTCACATTTGCTTGATGGTTTGTATGGTGCAGGACAGAAACTTTGGCTGTAGTGCTCGATTTTACATTTTTAGCTGGAACGTCAAATGGTTCTGATTCTTTCTGCACTGTCTTTCTATACAAATTGTTTATTTTTCCTAATTTTTGTAGAATTTTTCAAGTATCAGAAGTATGGTGAATGTTCAGATTATTACAGACTGTTCTGTTTTAGACAGATTCTGTTTTTGATGCATAGTTTGCTTGTTTTGATGAAACTGTCAATTTATATCAGTGGATTAAGCCATGAAAAAGTTATACTACAGTAGACACAATTCAAAAACAAAATATGAATTGTTTTGCAACAGTACTTAGAGTAGTGATTTTCTTTATTATACTAACGGATCTTACCGACTTTTCTGTTGAAGTTTTGTGTGGATGAAGTGTTCGATGATTGAGAAGGTCTCGATGTGAGAAGAAGGAAGAGAGGCAAGAGCTCAAGCTTGGGGATGCCCGAGGCACCCCAAGTAAATATTCAAGGAGACTCAAGCGTCTAAGCTTGGGGATGCTGGGGAGGCATCCCCTCTTTCTTCAACAAGTATCGATATGTTTTCGGATTCGTTTCGTTCATGTGATATGTGCAATCTTGGAGCGTCTTTTGCATTTAGTTTTCATTTTTCTTTTATGCACCATGATGGTATGAGATAGTCCTTGGTTGATTTATAGAATGCTCTATGCACTTCACTTATATCTTTTGAGTATGGCTTTATAGAATGCTTCATGTGCTTCACTTATATCATTTGAAGTTTGGATTGCCTGTTTCTCTTTACATAGGAAACCGCCATTTGTAGAATGCTCTTTTGCTTAACTTATATTTTTTAGAGCGTGGGTATATCTTTTTTAGAAAGAACTAAACTCTCTTGCTTCACTTATATCTATTTAGAGAGATGGCAGGAATTGGTCATTCACATGGTTAGTCATAAAATCCTACATAAGACTTGTAGATCACTGAATATGATATGTTTGATTCCTTGCAATAGTTTTGCGATATAAAGATGGTGATATTAGAGTCATGCTAGTGGGTAGTTGTGGATTGTAGAAATACTTGTGTTGAGGTTTGTGATTCCCGTAGCATGCACGTATGGTGAACCGTTATGTAACAAAGTCGGAGCATGATTTATTTATTGATTGTCTTCCTTATGAGTGGCGGTCGGGGACGAGCGATGGTCTTTTCCTACCAATCTATCCCCCTAGGAGCATGCGCGTAGTACTTTCTTTCGATGACTAATAGAGTTTTGCAATAAGTATGTGAGTTCTTTATGACTAATGTTGAGTCCATGGATTATACGCACTCTCACCCTTCCACCATTGCTATCCTCTCTAGTATCGCGCAACTTTCGCCGGTACCATAAACCCACCATATACCTTCCTCAAAACAGCCACCATACCTACCTATCATGGCATTTCCATAGCCATTCCGAGATATATTGCCATGCAACTTCCATCATCATCATATACATGACTTGAGCATTCATTGTCATATTGCTTTGCATGATCGTAAGATAGCTAGCATGATGTTTTCATGGCTTGCCCGTTTTTTGATGTCATTGCTACGCTAGATCATTGCACATCCCGGTACACCGCTGGAGGCACTCATATAGAGTCATATCTTTGTTCTAGTATCGAGTTGTAATATCGCGTTGTAAGTAAATAAAAGTGTGATGATCATCATTATTAGAGCATTGCCCCAGTGAGGAAAGGATGATGGAGACTATGATTCCCCCATAAGTCGGGATGAGACTCCGGACGAAAAATAAAAAAAGAAAAAAA
Organism: Triticum urartu; assembly: GCF_003073215.2. Classification (NCBI taxonomy): domain Eukaryota; kingdom Viridiplantae; phylum Streptophyta; class Magnoliopsida; order Poales; family Poaceae; genus Triticum; species Triticum urartu. The sequence continues at coordinate 470,871,632 of NC_053028.1, forward strand.
AGAGGCCATAAAAAAAGAGGAAAAGGCCCAAATAAAAAATGAGAGAAAAAGAGAGAACGGAAATGCTACTATCCTTTTACCACACTTGTGCTTCAAAGTAGCACTATGATCTTCATGATAGAGAGTCTCCTATGTTGTCACTTTCATATGCTAGTGGGAATTTTACATTATAGAACTTGGCTTGTATATTCCGATGATGGGCTTCCTCAAATGCCCTAGGTCTTCATGAGCAAGCAAGTTGGATGCACACCCACTTAGTTTCAGTTAGAGCTTTCATATACTTATAGCTCGAGTGCATCCGTTGCATGGCAATCCCTACTCACTCACATTGATATCTATTGATGGGCATCTCCATAGCCCGTTGGTACGCCTAGTTGATGTGAGACAATCTTCTCCTTTTTGTCTTCTCCACCATCATATTCTATTCCACCTATAGTGTTATGCCCATGGCTCATGCTCATGTATTGCGTGAAAGTTGAAAAGGTTTGAGAACATCAAAAGTATGAAACAATTGCTTGGCTTGACATCGGGGTTGTGCATGATTTGAATATTTTGTGTGGTGAAGATGGAGCATAGCCAGACTATATGATTTTGTAGGGATAACTTTCTTTGGCCATGTTGTTTTGAAAAGACATGATTGCTTTATTAGTGGGCTTGAAGTATTATTGTTTTTATGTCAAATGATAGACTATTGCTTCGAATCACTCGTATCTTAATATTCATGCCATGATTAGATTACATGATCAAGATTATGCTAGGTAGCATTCCACATCAAAAATTATCTTTTTTATCATTTACCTACTCGAGGATGAGCAGGAATTAAGCTTCGGGATGCTGATACGTCTCCGTCGTATCTATAATTTTTGATTGTTCCATGCCAATATTCTACAACTTTCATATACTTTTGGCAACTTTTTATACTATTTCTGGGACTAACATATTGATCCAGTGCCCAGTGCCAGTTCATGTTTGTTGCATGTTTTTTGTTTCGCAGAAAACCTATACCAAACGGAGTCCAAACGGAATAAAAACTGACGGATATTTATTTTGGAATATTTATAAATTTTGGGAAGTGGAATCATCGCGAGACGGTGCCCGAGGGGGGCACGAGGTAGGGGGGGGGGCGCCCCAGGGTGGCAGGCGCGCCCCTGACCCTCGTGGCCACCCTGTAAGGCAGTTGGAGCCCTTCTTTCGCCGCAAGAAAGCTAATATCCGAATAGAGATCGTGTTAAAATTTCAGCCCAATTGGAGTTACGGATCTCCGGGAATATAAGAAACGGTGAAAGGGAAAAATCTGAGAATGCAGAACCAGAGAGAAACAGAGAGATAGATCCAATCTCGGAGGTGCTCTCGCCCCTCCCATGCCATGGAGGCCAAGGACCAGAGGGGAAACCCTTCTCCCATCTAGGGAGGAGGTCAAGGAAGAATAGGAAGAAGGGGGCCCCTCTCCCCCTCTCCTCCGGTGGCGCCGGAACGCCGCTGTGGCCATCATCATCATCACCGCGATCTTCACCAACACCTCCGCCATCTTCACCAACATCTCCATCACCTTCCCCCCTCTATCTATAGCGGTCCACTCACCCGCAACCCGTTGTACCCTCTACTTGAACATGGTGCTTTATGCTTCCTATTATTATCCAATGATGTGTTGCCATCCTATGATGTCTGAGTAGATTTTCGTTGTCCTATCGGTGGTTGATGAATTGCTATGATTGATTTAATTTGCTTGTGGTTATGTTGCTGTCCTTTGGTGCCCATCATATGATTGCGCGCGTGGATCACACCCTAGGGTTAGTTGTATGTTGATAGGACTATGTATTGGAGGGCAAGAGTGACAGAAGCTTCAACCTAGCATATAAATTGATGCATACGGGATTGAAGGGGGACCAATATATCTTAATGCTATGGTTGGGTTTTACCTTAATGAACATTAGTAGTTGCGGATGCTTGCTAATAGTTCCAATCATAAGTGCATAGAATTCCAAGTCAGGGATGACATGCTAGCAGTGGCCTCTCCCACATAATACTTGCTATCGGTCTAGTAAAGTAGTCAATTGCTTAGGGGCAATTGCGCAACTCCTACCACCACTTTTCCACACTCGCTATATTTACTTTATTGTTTCTTTATCTAAACAGCCCCTACTTTTTATTTACGTAATCTTTATTATCTTGCAAACCTATCCAACAACACCTACAAAGTACTTCTAGTTTCATACTTGTTCTAGGTAAAGCGAACGTCAAGCGTGCGTAGAGTTGTATCGGTGGTCGATAGAACTTGAGGGAATATTTGCTCTACCTTTAGCTCCTCGTTGGGTTCGACACTCTTACTTATCGAAAACTGTTGTGATCCCCTATACTTGTGGGTTATCAGTGATGCATAGCAACAAGAGGGGAGAGTTTCGTCCATGTACCCTGGTAGACCGTAAGCGAAAGCGTTATGAGAACGTGGTTGATGTAGTCGTATGTCTTCACGATCCGACCGATCTAAGTATCGAACATATGGCACCTTCGAGTTCAGCACACGTTCATCTCGGTGACATCCCACGAACTCCGATCCAGCAGAGCTTCGAGGGAGAGCTCCGTCAGCACGATGACGTGATGACGGTGATGATGATGCTACCGACGTAGGGCTTCACCTAAGCACCGCTACGATATGACCGAGGTGGATTATGGTGGAGGGGGGCACCGCACACGGCTAAAAGATCAACTGATCAACTTGTGTGTCTTCTAGGGTGCCCCCTCCCCACGTATATAAAGGAGGGAGAGGAGGCCGGCCGACCTCTCTAGGCGCGCTTAAGGGGGGAAGGAATCCTCCTCCTAGTAGGAGTAGGATTCCTCCTTTCCTAGTCCTACTAAGAGGGGAAAGGAAGGAGAGGAGGAGGAGGAGAAGGAAAGAGGGGGCGCAGCCTCTCCCCTAGTCCAATTCGGACTAGGCCCATGGGGGGCGCGTGACCAGCCCTCGTGGTTTCTTCTCTTTTTCCCTTAAAGCCCACTAATGCCCATATGTACTCCCGTATTCCTGTAACTCCCCTGGTACTCCGAAAAATACCCGGATCACTCAAAACCTTTCCGATGTCCGAATATAGCCTTCCAATATATCGATCTTTACGACTCGATCATTTCGAGACTCCTCGTAATGTCCCCGATCTCATCCGGGACTCCAAACGACCTTCAGTACATCAAAACACATAAACTCATAATATCGATCGTCATCGAACGTTAAGCGTCCGGACCCTACGGGTTCAAGAGCTATGTAGACATGACCGAGACTCATTTCCGGTCAATAACCAATAGGGTAACCTGGATGCTCATATTGGCTCCTACATATTCTACGAAGATCTTTATCGGTCAAATCACATAACAGCATACATTGTTCCCTTTGTGATCGGTATGTTACTTGCCCGACATTCGATCATCGATATCTCAATACCTAGTTCAGTTTAGTTACTGGCAAGTCTCTTTACTCGTTCCGTAATGCATCATCCCGCAACTAACTCATTAGTCACATTGCTTGCAAGTCTTATAGTGATGTGCATTACCGAGAGGGCCCAGAGATACCTCTCCGACAATCTGAGTGACAAATCCTAATCTTGATCTATGCCAACTCAACAAGTACCATCGGAGACACCTGTAGAGCACCTTTATAATCACCCAGTTACGTTGTGATGTTTGGTAGCACACAAAAAGTGTTCCTCCGGTATTCGGGAGTTGCATAATCTCATAGTCAGAGGAACATGTATAAGTCATGAAGAAAGCAGTAGCAACAAACTAAACGATCATTGTGCTAAGCTAACGGAATGGGTCATGTCAATCACATCATTCTCTAATGATGTGATCCCGTTAATCAAATGACAACTCATGTCTATGGCTAGGAAACTTAACCATCTTTGATTCAACGAGCTAGTCAAGTAGAGGCAAACTAGTGACACTTTGTTTGTCTATGTATTCACACATGTACTAAGTTTCCAGTTAATACAATTCTAGCATGAATAATAAACATTTATCATGATATAAGGAAATATAAATAACAACTTTATTATTGCCTCTAGGGCATATTTCCTTCAGCTGGGATCCTTCAAGAGTTCGCACAATATGCTGCTAATGCCGGCCTCACCGACTTCATCGCAGATGAGTGTGAACAGCACCAAATCCTCACAAAAATATTTGTTCAAAGCTTTACTTTCTTTCCTAGGAATAATCCTCCTGAAATGAGCTTTGATTTATATGTTGAAAACCATCAGATGCCACTTACTGAATTTTGTGACATATGCATGATCCCTTCTGATGGGAGCTTAGCCGAGCCTGGGCCGGCTGAGTTTGAGGCCTTTTATCATACTTTGTCAGTGGGAGATGAGAGAGGGGTGTCAACTATCACTGCCGCTGGCTTACATTTTCCTGGTGTTCATTACTTTGCTATTTTCATTGCAAAATGCTTGCTTGCTAGGGATAAGGTGGGTGCGCTCAGCTCATCAGACCTTACTGTTTTGCTCGTGCATTAGAGAGTGATAACACTTATAGATTGGGAGCTATTGTGGCTCGTCGCCTCCACGTTAATAAATCCAAGGGTAAAATCCATGGTGGGATTTATTTTACTCGTTTGGTGGCTCACTTCGAGGTTGAGATACGCCCTCATGATTACCCTTTGACCAAGTTTTACCTAGACCATGCTGCCATGGATCACCACCATTTTACTAATGATAAATCCCCTGACATTCCTATTCCTTATAACCTGGTTTTTAGCATCGAAACTCATGATATTATTCCATTGTCTGCTCCTACTTTGTTTGATTCTGTTTCCAGGGGTGGATATAGGATTATTCATGCGGACATCATCGCCTACCGAAACGCTCAGGTTGTTGTAGAGGCAGTGGAGGAGCCTCCGCAGTGGGATCAGTGGATGCCCACTCCTCAATACCCCAATTACTATCCAGGCTACTGATCAATTACCAAGTGAGGCCAAAAGCCTAAGCTTGGGGTAGTACATGTTTCTCATTGACATTACATTCATGTCCACTTATTTGCATCTTTTCGGTGTTCACACTTTTTCATTGTATCATCCATGCTTAAATTTATTTATTTTCTTGCTTTCTTCTTGTGTGTTTGAAAAACTTTAGAAGAACAAAAAAATTAGTTTTAGTTAGTTTACTTTCTATGCACACTTAGAGCATCTCCAGCCGTTGGCCCCCCAGGAGGCGCTAAAAATCGCCCCCTGGGGGCGCACCAGCGATAAACGACGCGCTGGGGGCGTGATGCCCCCAGTCACGGCGCCCACGTTTTTTTTGAAAATATAAATTACGGCACAAACACGGCGCAAATTCAACCAAACTTCGGCGAGTTTGTTCGTATTTAAAATATTTTACAAAAAGAAAAAAAAGCTACTAGGTTACTCCTCGCCGTCTCCCTCACCGCTCCTCGCCGCCGGCCGCCTTGCAGATCTACATGCCGAGGAGGCGGTAGAACCACGTGTAATCGCCACCGCCGTCGTCGTCGTCTCCGCCGCAGCCGCCGTCCCTGCTGCAACCCTCCCCCGGTTGGCGCGGCGGGTTGGACGGTCCGGGGGCGTCGTCATCGTCGCTGTCGAGGACCACGACGTTTGCGGGCGGCTATCTCCTCCAGGGCCCGGCGCTGCCGGACCACCTCATCACGGAGGTAGTCGTCACGCGCCCACCGTAGGGCGTCCTCGTCGGAGAAGCTGTGCCGGGCTATCTCCTCGTACTCCGCAGGGAGGCCGGGCTCCGGCTTCGGCCTGACAAGGACGAGGCGGCCAGAGGCGGGGGCAGAGTCGTCGATGCGGACGCCGAAGCTGCGGGTGCGCGCACTGACAGGCGTGTCCTGGGGCTCCGGCTTGACGGGGCGGAGGCAGGGAGAGCCGGTCGACCGACCTGACGAGGAGGAGGACGCCCCGGGGTCCATGCGCCTCGGCATCCACGACCTCCCACGACGGTGAGAGATGGACGGGGGGAGGGGTACTCCAGCCTCGACATGTTGTCGCCCTCGATATACTCGAGGACGGCCTCCAGCGTGCGGCCGGGCACGCCCCACCATCGACGCCTCCCCTCGGAGTTGAGCCTGCCGGAGGGAACGACGCCGTTGGTGGCCTCGAGCTGCTCGGCGTGGTGGCGGCGGAAGTATGGCTTCCAGAGCGGGTTGTCGGGATGTGACCTTGAGTGTTAGTCACATAGCGATGTGAACTGGATTATTGACTCTAGTGCAAGTGGGAGACTGTTGGAAATATGCCCTAGAGGCAATAATAAATTGGTTATTATTATATTTCCTTGTTCATGATAATCGTTTATTATCCATGCTAGAATTGTACTGATAGGAAACTCAGATACATGTGTGAATACATAGACAACACCATGTCCCTAGTAAGCCTCTAGTTGACTAGCTCGTTAATCAATAGATGGTTACGGTTTCCTGACCATGGACATTGGATGTCGTTGATAACGGGATCACATCATTAGGAGAATGATGTGATGGACAAGACCCAATCCTAAGCCTAGCACAAAGATCGTGTAGTTCGTTCGCTAAAGCTTTTCTAATGTCAAGTATCATTTCCTTAGACCATGAGATTGTGCAACTCCCGGATACCGTAGGAATACTTTGGGTGTGCCAAACGTCACAACGTAACTGGGTGACTATAAAGGTGCACTACGGGTATCTCCGAAAGTGTCTGTTGGGTTGGCACGAATCGAGACTGGGATTTTTCACTCCGTGTGACGGAGAGGTATCTCTGGGCCCACTCGGTAGGACATCATCATAATGTGCACAATGTGATCAAGGAGTTGATCACGGGATGATGTGTTACGGAACGAGTAAAGAGACTTGCCGGTAACGAGATTGAACAAGGTATCGGGATACCGACGATCGAATCTCGGGCAAGTATCGTACCGCTAGACAAAGGGAATTGTATACGGGATTGATTGAATCCTCGACATCGTGGTTCATCCGATGAGATCATCGTGGAACATGTGGGAGCCAACATGGGTATCCAGATCCCGCTGTTGGTTATTGACCGGAGAACGTCTCGGTCATGTCTGCATGGTTCCCGAACCCGTAGGGTCTACACACTTAAGGTTCGGTGACGCTAGGGTTATAGAGATATTAGTATGCGGTAACCCGAAAGTTGTTCGGAGTCCCGGATGAGATCCCGGACGTCACGAGGAGTTCTGTAATGGTCCGGAGGTAAAGATTTATATATGGGAAGTCTTGTTTTGGTCGCCGGAAAAGTTTCGCGCATTATCGGTATTGTACCGGGAGTGCCGAAAGGGGTCCGGGGGTCCACCAAGGGGTCCACCTGCCCCGGGGGGGCACATGGGCTGTAGGGGTGTGTGCCTTGGCCTATATGGGCCAAGGGCACCAGCCCCAAGAGGCCCATGGGCCAAGAGATAAGGGAAAGGAAGAGTCCTAAAGGGGGAAGGCACCTCCTAGGTGCCTTGGGGAGGATGGACTCCTCCCTGGCCGCACCCTTCCTTGGAGGAAGGGCCAAGGCTGCCCCCCCCTCTCTCTTGGCCCTATATATAGTGGGGGAAGGGAGGGCAGCCTCACCTAATCCCTGGCGCCTCCCTCTCCCTCCCTTGACACATCTCCCTCCTCCCGCAGCGCTTGGCGAAGCCCTGTTGGAGTCCCGCTACTTCCACCACCACGCCGTCGTGCTGCTGGATCTCCATCAACCTCTCCTCCCCCTTGCTGGATCAAGAAGGAGGAGACGTCGCTGCTCCATACGTGTGTTGAACGCGGAGGTGCCATCCGTTCGGCGCTAGGATCATCGGTGATTTGGATCACGACGAGTACAACTCCATCAACCCCGTTCTGAACGCTTCCGCGCGCGATCTACAAGGGTATGTAGATCCACTCCTCCCTCGTTGCTAGATGACTCCATAGATTGATCTTGGTGACACGTAGGAAAATTTTGAATTATTGCTACGTTCCCCAACAGTGGCATCATGAGCTAGGTCTATGCATAGTTACTATGCACGAGTAGAACACAAAGTAGTTGTGGGCGTCGATATTGTCAATTATCTTGCCGTTACTAGTCTTATCTTGATTCGGCGGCATCGTGGGATGAAGCGGCCCGGACCAACCTTACACGTACGCTTACGTGAGACCGGTTCCACCGACTGACATGCACTAGTTGCATAAGGTGGCTGGCGGGTGTCTGTCTCTCCCATTTTAGTCGGATCGGGTTCGATGAACAGGGTCCTTATGAAGGGTAAATAGAAATTGGCAATTCAAGTTGTGGTCTTTGCGTAGGTAAGAAACATTCTTGCTAGCAACCTATAGCAGCCACGTAAAAAACTTGCAAACAACAATTAGAGGACGTCTAACTTGTTTTTGCAGGGTATGCTATGTGATGTGATATGGCCAAAGGATGTGATGAATGATATATGTGATGTATGAGATGATCATGTTCTTGTAATAGGAATCACGACTTGCATGTCGATGAGTATGACAACCGGCAGGAGCCATAGGAGTTGTCTTAATTTATTTATGACCTGCGTGTCAACATAAACGTCATGTAATTACTTTACTTTATTGCTAATCGTTAGCTGTAGTAGTAGAAGTAATAGTTGGCGAGGCAACTTCATGGAGACATGATGATGGAGATCATGGTGTCATGCCGGTGACGATGATGATCATGGAGCCCCGAAGATGAAGATCAAAAGGAGCAATATGATATTGGCCATATCATGTCACTATTTGATTGCATGTGATGTTTATCATGTTTATACATCTTATTTGCTTAGAACGACGGTAGTAAATAAGATGATCCCTCACTAAAATTTCAAGAAGGTGTTCCCCTAACTGTGCACCGTTGCGAAAGTTCGTCGTTTCGAAGCACCACGTGATGATCGGGTGTGATAGATTCTTACGTTCGAATACAACGGGTGTTGACGAGCCTAGCATGTACAGACATGGCCTAGGAACACATGCGAAACACTTAGGTTAACTTGACGAGCCTAGCATGTAAAGACATGGCCTCGGAACACAAGAGACCGAAAGGTCGAGCATGAGTCGTATAGAAGATACGATCAACATGAAGATGTTCACCGATTGACTAGTCCGTCTCACGTGATGATCGGACACGGCCTAGTTGACTCGGATCATGTAATCACTTAGATGACTAGAGGGATGTCTATCTGAGTGGGAGTTCATAAGATGAACTTAATTATCCTGAACATAGTCAAAAGGTCTTCGCAAATTATGTCGTAGCTCGCGCTTCAGTTCTACTGTTTAGTTATGTTCCTAGAGAAAATTTAGTTGAAAGTTGATAGTAGCAATTATGCGGACTAGGTCCATAAACTGAGGATTGTCCTCATTGCTTCATAGAAGACTTATGTCCTTAATGCACCGCTCAGTGTGCTGAACCTCAAACGTTGTCTGTGGATGTTGCGAACATCTGACATACACATTTTGATAACTACGTGATAGTTCAGTTAAACGGTTTAGAGTTGAGGCACCGAAGACGTTTTGAAACGTCGCGAAACATATGAGATGTTTCGAGGGCTGAAATTGGGATTTCAGGCTCGTGCCCACGTCAAGAGGTATAAGACCTCCGATGATTTTCTTAGCCTGCAAACTAAGGGAGAAAAGCTCAATTGTTGAGCTTGTGCTCAGATTGTCTGAGTACAACAATCATTTGAATCGAGTGGGAGTTGATCTTCCAGATGAGAAAGTGATGTTTCTCCGAAGTCATTACCACCAAGCTGCTAGAGCTTCGTGATGAACTATAATATATCAGGGACATATATGATGATCCTTGAGATATTCGCGATGTTTGACACCACAAAAGTAGAAATCAAGGAGCATCAATTGTTGATGGTTGGTGAAACCACTAGTTTCAAGAAGGGCAAGGGCACGAAGGGATACTTCATGAAACGGCAATTCAGCTGCTGCTCTAGTGAAGAAACCCAAGGTTGAGCCCAAACCCGAGACTAAGTGCTTCTGTAATAAGGGGAACAGCCACTGGAGCAGAATTACCCTAGATACTTGGTAGATGAGAAGGCTGGCAAGGTCGATAGAAGTATATTGGATATACATTGTGTTAATGTGTACTTTGCTAGTACTCCTAGTAGCACCAGGGTATTAGATACTGGCTCGGTTGCTAAGTGTTAGTAACTCGAAACAAAAGGCTATGGAATAAACGGAGACTAGCTAAAAGGTGAGATGACGATATGTGTTGGAAGTATTTCCAAGGTTGATCAAATATCGTACGCTCCCTCTACCATCGAGATTGGTATTAAAACCTAAATAATTGTTATTTGATGTTTGCGTTGAGCATAGACATGATTGGATTACGTCTATCGCAATATGGTTATTCATTTAAGGAGAATAATGGTTACTCTGTTTATTTGAATAATACCTTCAATGGTCTTGCACCTAAAATGAATGGTTTATTGAATCTCGATCGTAGTGATACACATGTTCATGCCAAAAGATAGTAATGATAGTACCACCTACTTGTGGGACTGCCACGTGAGTCATATCGGTATAAAACGCATGAAGAAGCTCCATGTTGATGGATCTTTGGGCTCACTCGTTTTTGAAAAGTTTGAGGCATGCGAACCATGTCTATTGGTGTATATGCATGAAGAAACTCCATGCAAATGGACCGTTTGGACTCACTTGATTTTGAATCACTTGAGACATGCAAATCATACCACATGGGGAAGATGACTGAAAGCCTCGTTTTTCAGTAAAATGGAACTAGAAAGCAACTTGTTGGAAGAAATACATTTTGATGTGTGCAGTCCAATGAGTGTTGAGGCGTGTAGTGGATATTGTTATGTTCTTACTTCACAGATGATTTGAGTAGATGTTGAGTACATTTACTTGATAAATCACGAGTCTGAATTATTGAAAGGTTCAAGTAATTTCAGGGTGAAGTTGAAAGATCATCGTGACAAGAGGATAAAATATCTATGATATGATCATAGAGATGAATATCTGAATTACGAGTTTGGCACAGAATTAAGACATTGTGGAAATTGTTCCACAACTAATACAGCCTGGAACACCATAGTGTGATGGTGTGTCCGAACATCATAACTGCACCCTATTGGATATGATGCATACCATGATGTCTCTTATCGAATTACCACGATAGTTTATGGGTTAGGCATTAGAGACAACCACATTCACTTTAAATAGGGCACCACGTAATTCCAATGAGATGACACCGTATGAACTATGGTTTAGAGAAACCTAAGCTGTCATTTCTTAAAAGTTTGGGGCTGCGACACTTATGTGAAAAAGTTTCAGGCTGATAAGCTCGAACCCAAAGCGGATAAATGCATCTTCATAGGACACCCAAAACAGTTGGGTATACCTCCTGTCTCAGATCCGAAAGCAATAAGGGATTGTTTCTAGAATCGGGTCCTTTCTCGAGGAAAAGTTTCTCTCGAAAGAATTGAGTGGGAGGATGGTGGAGACTTGATGAGGTTATTGAACCGTCTCTTCAACTAGTGTGTGACAGGGCACAGGGAGTTGTTCCTGTGGCACCTACACCAATTGAAGTGGAAGCTTATGATAGTGATCATGAAACTTCAGATCAAGTCACTACCAAACCTCGTGGGATGACAAGGATGCGTACTACTTCAGAGTGGTACGTAATCCTGTCTTGGAAGTCATGTTGCTAGACAACAATGAACCTACGAGCTATGGAGAAGCGATGGTGGGCCCGGATTCCGATAAATGGCTCGAGGCCATAAAATCCGAGAGAGGATCCATGTATGGAAACAAAGTGTAGACTTTGACAGAATAGCTCGATGGTCGTGAGGCTGTTGAGTACAGATGGATTTTAAAAGGAAGACGGACAATGATGGTAAATGTCACCATTAAGAAAGCTCGACTTGTCGTTAAGATGTTTTCCGACAAGTTCAAGGAGTTGACTACGATGAGACTTTCTCACTCGTAGCGATGCTAAGAGTCTGTTGGAATTATATTAGCGATTACTGCATTATTTATGAAATCTTGCAGATAGGATGTCAAAACATTGTTTCCTCGACGTTTTTTTGAGGAAAGGTTGTATGTGATACAAACCGGAAGGTTTTGTCAATCCTGAAAGATGCTAATAAGTACGCAAAGCTCCAGCAATCCTTCTAGGACTGGAGTAAGCATCTCGGAGTTGGAATGTATGCTTTGATGATGATCAAAGATTTTGGGTTTATACAAAGTTTATGAGAAACTTGTATTTCCAAAGAAGTGAGTGGGAGCACTATAGAATTTCTGATGAATATATGTTGACATATTGTTGATCAGAAATGACGTAGAATTTCTGGAAAGCATATAGGGTTATTTGGAAAGTGTTTTTCAATGGAAAGCCTAGATTAAGCTACTTGAACATTGAGCATCAAGATCTATAAGGATAGATCAAAACGCTTAATGGTACTTTCAAATGAGCACATACCTTGACATGATCTTGAAGGTGTTCAAAATGGATCAGTCAAAGAAGGATTTCTTGCCTGAGTTGTAAGGTATGAAGTTAAGACTTAAAGCTCGACCACGGCAGAATAGAGAGAAAGGACGAAGGTCGTCCCCTATGCTTAAGACATAGGCCCTACAGTATGCTATGCTGTGTACCGCACCTGAAGTGTGCCTTGCCATGAGTCAGTCAAGGGGTACAAGAGTGATCCAAGAATGGATCACAAGACAGCGGTCAAAGTTATCCTTAGTAACTAGTGGACTAAGGAATTTTCTCGATTATGGAGGTGGTAAAAGAGTTCGTCGTAAAGGGTTACGCCGATGCAAACTTTGACACTAATCCAGATTATTCTGAGTAGTAAACTGGACTCGTATAGTAGAACAGTTATTTGGAATAGCTCCAAATGTAGCGTAGTAGTTGCATCTACAAGATGACATAGAAATTTGCGAAGTACATACGGATCTGAAAGATTCAGACCCGTTGACTATAAAATCTCTCACAAGCATAACATGATCAAACCCAGAACTCATCGAGTGTTAATCACATGGTAATGTGAACTAGATTATTGACTCTAGTAAACTCTTTGGGTGTTAGTCACATGGGGATGTGACCTTGAGTGTTAGTCACATAGCGATGTGAACTGGATTATTGACTCTAGTGCAAGTGGGAGACTGTTGGAAATATGCCCTAGAGGCAATAATAAATTGGTTATTATTATATTTCCTTGTTCATGATAATCGTTTATTATCCATGCTAGAATTGTACTGATAGGAAACTCAGATACATGTGTGGATACATAGACAACACCATGTCCCTAGTAAGCCTCTAGTTGACTAGCTCGTTAATCAATAGATGGTTACGGTTTCCTGACCATGGACATTGGATGTCGTTGATAATGGGATCACATCATTAGGAGAATGATGTGATGGACAAGACCCAATCCTAAGCCTAGCACAAAGATCGTGTAGTTCATTCGCTAAAGCTTTTCTAATGTCAAGTATCATTTCCTTAGACCATGAGATTGTGCAACTCCCGGATACCGTACGAATACTTTGGGTGTGCCAAACGTCACAACGTAACTGGGTGACTATAAAGGTGCACTACGGGTATCTCCAAAAGTGTCTGTTGGGTTGGCACGAATCGAGACTGGGATTTGTCACTCCGTGTGACGGAGAGGTATCTCTGGGCCCACTCGGTAGGACATCATCATAATGTGCACAATGTGATCAGGAGTTGATCACGGGATGATGTGTTACGGAACGAGTAAAGAGACTTGCCGGTTAACGAGATTGAACAAGGTATCGGGATACCGACGATCGAATCTCGGGCAAGTATCGTACCGATAGACAAAGGGAATTGTATACGGGATTGATTAAATCCTCGACATCGTGGTTCATCCGATGAGATCATCGTGGAACATGTGGGAGCCTACATGGGTATCCAGATCCCGCTGTTGGTTATTGACCGGAGGACGTCTCGGTCATGTCTGCATGGTTCCCGAACCCGTAGGGTCTACACACTTAAGGTTCGGTGACGCTAGGGTTATAGAGATATTAGTATGCGGTAACCCGAAAGTTGTTCGGAGTCCCGGATGAGATCCCGGATGTCACGAGGAGTTCCAGAATGGTCCGGAGGTAAAGATTTATATATGGGAAGTCTTGTTTTGGTCGCCGGAAAAGTTTCGCGCATTATCGGTATTGTACCGGGAGTGCCGAAAGGGGTCCGGGGGTCCACCAAGGGGTCCACCTGCCCCAGGGGGCCACATGGGCAGTAGGGGTGTGTGCCTTGGTCTATATGGGCCAAGGGCGCCAGCCCCAAGAGGCCCATGCGCCAAGAGATAAGGGAAAGGAAGAGTCCTAAAGGGGGAAGGCACCTCCTAGGTGCCTTGGGGAGGATGGACTCCTCCCTGGCCGCACCCTTCCTTGGAGGAAGGGCCAAGGCTGCGCCCCCCCCTCTCTCTTGGCCCTATATATAGTGGGGGAAGGGAGGGCAGCCTCACCTAAGCCCTGGCGCCTCCCTCTCCCTCCCTTGACACATCTCCCTCCTCCCGCAGCGCTTGGCGAAGCCCTGTTGGAATCCCGCTACTTCCACCACCACGCCGTCGTGCTGCTGGATCTCCATCAACCTCTCCTCCCCCTTGCTGTATCAAGAAGGAGGAGACGTCGCCGCTCCGTACGCGTGTTGAACGTGGAGGTGCCGTCTGTTCGGCGCTAGGATCATCGGTGATTTGGATCACGACGAGTACAACTCCATCAACCCCGTTCTCTTGAACGCTTCCGCGCGCGATCTACAAGGGTATGTAGATCCACTCCTCCCTCATTGCTAGATGACTCCATAGATTGATCTTGGTGACACGTAGGAAAATTTTGAATTATTGCTACGTTCCCCAACAGTAGTGTGGCCCCTCCCTCGCCCCCCGCGGCAGGGAGGAGCGGATACGCACGATCTCCGCACGCCGCGCGGCCCCGGTGGGCGGTGGCGGCACCGGGACCCTGCTGGGCGCTGATTCTCCAGGCCCTGGGCACCCGCATGTCCGGCGGGACCGGGTACTCGGCCTCGAAGAGAAGCCGAGCTTTGTTCTCGTGAAGGTGGCGGCGGCCGAAGCCGTTCGCCGCCGTGCCGTCGCCTGGGAAGCATTCGGCATTGATTCGCCGCGGGAAACGAGGCGATGAGGACGACGAGGCGGCGAGAAGTGAGACGAGTCGCTGGCAAGGAGGGCCCACGGCTCTTTCGCGCCAAAAAAGATTCGTCTGGCGCCCCCGAGCGCCCCCCAGCACGCCGGGGTCGGGTTGGGTCCGCCGGCGCCAATTTCAGCCCAAGCCGGCGAAAATTAGGCCCTTGGGGGCGCGAATGGGCCGATTTTTGGGCGCCGGCGACCGAAACTCGCCTGGGGGTCCTTGTTGGGGGCGCGGCTAGAGATGCTCTTAGCTGTAATATTACAAAGAAAACCCAAAAAGATTTCCTTGTTCTTCTTTTGCTTGTTGGGAGCTTTCCGTGTAAATAGTTTTTCTCGTTTTTGCTTTTCCCTTTTATTTTCTTGTTCAAGAAAACCAAAAACTCCAAAAATATTTCAGTGTGTTTCTCTAAATTTCTATTTTTATTCGAGTTGTACCAAGGAGAAGACCACGATGAAAATGTTGAGTGGCTCTCATATGAATAACTTTTGAACTAATAAAGAGCCCATTTTACCTTGTCTTCTCCTATTGAATAAAATGTTTTGCAGATTTTAGCTTAGTCCATGGCACTCTTGCACTATTATTATTTTCATATCATTCGGTCGTGCAAGTGAAAGGAAATAATGACAATATTCAATGAACTAACTGTGGCAGAGAGAAACTGGTATGAGCTCAACTTGTTCTGTTTGTGTAAATATGTTTAACCTAGTATCCATGATTCAGCCCCTAATGATTAAACATGTTTGCAATGACAACTAGAGATTATAGTTTCTCATGCCATGCATAAGTAGCTGGGAATGAAGAATGATTCATCTTGGATACCAACATTGCATTAAAAGATTGTGATGCACTATGATGATATGGTATCCTCCTCTAAATGTTCGAGTGGCTTGACTTGGCACATGTTCATGCATTAGTTGGGTAACGCCAGGGTTTCCTGTATGATGTTGTAAAACGACGGCCAGTGAATTGTAATACGACTCACTATAGGGCGAATTCGAGCTCGGTACCCGGGGATCATGATCGTTGTTCCTCTCTAGCTGGCCGCTTCTCAATCTAATTGCTAGTCTTCGCCTGTACTAAGTGGGAATTCTTCTTGTACATAAAAAACCCTGAACCCAAAGTTATTCCAGATGAGTCCACCATACCTACCTATATGCAGTATTACCCTTCCATCCTAAGTAAATTTGCATGCGCCACCTCTAAAAACTTCTAAAAAAATTATCCTTTTGTGTGCCTAGATTGTTCATGGAACTACAGGAGGTGGTCGGTAGCTTCCATGCTAAGCGGGTTATTCTCAGGTCGAGTATTTATTCACTCGCCATCGCACGAGAAAAAGGGCGGTAATAGGGATGCCCAGTCCCAAATTGCAAACACAAAAAGAGTTAATCTCTCAAATAATCAAGCAAAAACTCCCAATGGAGTCAAAACCTTTACTTTTTATCGCTTGGGAACCGCCACTAGCTTGTTTAGCATGGGAGATATTGATAACTGATGGTCGTGAATTGAATGAGAAGGGTGCATGTCTCAAAATATCATTTATCTCTGTTTTAAAACTTGAGCTCTGGCACCTCTACAAATCACTGCTTCCCTCTGCGAAGGGACTATCTATTTACTTTTATGTTGTGTCATCACCTTCTAAAATAAGTGCTAGAACCTGAGAGCACAGATGTCATGACTTATGCATTGTGTGTAGCTAATGTTGGGTGCATCATGAATGGATCTTTTCTACCATGAATTACAATGTTTAGTCGCTGCTTGGACTTTGTTGTAGGAAAAAAATTGGCTTTTCTCAAAAACATTATAACCATAGAGCTTCCACCAGCCAAATATACATATAGTGATAGCTATTATTCATCATTATCCTATGGTGTGAATTTGCCAGTACATTCAATGTACTGACCCTTTGTGGCTGCAACGTCTCATGTTGCACGATTTCTTACGACGAGTAAGTGATATGTTAGAGTTACGATTTATATACTCAACTTTGCCGTTGATATTGATGGGAATCCACAACCTTGTTGTTACTTCCGCTATTTGGATTGAGGTAATAGTATTTATGTTACTTTATACATGTGATTTACCTCTGTTATAAATCCTCGAGTACTGTGTGTGTCAGCATACCGATCCAGGGATGACACTTAAGCACAGAGACTTGACCGTCTAAGGTCGGGTCGCTACACCTGTTAGCCTGTTGGGCCTCATGGGCCTGCATATCTACGCCCAAGGCCAAGCAGGCCCACTGGGCAACGTGCAAATATTTTTTTTTCTTTTCTGCTTTATTTATTTTCTTCTATTCATTTTTGAGTAGTTTTTTGCTGTATTTAGAGTTTCTTTGTGAATATTTTTGTTTTAGGTACAAAAAATTAC